>NC_081405.1:147810350-148138238 GCF_030272615.1 Cryptomeria japonica
CTCTCCCTCTTCCTCCCTCTCCCCTCTCTCTCCCTCTTTCTCCCTCTCCCCTCTCCCCTCCTTCTCTCTCCCTTCTCCCCTCTTGTCTCCCTATCTCCCTCTTCCTTCCTCCATACCCCTTCCATAACTTTTTAAGGATTATTAGCACGTACGCGGTACTTTTTACTCATAAGCACGTACATGGTACTTGTTACTCATAAGCCGAGAATACCGTTGGGCTTGCCAACATTTTATGGCCTAGCAGCGTGTACGCGATTATCAATGTAGTGCGTATGTGGTTTATAGACATAGTTCTAGTTGCCCAAGAGGCTCAATGGCCTCAAAAGAAGTTTTTGAGGAAATTGAAGGCCCCACTGGAACTGTGTCTGCACTTCTACCATTGTTGTATACATAAAAGTAAGTGAATATTTTGTTTTTTGCATGATTTAAAATGATTGAATTGTTGTTTTTATTAGTTTTTTGTTTTTGCATGGTTTCAAATGATTAAATTGTGATTGTTTAATAGTTCGATTCCAAAAAATAGTGATAAGATGCATACTTATGGTTATTTATTTATTTTTGAACTTTTCTTTACATATATATGTAATATGATTCTATTTAGGTCAACCAATCTCAACCGTGGGAAAGAACGAGCGAGGAATGATGGAACAATGAGAGGCTCAAAAGGAAAGACAAAGGCAGTGTATGAAGAAATTGCATGACATAAGAACAATGGGAGAAGAAGGTATGTCAACCTCAACATCTCAATTCGATTTACCAAATGAATATAATGCACCTAATGCAATTGAAGAAGAAACATTTGATAATTTACCGTTTGGACTTAATGCAATTGAAGAAGATACAGCATTGAATAATCAATTAAATGATGAACATATTACACCTTCTCTACTCGATGAATTGAATGTACATAATGCACCGATGTTAACACCTCCTAGAATCATTTGTAGGAAACCAAAGTATCTAATTGACATTGATGAGAATATATTGAAGTCAATGCCCAATAAAATGAATGAACGAACTTGTAGGAGAATGGTTAAAAGAATATGGCAAAACAATTTTAAAAACTTAAATCAAACTGCAAGATGTCAATTAATTGTTCAAATGATTAAAAATTTGAATTTTAGAGAGACAATGAAAATTATAGGCCTAAGATCATCTGAAGTAATAGTGAAAGAACTATTGTCATAAATCTATTTGATGCATATCAATCTATTGGTTCAAAATCACATAGTAAAGATTCTAATGCTACTCGACATGTCATTACATCAACCATAATGAGCAAGAAAATAAAAAATGAATTGTTTGATAAGCAAAACAAGTAAGTCATTGAATGTTAGTAGAACAACATTAAGTAAAGCATTAAAGAGTTGAGAACAAATAGAGGAACCTAACAATAATTCTCTTTGGGCATTCTCGAGTAGACTACCATGCAAAGACAAGGTTGTTGTAGATGAACTAAAAACATTAATTGAAAATTTTTGGCATGACAACACAAGAGTATCACCCAACCAAAGAGATGTTGTTAGAAGGTGAATTGGGTCTAAAAATCATGAGCCACATGCAAAACACTATTTGGATATGACTCAAACTAAATTTTATGAAAGATTCCTTCAAAAGTTTCCTCAAATATTAATCATGTACACATCATGTGTTTTTGTAGGATGCATATTTAATTTTCCATGCATTATGATATTTTTCATCATATTTGTTCTACTTTGCACACTAACGATGTTTTGCAGGAATGTAATATACAAGCACCTCCTAAGTCAGCAAGAGAATTTATTTCAAGCGTGTTATGTAATAGACATGATGGTTGCATTTATTATAAGATGCCTTGTTTGGAAGGTTCTTGTGCTATATGTGGTGGTTTGCAACGTTTACCAAGATGCATACATTTGGAGAGCACACATGAAATTGGTTCGAAACTAGTTTCTTTCAGAAAATACAAGACAGTCACATATGGAGTTAAAGATGGAAAAGATTTGAAGAGATGTGAGCTAGTGAAAAATGATATATGTGTAGCTCAATTTATTAAAATGTTTCAAGAGAAACTAGTTTATGAGCACATAATACATACACATAGAGCTTGATGGTTAGATGAGCAATTCAAGTTGTGTAAGGACACATTTCCTCTTGGCACCATTGTCTCTATCATTGATTTCACTGAAAATTATACTCTACAACCTCAAAATGAAGTGCAATCCATGTATTATCACTCTACACAAGTTTCTATTTTTGTACACATAGCATTCATGCATGCAGATGATAGCACAAAGGAGGATAGAAAGGTTGTAAGAGAGTATCACTTCTACATAAGTGATGATCGTACTTATTCATCAGAGTTTGTACAAGGATGCTTTAAAGTTTTCTATGATAGTTTAAGGGAAAGGAACATACGATACAACCAACACTTAATATGGTCAGATAATTGCACCGCACGATTCAAGAATGCAAGGATGTTTTATTGGCTAACAAGGATGCATGTGACAAGCGGTGTACAACATTTTTGGAATTTCACTGAGGCTGGACATGGTAAGGGAGAGCATGATGATGCAGGAGCATGTGTGAAAAGAGCCCTAGCCAAGGAAGAATTGAAGTACAAAGGTGGTGCTGAGTTGGTAGATGTGGAAACAATTGTGCGATGGTGTAAGTCTACGATGGGTCCAGGAAATCTAGGTACATCATTGGTTTTTAGATATTTTTGGTTGATTACTGAATCTAACATTGAAAACTATCTAGATTGTTGTACATTTGTAGGATCGAGTGACATGCACTCATTTATGAGTTCAAATTCAAGTTCATTGGTAATTTATACGAGACAGATGGTATGTTCTTGCTCTTCATGCATGTATTGTTTATGGGAAGAATGTGAATCACAAGAGTGGGTTGACTAATGGTCTTGTAGACCATTGGTTCCCATTGATTCATATCAAATTCCCAAAGCACTACAATTGAGCCAGATGGAGACATCAGTGGCTTTTGACCATGTATCCAACCTAGTGGATTCAGGTGATTTTTTGAGTTAATTTTTTTGCAAGTATTCTTTTTGGTTCATTTTGTTGTACATCATACTTTATTTTTGTTATTAATTAACACTTTATAAAATGCAGGTCATGTGTATGTAGTTGTTGCAGAAGAGAACAATGAAGAAGGAACATATTACTATTTGTGTCATTGTGTTGAGCCTAAAAGAAAATTGACAACCACAATCATTGATGGAGAGGGTATTGAGTACCCAATAGGGTCTGTTGTCATGATAGGAACATGGCTTCAAAGATACCCTATCAAGAATTCTGATGTTTGGTTGTTTGAGGACTTTGAAACACACAGACATATTCTTCATTTCTCTAACCTTGTTGTTGCAACAAATATTCATTTGATGAAGTATCGTGGTAGACCTAATAACAAGATTTTATGGAAAGTTCATGAATCTGACCACGAGGCAATACTTGACACAATATGGGTTAGAGCCAATCCTGAAGGCTCACTTGATTGATTCTATGGTTCAGAGTAGAATGATTTTGAGAATTTTGTATAAATCATCGACGAATTGTTCTATATTCATTTTTTGTATATATAAATACCCATGAGCTGATTTTTAGATGTTTAGGGGCATAATTTTGTATATTTAAGTGGCAATGAGCTGATTTGTACACATGTACATGCCAAATTTTGTATATTAAAATGGTGATGAGCTGAATCACACATATTGTAATGCCAAATTTTGTATAAAAGCCCATGAGATGATTTGTATATTAAAATGGCGATGAGCTGAATCACATATATTGTAATGCCAAATTTTGTATAAAATCCCATGAGATTATTTGTAAGACAATTTTTTGTATAATCAAATAGCCAGGAGCTGATTTGAATAATATGTGACAATGTTTTCTGACTATTTTGTGTGTCAATGTTTTGTGACTATGTTTTGAGTATATGTGATGTGTCCCTGGTCAATCATGAGAATTCTTGATTCTTGTATAATCATGGATAATTATTTGAGTCATTATTGGATCATAGGGGTGATAGATTGAGACTAGATACAATTTGAGCACAAATTGTCATTGTTGTCAAAAAAATTGTCAAAAAAGTTGTCAAGCAACTTCTACATTGTGTCGGTAGGGTATGACTCTCAATTTTCTGGTGCTTTGGGATGCATGATAGGGGCATGCCTAGCATAAACATGCCCACTCATATGTGCTCACAACGTCAATTTGTGCACATGAGGAACAAAATCAATTCTAGCCAATCTTGCAACTTTTCCTTGCAAGCAACTGACAATTTTTTGAGCAGGCGAAAAAATGCTAGTAATTGAAAATGGCTTTGAGTTGTCAAAAACTGAGATAGGCCATTGTAGAGGATCCTCACATGACCCCATGGGATCAAACATATTGACTGTATGAGTCGTGGATTGGAAGAAACAGTCCATCAAATTTTGGCAATTTTTTGGACTCAAGGCACTTAAGAGATCTCACTGGTAGGGTATGGCTCTTGACATTTTGGTGATTTGGGATGCACGAAAGGGGCATGCCTATCATAAACATGCCCACCTAGATGCACTCGCGACATCGGTTTGTGCACACGAGGAACATAATCAATTCTAGCCAATCTTGCAACTTTTCCTTGCAAGCAACTGACAGTTTTTTGAGAAAGCGAAAAAATGCTACTAATTGAAAATGACTTCGAGTTGTCAAAAAATGAGATAGGCCATTGTAGATGAGCCTCACACAACCCCACGAGATCAAACAGATTGACTGTATGTGTCGTAGATTGGAAGAAATAGTCCGTCAAATTTTGACAATTTTTTGGACTCAGGGCACTTGAGAGATCTCACCAGTAGGAAATGACTCTCGACATTCTGGTGCTTTGGGATGCATGATAGGGGCATGCCTAGCATAAACATGCCCATGTGGACATGCTTGCGATGTCAGTTTGTGCACATGAGGTATAAAATTTGACCATTGCGAGCGTGAGGGTGCTCTCACACCAAACACATTATTGTTTAAATTCATATTGTCGATTTTTGTTGTTTATATTCATATTGTTAATTACATATGCAAATATTCATTTAAATTTATAAAAGGGCAGCCACCAAATACAATGAATACACAATAATGAACTGAATACAAGGAGTTTTGTATGGTTAATTCAACATTTTAGAAATTTTATCAAATCATATTCCTTGATTACAATGCTTTATATCATATATTTTTGTTGTTTATATTCATATTGTTGGTTACATATACAAATATTCATTTAAATTTATAAAAGGACAACCACAAAATATAACGAATACAAAATAATGAACTCATTACACATTTATTGCATTGAATATCGATATTTATATATATAAAAAAAGGCATGTTTGCCAAGTCAATACAAGTATTACAAAAATGTGGCATATGCCATGTCCAAATCGATATACAATAAAAATGTAGAATATATCTACATGTATTGATCATTCTATGACCAAAACTAACACTATATGATACTAAACTTCTGGTGGATCATCAAAATCAAGCCTCTTCGGCGCAGTATGGGGCTCTGGAGATGGCTGCAAAACCATAATTCAAAAGACAAGTTAGATTTCTTTTGTAGAAAATAGTTCACAATTGACATCATAACTATGCATTTAACTTTAATTCCTTTGCAATTTAAATGTAGATTACCTCATCAGCTGATCCAAGAGCTAATGTCTTCACTCTCCTCTCCTTGTCACTCTTAGGAGTTTTCTTGAAGACATACTTAAATGGATCCATGTTATGGCCGTACCACGAAGGAGTCTATTATAGATTAAATGTACAATTAATACAATGTACTAACATAAATATATCAAAAACACTTAAAAGCTATAATATAGAGAACAGTGACGTACCTGTGCCTCAGATGCTTCTCCAATGGACTGAGGATGGCTCACCATCAATGTAGAAATGGTCGCTATTACCTATACAAAAAATGTACAAAGATTAAATACAATTAATATAATGATAAGTATTGAAGGTTGAAAATAATTAATTTTACATATCAAACAAAAGTGTACCGGATCCTGATATGCTTCTCTAGTGCAAGGAGGAGGGTTCTCCATTGACGAAATAGGTATGGATATTTGCTGTATGAAAAAAAATAAGATTATAATATATCACAAGTTCACCTGTACGCGTGCATATAATCATGAAATCAAGAAAATAAAGTAGAGATACATACCTCTACCCTCTCTTGATTCACGGGCGAATCAGGTGCAGTCAACATATCCACAAAGCTCATTGGCCGTTGTACATGTAAAATAGACAAAAAACACTAATCAATCTACAAACCCCAACTAATACTTGATTTCAACATTTTCAAACAATTGTACAACTAAAAATGTGTTCAATTACCTTCTTCACATGTTTTGGCATCTTTGAGATATTCTTTTTCTTCAGACGAGCCCTAGACACAAAGGGGGTGCCCTAAAAACAAAAAATTAACATGACATATTAGTACAGATAATAAATTAAACATAATTTTAAAAATCTAAAATGAAATGACTTGCATATTCCATCAAAACAATACATAAAAAGAGTTGTACAAAATATGATACCGTATAGCCTTGTAGGCCAAAATCAATCGCCGACAGCATGATGTCACCAATCTGGGACATTTCGTCCCCTGTCAACACCTACAAACTAGATATTGGACCAAGCATTAAAGATAGTTAGTATATATTATAATTTTTTGAATTCAAAGTGTACTATTCTATTTTAACATGTTACAAAATTTATACCTTCGGTGTCGAAGTTGCAGCTGTGGTAACTGGGGGAGGTGTATGGGATACCACTGCTGCATCGTAAAATGCATATTATTTGTCTCAATTTAAATTGATGTATAAATGAAGATTAATTTATGTAATTACAAAATTAAAGTGACTGATAAATAAAATGTTATGAATTCAAATCAACACACCTATGTCTGTGGCTGATGGGCAAACACCATGTCCATCAACTCATCTGTCAGCGTGACATCCTCAACCATGTGAGCCTGACATCTACAACCGCAAATCATGCATAGACTATATGAGTATCCATCTGCACCAGCTGCATCATCTATCCCCAAGCATATCCCTGAGCAACTGACACACATATGCTTGATGAGCTCTCTATTTCCCTCTAACGACTCATCATCCAATACAATAGGGTGTGCTAATGATGTCCCATGCTAGATGATGGCACCAGTCAATGCTGTGGCACCTGAAGAGTCTTCGAATCTTTTAGCTCTAATGGGACAACCTGATGCACCTTGGGTTTGGGTGCTAGGGGGCGGCGACTCTCCACGACTAATTGCCTATAGGCTCCAGGTCTATCTTGGGCAGAGCCACCACCTCTACCATGAAACTCTCTCATGTCAAAATAATTTGGGCACACATTGAGCACAAACTCACAATATATTTTTCTCAAAAAATATAATGGAACCTCATAATTATTACAAGGTGGATCATCAAAGACCATCCACCACCTTTGCCAAAAAAGATTCTTCATCTACACATTGGTACACCAATGTATGGGAAACCTCTTTGTATTCAGAGGTAATGACTGACCAGTTTTGGGGTCAACAAAAAGGGCATATATTTGTTGTTTAGAAATATTTTTGTTTTTAACTCTATCGTATCATAGCCCATTGGCATAGAATTGACAACACCTATCCCTAAAGCTTCCCCATTTGGTAATTTCAGTGGAAACAACTATGGCACCACTAGCTAATGTTTCTAGGCTAGTGGTGAGGGATTGATGATGGTCAAGTTCAGAAGTTTTCAATTTTACAATCAGTCTATTGATTTTGGATGTATTTTTCCCTAATTGATTAATTAATTCTTCTTGTGTTTCAGCTATGTGGTCAAAAGGAGGAATTGGGGGTTGTTCTTGTGTGTTTTCAGGAGGTGCATTTGGTTGTTCTTGTGGGTTTTCAGGAGGCGCATTTGGTTGTTCTTGTTTTGGATTAGAAGAATCTGGTTTTTGAAACAAAAAATGAAAAAACCTAATCAAAATTAATGAAATTAAATTCAAAATGTAAAACAAATTGCATAAACCAGAAAGAAAGACAAAAAAAAATAAAAACTAACCTTGATCCATAGCCTGAGGACAAATTTCGCACCCCATTCATGGTTTAGCTTAAAAAATGGGAAAAAAAGAATAAAAAACGTACTTTTTGGGTAAATGAGGACCTAGTTTTTTTAAAAAACTTTTTTCATCAGGCACCGCGTACACAGTTTTACTAGGATTATTAGTGTGTACGTGCTCATTTTCCTATAAGTAGCATGCACGTGCTAATTTTCCTAGGCGTAGCACATACGCACTTAGTTTCCTAAGCTTAGCGCATATGCCCTACCTTTTCTAGGCTCAGGAAGAACAAACCTAAGCGCGTATGCGGGAATTTTAAATTTTAAAACCGCGTACGTGCTGCCTGTTTTTTCAAAAAAAATTTTGGGTGGTGTCCACTTTTCTGACCACCATCTTTGTGCACACGCCCTCTAATCCACCATTGGTGATTCATCATTATTTCTCAATTTGTTGTCGGTCACCTTGGGGATACTTACCGGTTTACAATCTTCTAGTTGGAATTTCTTCAGCATCTCCTTTGCATATTGACTTGTGAGATAAACATTCCTTTATCTTGCTGTAATATCTGCAAACCAGGGAAGTTTGTCAATTCACCAAGCATTGACATCTCAAATTCTATCTGCATTTGATCAGCAAATTCTTGGAGAGAGTGTCCTTGTTGCCTCCAAGGATAATGTCATCTACATACGCGACCACAATGATCATGTGGTTCCCATCTTTCTTTATGTACAAATTTCTATCTGCACTCCCTTTTTTGAATCCTTTCTCCTTTAGGTACTGATCTAATCTTGAATGCCATGCTCTAGGATCTTGATTTAGACCATACAAGGGCTTCTTCAACCTGCACACAAATGTCTCATCATCATGCAACAGAAACCCTTCTGGTTGCTCCATGTACACTTCTTCAAAATTTCCATTTAGGAAGGTAGATTTTACATCCACTTGGTATACTTTATAACCTTTGTAGGCAGAGAAGACTATAAACATTCTAATTGCTTCTAATCTAGCTACTAGCACAAATGTTTCTTTAAAGTCAATTCCCTCTACTTGAGAGTATCCTTTGCACACTAGTCTAGCTTTATGCCTAACAATCTTACCTTCTTCATTCATCTTATTCCTGTATACCCATTTTGTACCAATGATATTCTTGTCTTCCAATCTAGAGACTAATTCCCAGGTCTTGTTCTTCTCAATCTATTATAGTTCTTCTTCCATGACATCCATCCACTCTTGTATTTTTCTGGCCTCATTGAATGTTTTGGGTTCAACTTCAGTCATGAGGCATAGGTTGACTTATTCATCATTCTGGGCAAGTCTTCTTCTAGTCTGCACACCATCACTCTTATTTCCTATAATTTTCTCTTTCGGGTGATTTAGTTGTACATACCAGTTGGGGGCCTTCTTGGGTACTACCTCTGCTTTAGTATTTGACTGAACTTCATCATGTTCATCATTGGAGTCATCATACCGGTTAATCTGTGGTTGACATCCTGTGTGCATATCTTCATCAACATTTACATGCACACTATGAATGACTCTTTTGAGTCTTTTATTGTAGCATTTGTAGGCTTTGTTATTAGATGAGTAACCAAGGAAGATTCCTTCATCACTCCTGGAGTCAAAACTTCCTAAACCATCCATATCTTTCTTGATAAAGCACTTTCTTCCAAATACTTTGAAGTATTTGACTAATGACATCCGGTCATACCACAACTCATAAGGTGTCATCCTATTGTTTGTTCTTAATTGAACTTGGTTCAAAGTATATGTAGCAGTATGAATAGCTTCTTTCCAATATGTGTTCGATAAACTAGCCTCATTCAATATGGTTTTCTCCATCTCCTTAACTATCCTGTTCTTCCTTTCTACCACACCATTTTGTTGTGGTGTCCTAGGAGCGGAGTATTGCCTTCTAATTCCATGTTTTTCACAATATTCTTCAAATTCATTTGATGTCAACTCTCCACCCCTGTCTAATCTTAGGAATTTTAATCTATACCAACTTTCATTTTCCACCATCTTCCGAAAGATCTTGACTCTTTCAAATTCTTGTGATTTATCTTGCAAAAAGGTGACCCATGTCATTCTTGAGTATTCATAAATGAAGATCATAAAGTATCTTTCACCAGCAAGTATGCCTGTTCGAGTTGGACCACACAGATCTGTATGCACAATTTCAAGTGGTCTTGAGGTGTTGTGCTCCTTTGTCCTGAAACTCACTTTAGTTTGCTTACCTTTTACACATTCATCACAAAATGTGTTTACTAGCTTGATGATGGGCGGAATATTCCTCACACACCCCTTTTTTCTTACTGCAACTAAGTTATCAAAATTTATGTGTCCTAATCTTCAGTGCCACAACCAACTTTCATCTACTTGTCCTAACATACATTAGGACTCATATCATTCCTTCATATTATAAACATTTCCATCTGTTCTCTTTCTTTCTGCCACAACTTTACCAGTATTGTCTTTCTTTATCTGGCAACTGGTTGAGTCAAAGGTGAATTTGTCACCTTTATCACACATCTGACTCACACTCAACAGATTATGCTTTAGGCCTTCCACATAATATACATCATGTGCCTTTAGTTTTCCACCAATGCTTAGAGTTCCCTTTCCCTTTATTTTGATGCAGGAATTGTCTCCAAACCTTACTGATCCACCATTCTAGTCTTCAAGTTTAATGAATTTATTTTTGTCACCAGTCATATGGTTTGAACAACCACTATCTACCACCCATAGATTTTTCCTTTCAACATGCAAGGTAGTCTGTACTATGAGACTTGATTCTACCTTTTCCTTTTCTTTCTCAACCCAAACTAGTATGATTTCCTTCTTCTTGTCAGTTGCTATATTGAGCTCAGGTTCAGTTACCATCTCTTGATCCGGATTTGCCTTCATCTACTTGATCTTCCCATTTTTGCATAACTTTTCTGTGTGTCCAAATTTTTGACAGTTATAGCATTTTACATTTTTATTTAAGGGGATGTTGTCATGCCCAAATTTTTGGGCAAAACACTGACAACAATTTTTTTATTTTTTTTAAAAAAACCACTTAATTACTTGCAACCATTACTTAAATAGTTGAGGCAACTTAACAAGTTGTCCCAAATGAATTTTATATTGATATTAAATACTTAACATAACAATTACGATAATTTCTATTATCAAGCGGAACAAATTAATTTCATGAGGGTAATATTAAATTCTCTCGAAAGTTCCTTTCATTTCAGTTGCGCTTATTAAAACTTAATTTGATCCATTTCTACTAAACAAACATTAATATAATTCCCAGGTTTGATATCAATTATTTACTAAATGTCAACACTATTACTATTTCATTTCATTAAAATTGCCTAATTGAGTAGGTACAATTAAGGTGCAGAACATCATTAAGTTAATTAATTTATTTGAAGTGCTCCACTTAGCTTAACTCGGTTCGTAGGATTTAGTCCATTTTATTTTAGAGAAAATAATTTATGCCATTGCAAATTTCCTCTTAAGATAAATATTTGATTAAAAAGTTCTGTTAATTATTAAAATAAAACACATTAAGATATCTAGAGCACAGTTATATATCTTAAATCAAGTTGTCATATTTTTGTTTATCCAATATTAAATATTATAAATTCAATATTCTTATAAATTCACTAATCTCATTACCTCTTGGTTTAGAATTTATCAAGTTAAACACTACAATAAGAAAATCTTCTTTAAAATAATTTACTAAACGGAGAATAATGTTTTTTTTTTAAACAATTCCCAAATTAAATAGTTAATAAAAGTACTTCTCCCAAAGGTGATAATAATAATGTTATAGGTTAATTCATTTAATTTCCAAATTAATCCATTGGCTAAATAATTCACTTAATGAATATCCCCATTATAATATATATATATATATATATATATATATATATATATATATATATATATATATATATATATATATATATATATATATATATATATATATATATATATATATATAATCATATCTTATAAACCCATTAATGCACATACTTATGAAAATATTTATTTTCAAGAGTATATTTATTCTCTAAAACTTAACTAAACAATAAAATAACATTGTAACCTAATTTTTTTTAAAAACCTTATAAAAATGTCTTAACTATTTATCCTCATTTTGAAATGCGCTAACCCATACCGGGTTAGGGTTTTGAATCTTATTTTACTGCAGGGTGGAGGCAGAGCGATTTAGGTGAGGGCAGAGCGAATGGCAATCAGTGGCAGTGATTTGTAAGGGCAGGTGGAGGGAAGCCAGGCACCACCTGCTATACGGCCACATAGTGGTGGCGTGGGCATCGTCCACTGTGTGCCCACATAGTGGTGGCATGGGGCACCTCCCCATTATGTGTCCACACAGTGGTGGCACTTCGGTGCTGCCTACTGTGTGACCACAAAGTGGTGGCGCTTCGGCACCACCCACTATGTGTCCACATAGTGGCGGCCCACTGTATGCACACACAGTGGGATTCATCCCCCTGAAACCCTTGTTTCTTTTTTTTTAATTTTTTATTATATTATATATATATATATATGTATATTTAGATGTATGTAAACAAATTTTTATTTAAGTATATATATATATATTCTTTTTTTGTTATATTCTAATTATCATAATAGAGATAAACAATTTATTTTCTACAATTATTTAAATGACAGGTTTAAACAACTTATCCAGCAAATTTATAAATAGGCTATTCTTTCAACTTTAGAATTTTTCTATCGGTAAAATTAAAGTAATTAATCAAACTTAACCCAGCATCTTTTTAAATCTAGAAATCTAAAATATGTCTTTAGAGATGACTATAATGAATGTTAGATTCTTATTTCCTACAAGTTAATATAATGACAGATTAAAATAAATTCAAACAACAACTTTATTTATCTAGAATCCTTTAACTTTAACCATGCAATAGGATTTAAACTGAAACATTCATATTCGAAACCAACATGCATGCAATCATTAAATCATTCCTTTATTTCCTTAATTTATTTCATATGCATAAAGGGGTAAAATAAATTTAATTTCTTTTCCAAAATATTATACTCAACAAAGAATTAATTTCAAAACTTTAGGAACTAAATCTAGAAACATTCATTTCTTTTCTGTAGTATAGCATAAAACAATATTTCATCTCTTTAAAGTACATTTAAAATATGAAGTAACCTTCAATACAAATGGATCTCTCAATTCTAATAAATGAGGATCTTGAAAACATTTGATACATTTCTTTTCAAAAAATAGATATGACATAATTTCCTATTACATTGCAGCAACTTAAAAACATACATTTTTCATTCCCAAATCTTTTCTGTAACAAATAAAACCAGCAACCTCTACTTGTCCTCTTTCCTTTCTTCCAATTACCTGCAAATAAAGCATAGGCTATGACCATGGAGTGCTCACCTCCCAACCTAGGCTAACTAGTACCCACCCCCGAGCTCAGAGAACGAAGCCCTAGATGGGTACACACATGCAAACACAAAAGATAAGGGAAAACACAATCTCAAACACAATCTCAACCTGACAACACTGCACCACACATTTGTGATGTCTTTTCAAGGGTGGTAGTGGATCAAGTACCCTGAGGAGACGACAAGTATGGTAAGACTAATAGCCACCTCATGGCAAACCAAATACATCATAAGTATAACCCCACATTCCTTATGCCCCCCAAGGCATTGATACCTTATTTCCCTCCTTATGACCCCCAATGCATAAACAAGCCATGCAACAAGGGTCACATAAAATCCCTTGTGATCACTCTCATTACGAAAGCCTCTCACTTGAGGGCGATCACTTGTACTACCCACAAGACCATCCTCTCTACCAAGAGTAGGAGGCCTTGATTACTCCCAAGCACATAAAATGCCAACCAAAAGTAAAACATAAAACACCAAATATTTTTCCAAGGGAAATATGCAAGGAAACAAGCCTTTTACACAAGCAATTCTTTCAATACAACATGCAATATGAAAACATTACAAGAAAAGTAGAACCAACCTTCAATTGCCCAAAGGTATGCTAGTTTTGTTGGGGATGAGCAGCCCAATTCCACAAGTCTTTCCTTTCTACACTTAGCCAAATTCTTAATTCCAAATCTATCTCCTTTTCCTTTCAAAAATCTTTGTCTCCAAAAATGGAGAGTGGGTGATTACCCCCAAAATCTCTCATTCCTACTTAAGAAGATCCTAGTGAGAGTTCTCACAAGTTTCTAAAACTGACAACGAAAGTAAGGTAAAATGGGAAAAGGAACTCTCATTTAAAAGGGAAGGCTAACAACTTAGTTCAAGCCTTCTAATTTCAATTTTCGCACAACTTAGAAAAGTCACGTTTTAAGGTGTCTAAAAGGTCACATGAGAGTTGGTACATGCCTAAAATTACTCCTAACCCTTAGGTATACCTTATGGGCTTTAGGAAACCCTATTAAACTACCCCTAGGTGTCCATTTAACCTTTTTTAAACCCATCCAAAGTTAATTTTCGGGTCAAACTTAAGTTGACCATCCCAAAGATTCTTTACCCAAGGCATTTATGGAATCATATTAGATTAATTGAAAAAGCTACAGTTAAACAACTCCCTCCAAGAGACAAATTGAAAAAAAAACTCAAACATAAATCAAAACATGTGTCAAGTGACACAAAGAAAATTATTTTACAAAATTATACATGAAATCTTGTCTCTCGTTGGATTTACACAAATAATCAAAATTCAATTTAACATTCATGCAACAATCACTTTCATGAATAAAATACGATACAAACAAGGTGTTGTCTCTCCAAATAGACAAACCCGTGTTTTACGAATGCACATAGGTCTAGGTTTGGTTCTCCATAATATTTCCATGGTCACATGCATAATTTTCCTACGCATCTCAATTACACATTAGTAATTCCAAATAACCTCATAAAATATAAAACACACAAATAAGAATACACATCAAACACTCTGCATACAATATACACTTAAAGAAATCAATACATCTTATATCCAAATAAACCCACATAAGGAATTATCATAATTCTCATAATTTTGATCCACACATAAAACATGCATCCTATTTGTACCATCATAGTGAAGTCCTGCAAATCGAATAATGACATATATCTCCTCAAAGTAATCATATTCTGGAATCATACAGAGTTCTATGTCATAACACATATAAATGAAGCATCAACATACATCAATGTTATCCAAATCCTGGAATCTTATGTTCTAAATCCATAATGCATAAAAATGTATAGCTCAAGGTGAAATGATTTTGTAGCCTAGTTCAATTGCTTTTCTCACCAATCTATCTGTCTAACATGGCCCATCCTATTGAATTATAGCATTTATTAGTAGGGTCAAACATGGCTAACTAAGTTAATCAAAGCTTGGTTGGGGAGGGCCTTACATCCTCCTCCCCTAGAGTTTGACTTACTCCTAGAAGTTGCATGAGTACATTTATGAAGTAGGGACATAACATTTCCCACAATTTCAATAAGTTACTCAAAATCTTATCTTGCCTACTAGAAAGGTGAAATACCCAATTCAACTTATTATTGTAATTAACTTACTATCTTCACAAGGTTAAATTCTTAGTTTTTTTATTACATTTCCCTTCGATCTCAGGTCGGTGTTTACAAGTACTATCTTTCAACAACTTTCATTAATGTGCCATCCAAATCATATCAATAACACACATCAACTCCCACAATCAAGGCTACACATGATAGTCTACTTATTAAAGATTCATGTAAAACTTGTTTATCCCACTGCAATTGTCATCCATGCTTGCCTCTAAGCAGGATTGACATCACAGTTTATTCATAATGAATCTACTTACTTTACATCAAGGCACCTCATTAGGGTGTTAATAAAATATTTGTTAAACCGTACTAGGTGTGTAATTTCTTCCAACAAGGCATAATCAAATTTAGGTTCTTCAAACCCGCCCCTATGTAGGGTAGTTTTCTACCACTAAGGATTAAAATGTTTTTTATATTTCTAGGCAATGAGATTCAAGTTTCATAGGGTACACCATTCACAATTTCCAAACATTAGGGTACTTAACAATCGCATTCTAAGGGAGTGATGGAAATTATTAATACTTTTTTTAGATATCATCCACGCACTCATCTCCATACACATGCCAAATCTACCAGTCGACAAACATCACTTTTGCAATTCATTAGGTCTAGGTCACACTATTGTTATACATCTTTCTCTTCTAGATTATTCACAATTTATCTTACTTAGGAGGATATTCCTGCTTTTTTTTCTTAATTTGATAAAATATATTCTTTGTTAATTCTTTGTGCCTAATTTCACTCCTTGTTTTATTCTCCCTTGACACACTATCAGTGGTTCAATGAACATGATAGACATTACACAAATCACATCACTAGGGCTAGTTATATCAACCATCAAAATCACCACTTGACACTTTAAAAGGTCAAAATACAAAAATTACTTTTACCAAGTCCCTTCAAAAGAAGAAAAATGCCAGCAACTGAAAAATATTAAAACTAGAAGCATGGCAAGTGCCATAGTTCCAATAAAAAAAAACATAAATTTAGTGGTCCTCTCTTCATAAAAAAATAAAATAAATAAAAGAAAGTACTAGCCCCTAGGTCACAATATACTTTTCAAAGAAAGTTGAAAATACTGACGAATCAAAACTTGAAACAAGGTGACCATGCTGGTCATACCCTAGGGAGTAACTGCAACACATCACCCAAGATCACATGTCTTGAGTGTGTTAGGAAGTGATTGTTAGACTCTTAAGGTTCTTAGATTCTTTACCATCCTTTATTGATTTAAGAGATAAATTCTTATACGCAAGAAATCGCATTTGTTTTAATAAATCGTGTTCCATTTTATCCTTCACGTGCTTACTATTTCAAGCAATACTTTCTAATATAATCCACTATCTATATAGGGTTATTAACATCCTTAATTATATTCTAACAGGTGCTTGCACTAACTCTACCATTCTCCATCCATTTCTCTTGCAATAATTTTTTCTTTGAACACTTAATTATATGCAATCTATGCTTAATTAGAGGTTGCAGCTTAACAAGCTGATCCAATGAAACCTTAGGTCTCGATAAAACTTCTAGGCGATAGGATTAAGAAAAATTACTAACATAACAAATACGATAACTCTGATTATCCAGCGGATCGAATAAATTTTATAAGGGCAATAATAATTTCACTCAAAAGTCCCTCTCATTATAGTTGCATTTAATAGTACTTAATTAGAACATTTTCTACTAAATAGACATTTATATAGTTACTTGGTTCAATATTGTAGCGTCCTAAAATTGCGACACTTGCAATTTCAACTGCATTTCGGTCTTCACGATGGCGACGCAACACACAACCTGAATGGAGACCCTGAAACTTGCTCACGACACTGAAAACTGCATTTTTCAAGTACCCTGGCCTAAACCTCCTTGCACGCTGCTGTCCCGGGAGGTGGGACCAGAGCGCCCAGCGCCCTGGTCCCTCAGGACCAGGGCGCCGCGCCCTAGTCCCTAGGTCCTATTTTGGGCTCGGTCTCCTAAGGGGTCTCGGGTCTTTTTGTTTGCAATTTGGAAATTAACTTTCCTGATCGGCCTAAGGTCGGGAAAATCAGTCTATCAGCCCTAAATGACAAGTATATAAACTACATTTTTCTCTCTCATTGGGCATGAGGAGGATATGTGGAAAAAGGCATGGAAATTATACTCAAGCATTCAAGCATTCAAGCATTCCTTCAAGCAATTGATCATTTCAAGTCTCCATTCAAGGCTAAGTGTTGCATTCAAGTCAAGGATTCAACCATTGAAGAGGAGATCACATACTACATGCTACATACAACATACAACATACAACATCTAAACCTTCGCACATAAGGATACAAACATCCTTAGAACAAGGTATTAGTACTTGTTTTACATACATTTACATTTACAGCTCTTGCTCATTTCTTGGTTAATTCCAAAACTGGGGTTTGACCTAAAGGCAAACCCCTAATCCCTAACCCCCCAATCTTCTTTGCTTTTCTGTGTGTAGGTTGCAGGTACGCAGCTGAAATTGAAGATCTGGAATCCTTGTGCAGAGACGAACAGATCCCCCTTCGTTTCGTGGATTTTTTGGAGGACCGTGGCGCCGGGCGCCATCGTCCTGACAACTTTTGCTCAAATTTGCAGGACAGCGCCGTATCGACATTTTACTGCTAATTCCAGGTCCGCAGCTTCATCCTATAATCTGAACTCAGTTTATAAGCGAATCTTTATCACTTTCTATGCATGCTTAGCTTAATTCTTCTATCAACATTCTTTACAAAAGAGGGTAGCCTTGCTGTCTTAACCCTTGAAACACATTTAGCATCCAATCTTGCATTGCATGGGATTGGATCTTGTGGGTTTCAACCCCTCTTTTGAATGTAAAGTCCCTCCCCTAAGTGAAAACCATCGAATCCTAGCGAACCTCCCTTCTCTCTCCTCGGAGTTGGAAGAGGGGAGAACAACTAGGGTTCAATCGCGATTTTCCGCTTTACATTTTGGTGAACCCGACGTGAACATCCTTTCTGATTTTTCATGCTTAGATCTGAAAAAAAAAATTTGATTACATTTCCATGTTTGATCTTTTGCAAAATTTTAGAGGTGATTGCATAAAAACCCTAAATTTTCTTTTTAGTAATTGAACTTGCGAAATGTCTAAATGTTAATGCTTGTTTCAGATCTGCCCTTCTATTACAAATTATCAATTCATATCTATGATTTAATTTTGAAAATTAAGTGGTTAAGTGTCAAAACCCTAATTTTTGAAACCTTCTTGATTCAACCTTTGTCCGACAATTTCACTGATCAAAACATCTCCAAATCAGCTGTAACTTTGGATTCCGCAATAAAATCACAATATCTTTCATCCCTGAAAATTTGGAAAAAAGTTGCGAGGACCGTGGCGCCGAGCGCCATCGTCCCCGACATTTTTTTCGAAATTTCGGGAGCAAGATCTTACTGTGTTTTTCTGCTAAAATTCAGAATTTTGGCTGATTTTATCAATTTTAACACCTTCAAAATTACAGTCAAAGTTGGTCTTGTGATTGCGTGGATTAAGGCTTCTAAACATTTAAAAATCATTGAAATTGAAATTTTGTGTCAAAATTGTGTTCTTACTGTCCTAAATCTGAAAAGTGTGTTATCATTCATTAAAAATTTCAGTGCTTTATTCAAATTCTTGCATTTTGTGACTTTTGAAATTAAGTGCTTAATTACAACAACTTTGATTTCCGCTTTCAAAATTGAATTTTGCGTGAAATTGAGTCAATTTTCAAATTTCAAAATTTGCATTGCTCTTGACATTCCCTCTAAAATCATAAAATTCAAAATTTCAGTTTCCCTCTCTTTTTCAAAATTCAAATTTTGCATTTTTCGACAATCTTGGTAGGGTTCAATTTCAAGATTGCAGCTTTAATTTGGCCTATCTACAGATCATAAAATCACTCAATTTTTTCAGATTAGCTCTAAAATCATCATAACTTTCATCCCTGCAAATTTCGAAAAAAGTTGCAAGGATCGTGTTGCAATCCGAGCGCCACGGTCCCGGACATTTTTTCCAAAATTTTGGGAGACTGTTGTGATTGCATTTAACAGCTTAAATCCAGAAGATTGGCTGATTTTACTGAAAATTGCTACCTCTAAATTCAAAATCTTCTCTCTCTTTCTAGTGCATGAGTTTTACAACAATAAGCCCTACTTACACTATTCCCGTTAGACGAAGCCGTAGAATTAAGTCTTTCCAAGGTTTAATTACTGAGGAAATGGAACCTAATTTGAATAGCCTTTTTAACGAGGACATGGGTAATTCCTCTAATCCTCCTAATAATGAAGAAGCTCTCCATGAGGTTTCTGTAGAACAACTTTCGAAATTGGATAACCAATTTGACGATTTTCGACAATGGATGTCTCAAGAATACCCTGATAGTCAAGCTCTTCCTTTAATTGAGGGTCTAAAACGTATGCTTCAAAGTGATAAGAATGGAATTGATATTTTGCGTGGTATTGCACACATCGTGGATTCGAATGTGATGCCTATGAAGAGTTGTGCTGAAAATTTGGGTTATACACAACCTTCTACTCAAGTCAATCATTCTATCCCTTTGATGACTTCTATTGCTAGCATACCTACTTTTACATCAAACATAATGGCTACTTCTACACAAGACATTCCTCCTATGATCACTAGTCATGGGGGCAACCCTTCTTCTTCAATTAACCCTCTTCCTTCATTCAATCCGACTTCTTCATTCATTCCTTCAATGAGTGTGCCTATTATATCTTCACAAATGAACATGACGCAAGGGGGCAATTCGTTTAACCATTCCATCCCTCCTTTTAGTGTTCCTCCTATCCAATCATCTCCTATGACTGATTATCATAGGGTCCCACCACCTTACTCTCTACCTTCCTTCAATAACATAACACCTCCATCTCAATCTAACACGTCTAATATGAATTCTTCGACTGAAGCAACCATTAACAATCTTGCACAAATTGTCTCCTCTTTACAGCAACAAATTGCTTCTATGAACCAATCTAAGTTTAGTGTGCCCACATTTGATGTTGCGAGCCCACTTTCTCTTGACATTGTTCGAGCTATCCCTCCTAAACATGTTGAAATCCCGCATTTGGAACTTTATAATGGTAAAGGAGATCCTCTAACACATGTTAAGAATTTTCAAACAATTTGTACTGATTTTGCTTATGACCAAAGGTTGCTTGCAAAACTATTTACTAGAACATTAAGAGACAAAGCCCTACAATGGTATTGCTCGTTGCCTTCTTATTCTATTACTTCTTTCGAACAACTTGCAAATGCTTTCATTCAGCAATTTCAAAACAATATAAGTCCTAAGGTTACTTTGATTGATTTAATGCATTGTAAACAAGGTGTTAAAGAAAAAGTGACTGATTTCATTGGTAGATATAAGCATTTGTATGCTCAAATTTCTTTTCTAGTGCCTAACAATGATATTCAAAGAATCTTTATTTCTAATTTACAAAAAGATATTCAAGACAAACTTCTGTTTTCTGAGTTTACTTCTTTCCAACAGTTGTGTGCCACTCTTCACAATTATCAACTGACTGTGAGTCAAATGGAACAATCACATCCTATGGCTCCGAGTGATAAGGGTGATAGCAGTCAACAACCATTTGGGAAGTTTAAACCGAACAGAGATTCCATCAAATTCAATGAAAACATCATCAACAACAATGTGAATGCAGCATCAGGTGTGCCTCCTATTTCTAAATTTTTCAAGAAAGAAAGAAAGTATACTCCTTTGAATGAATCATTGCATAGTATTATGAATAAGTTATTGGAACAAAATGTGCTTACTCTTCCTCCTATAAGGCAAATTGATCCTGCAAAGATTACTTCACCTTATTTTGATAACAAATCTTTTTGTCACTTTCACCGTCAGCCTGGGCATGATACTGAAAAATGTTTTTCTTTAAAGGGTAAAATTCAAGATTTGATTGATAACAATACTATCTCTGTTTCTGGAGTGAATGATAAAGGCAACACATCTGTAGCTCCTCCTAACCAAAATCTTCAGATTTTCACTGATCCATTGCCTTCTCATACCTTTAATGCAATTGAGGCTAATGATTCCTCTCTCTCATCTGATGGTCTTGTGTCTATGACTCCGAATGTGATTAACTTTGTAGAGCAGCAAGAAATCCCTAAAGAACCTTCCATCACATTTGATTCCAGTGAAACCATTAGGGCACCTGATGGTCCTTTATACATAGTTGCAAAAGTCAAGAACACACCTTGCCGTGGAGTGTTTATTGATCCTTCGTGCATGATTAATGTTATTACTGAAGAATTTCTTTTTACTTTGCAATTGAATCAAGTGATATATGACAAAACAGATGTGATTGTGAAACTATTTGATGCATTTTCTTCTCCTGCAATTGGTTCTATTACATTGCCTATTGAGGTCCATAACAAATCTCTTGATGTGAACTTTGCTATTATTCCATCTTCCGAACAATTTCGTGTGAAGCTTGGCTATCCTTGGCTATCTTCCATGAAAGCTATTGCTTCTCCTATTCATAAGTGTTTGAAATTTCCCCATAATGGTGAAATTGTTACTGTCAATCATAGTCTCTTTAAACCAGCTGAAAGAACTTCTAGCGTTCCTATTGATTACTTTTGGCCTAAACAATTCCAATCTCTTCCTCCGCGAAGTGATCATCTTTTCAAATCTTATCAAAAGTGGAAAACAGATATGATCTTATCTCTAAGTGAACCTAGAACACCTAAACTTGACATTCCTATCATTCTTGAGAAGGAAGTTCTCCCTTTGAAAGATAAAACTAATGTCTTTCCTCAAGAAGATTCCCAACCCATCCCTATGGATGTGACTATGTCTATGCCTAATAAACTTCCTAAGAGTAGACCTATACCTCCTCGTCATGATGGACTTGGTCTTCTCCCTAAACCAAATATTCCTCCTTTGTATGGAGCAGTTCCTCCTCCTTCTTTTTATAGAGAGAAGAGACCTTCTCCTTCTCCTATTATCTAGCCTAAGAGACCACAACCTAAACACCCAAGTGCTAAGGATGAGAACATTCCTCCTCCTCAATCTTCTCCACTTCCTACTAAGAATAGATGAAATCGTTCTGCACGAGAACGCCGGCAAAAGCGTCGTCTTAGAGCTCAGACTTTGCAATCTCCAAAAACACCTTCAACAAGCATTATTCCATTTTCTCCTCAGCCAGACATTGAGCCTAAATCTCCTAAACATAAGATGCATGATGGTCTTGATCCTGTGCGAGTTAAAGATCCTATTTTTATAAATCTTGATGATGATATAGATGAAAATGTTATTCATGATGAAAATGTTACTTCTCTTGCTTCTGATAGTGAATATGAACTTGTTGATATTGATAACCATTTATCTAATGAATTTTCTAAAGCACTTATCCTAGCTCCTAGACAAGAACAATGTGGCTCGGAACATCAACATAGCCCTTGTTTGGATCTTGCGATAGCTCCATCTGCTGTGTTGGGTGTTCCTCCTCTAGCGTGTTCCCTGCCTTCCCGAAACATTGATCAGCAAGATCGGGGGGTAGATGACGTGCTAGACTAGTTACATTAGCATAACAGATTCTCTCCTCCTCTCTTGTGTTACTTCTTCTATATGTTATTCTCATTCTTCTATTTGTTGTCCTTAGTGTTGTCTACTTGAGGACGATGCAAAGCATTGAGATCTCTTGATCTCTCTCATGTTGACTCAAAAGACACATGTGTTCCCTTCTTCTAGGTGACCTTCCTTGATTGGGGAATGAAGAAAAATTATGCATACATACATATGATATACATGAATTATCATACAGCATACTGACCCCGAGGAAAGTGAAGTCACCTCGTGCTTTATGTTTTGTGTCTATTATCCTTGGGTTTATCTCACACTTGGGGGCTAAATCCTTGCGATAACGTGCTCCTTTCTCATTTCTTATGTGTATCACTACGTTAAAACAATCACCCCCGGTGAGGCATGTGCGATCGCTTTAACGTAGGGGGGCATACATCCCGTTCATATCTTTTCAAGATACTTGAAAATTTCTTGGTAAATTTAGCCTTGCCTTCAAAATTTTTGATATCTTTCTTGCATGACTCATAGTGAGGGAACCTTACTACTGACAGTCATGGTTCTCCCTCGTGATCTTCCCTTTTACTTTGTCAATTGAAGTCGTAAGATCCTTAGTCCACTGGGGGCTTGGTGTATCTTGCCTCCTTGACGTGGTGAAAGTTTTTCAATATTGTTTCCTTGTACTTTACCGGAAGTATGAGCATACATACTCCCGCTAAAGTGGGGGCTAAATGTAGCATCCTAAAATTGTGACACTTGCAATTTTGACTGCATTTCGGTCTTCACGATGGCGACGCAACACGCAACCTAAATGGAGACCCTGAAACTTGCTCACGACACTGAAAACTGCATTTTTCAAGTACCCTGGCCTGAACCTCCTTGCACCCTGCTGTACCGGGAGGTGGGAACAGAGTGCCCAGCGCCCCGGTCCCTCAGGACCAGGGCGCCCCCTGGTCCCCAGGACCATGGCGCCCAGCGCCCTGGTCCCTGGGTCCTATTTTGGGCCTGGTCTCCTAAGGGGTCTCGGGTCTTTTTGTTTGCAATTTGGAAATTAACTTTCCTGGTCGGCCTAAGGTCGGGAAAATCAATCTATCAGCCCTAAATGACAAGTATATAAACTACATTTTTCTCTCTCATTGGGCATGAGGAGGATATGTGGAAAAAGGCGTGGAAATTATACTCAAGCATTCAAGCATTCAAGCATTCCTTCAAGCAATTGATCATTTCAAGTCTCCATTCAAGGCTAAGTGTTGCATTCAAGTCAAGGATTCAACCATTGAAGAGGAGATCACATACTACATGCTACATACAACATACAACATACAACATCTAAACCTTCGCACATAAGGATACAAACATCCTTAGAACAAGGTATTAGTACTTGTTTTACATACATTTACATTTACAGCTCTTGCTCATTTCTTGGTTAATTCCAAAACCGGGGTTTGACCTAAAGGCAAACCCCTAATCCCTAACCCCCCAATCGTCTTCTCTTTTCTGTGTGTAGGTTGCAGGTACGCGGCTGAAATTGAAGATCTGGAATCCTTGTGCAGAGACGAACAGATCCCCCTTCGTTTCACGGATTTTTCGGAGGACCGTGGCGCCGGGCGCCATCGTCCTGACAACTTTTTCTCAAATTTGCAGGACAGCGCCGTATCGACATTTTACTGCTAATTCCAGGTCCGCAGCTTCATCCTATAATCCAAACTCAGTTTATAAGCGAATCTTTATCACTTTCTATTCATGCTTAGCTTAATTCTTCTATCAACATTCTTTACAAAAGAAGGTAGCCTTGCTGTCTTAAGCCTTGAAACACATTTAGCATCCAATCTTGCATTGCATGGGATTGGATCTTGTGGGTTTCAACCCCTCTTTTGAATGTAAAGTCCCTCCCCTAAGTGAAAACCATCGAATCCTAGCGAACCTCCCTTCTCTCTCCTCGGAGTTGGAAGAGGGGAGAACAACTAGGGTTCGATCGCGATTTTCTGCTTTACAAATATCAATTATTTAATAAACATCCAGTTTCTTCCATCCTGTTAATACATCTCTCCTTAATAACTTAATTTAATATTGCTCTATTAATTATCTTAATATGCTAAACCTTGATTCAATGTTATGTTGTAGCTCAAGCATCGACACTTTCAGGTCCTACACACACGATTGATAGTTCAGTACAAAATTGACACTTGTTTACTTAGAACCACTTAGGATTGTATAATGTAATCATATAATTTTACAAGAGACATTTTTATTTTTTTATTTTTTATTTTTATTTTTTATTTTTTTATTAGCACCTTAAGCTAGCTCCTTATAATATCACCTCTAACATTCACTTTCCTTCATTAGGTAGGAGCTTTTTGCCAAATTACTAATACTTAAGGTTAAGAGCCATTTGGGGTGGAATTATTGTCCAGTAAGATCAATAATGGTTGACAACAATTCCCACCCACACATTTCATGACCTATTTTGAACAACTCGGAGAGTGGACTTATTATCTCCTACTTCATTTATGCAAATATGAAATCAAGGGGGTGTGCACTCGAAAAGTGACCAACACCCATCATTTTAATAAAAAATTAGTAAAAGGGAAGTTATCTCATTCTGTATTACTTATTTATATTTACTTACTAGCCCATTTTCGGCATATCACAACCTTCGATTTCCTTCAATACCCAAAAAGCCACCTTATCATCATAATATCTTGTTACCTAATTATGGTATAACTTAAAAGTGGTCCAATAATTACCAATGTCTTAAGACTCCCATAACTTTCCAGGTTCTCTCTTGGCTAACCACAAAATTTGGCTCCTTACCAATGTTCTCATAAAATAATTTACACTGCCAACTAATTCTCATTAAAAACTTTGGTATTATATTATTGTTATACTATATTTACATAAGCCATTTCCATCTTCATGTTGCTTCATCCATACTTATTTTTTTCACATACTTTTACATTTGAGTGCCATAATTTGCAAAACTTCTTTGATTGTGCCTAGTAGTTAAATTGTGTTACATATTGTCTTGTACCTAGTGACTAACCATGATTGGGTTGCACTTTTCTTCTTAGTTCTCTAAATGAGTATTGGTTACTCATCCCTAGATTATAAGATCCTAATTCTTTTACACCCTTGCACTTTAATGGGGTTTTTTGTATGATTCCCAAATCAACTCTACTCTCTCTTCCATTATTTAATTTCTCCAAGATTATCTTCCCGTAAAGGAATTAGTTGAGGTTTTACTTGCTTGTTTCCCCTATTATATAGCCACGGATGAACTTAGGGTTTATTGTAAATACGTGTTTTTACCCAAGAAGTTCATGCCCCCTTTCTCCTTATTAACTCACCTATAGTATTACTAGGATTTTCTGATCAAGGGGATTGCCTTTCATTAGTTTAGTTCTTACCTCTAGGGTTATCCCACTCTAGCTTCATTGTATTGTTACAAACATGTCTAACAAATGCTCTTAATCAGAAATCCAATATGACCACACTCTTAAGGTACCTAGTTATTAGGATAGGTTAATGCTTCTTTCTGAGATTTGCAAGAGTTTCCTTTTAACTCTTCTTCATTTGTGTCTCCAATGATGGCCTTGATCTTTTTAACCATCAAAATTTCACATAGCTAAAAAACTTAACTTGAACTAACTCGATTTTATTTATCTTGTTTACTGTGCCTTTATCTTAGGTCTAACTATCTTGCTTGACTTGCCATGTCAAGAACGTATCTCGATGGATGACATTCTCTTAGTTACCATCAGAGGTATTTTACTGTAGAGTTAACTCCTCATACTTGATTTGATTAGGGTAACTATTGCGTTTAGGTTCCAATTGAATGGTACCCCATAAGTACTAAAGAGCTAAATTTCATGATTATACTTGATCTGTTGATTTAAAAGATTTTTTTTTTTTCACTTATGTTTCTCTTTGTTATTTCACAAGTTTCCACCTAGGTGTTATACTTCAAGCCATAGTTTGGTTTCAACTAAGTTATGAATGTAGCCAATGTTCACCAATGTTTGAACCTGCGGCTCTGATACCAAAATGTCATGCTCAAATTTTTGGGCAAAACACCAACAATAATTATTATTATTATTATTTTTAAAACCACTTAATTACTTGCAACCATTACTTAAATAGTTGAGGCAACTTAACAAGTTGTCCCAAATGAATTTTATATTGATATTAAATACTTAACATAACAATTACGATAATTTGTATTATCAAGCGGAACAAATAAATTTCATGAGGGTAATATTAAATTCTCTCGAAAGTTCCTTTCGTTTCAGTTGCGCTTATTAAAACTTAATTTGATCCATTTCTACTAAACAGGCATTAATATAATTACCGGGTTTGATATCAATTATTTACTAAATGTCAACACCATTACTATTTCATTTCATTAATATTGCCTAATTGAGTAGGTACAATTAAGGTGCCAAACATCATTAAGTTAATTAATTTATTTGATGAAGAGCTCCACTTGGGTTAACTCGGTTCGCAGGATTTAGTCCATTTTATTTTAGAGAAAATAATTTACGCCACTACGAATTTCCTCTTAAGATAAATATTTGAATAAAAGTTCTGTTAATTATTAAAATAAAACACATTAAGATATCTAGAGCATAGTTATATATCTTAAATCAAGTTGTCATATTTTTCTTTATCCAATATTAAATATTATAAATTCAATATTCTTATAAATTCACTAATCTCATTACCTCTTGGTTTAGAATTAATCAAGTTAAACACTACAATAAGAAAAAGAGTCCATCTTCTTCAAAATAATTTACTAAACGAAGAATAATGTTTTTTTTTTAAACAATTCCAAAATTAAATAGATAAAATAAGTACTTCTCCCAAAGGTGATAATAATATTGTTATAGGTTAATTCATTTAATTTCCAAATTAATCCATTGGCCAAATAATTCACTTAATAAATATCCCCATTATAATCTTATACCTATATATATATATATATAAAATCATATCTTATAAACCCATTAATGCACATACTTATGAAAATATTTATTTTCAAGAGTATATTTATTCTCTAAAACTTAACTAAACAATAAAATAACATTGTAACCTAATTTTTTTTTAAAACCTTATAAAAATGTCTTAACTATTTATCCTCATTTCGAAATGCCCTAACCCATACCAGGTTAGGGTTTTGAATCTTGTTTTACTACAGGGTGGAGGCAGAGCGAATGGCAATCGGTGGCAGCGCTTTGTAAGGGCAGTCGGAGGGAAGCCAGGCACCGCCCACTGCGAGCCCACACAATGGTGGCGCAGGGTGGCTCCCCACTGTGTGTCCACATAGTGGTGGCGCTTCGGTGGGATTCGGCCCCCATAAAACCCTTGTTTCTTTTTTTTTATTTTAAATATATATATATATATATATATATATATATATATATATATATATATATATATTGTTATATTCTAATTGTCATAATAGAGATAGACTATTTATTTTCTACAATTATTTAAATGACAGGTTTAAACAACTTATCCATTAAATTTATAAATAGGCTATTCTTTCAACTTTAGAATTTTTCTATCTGCAAAATTAAAGTAATTAATCAAATTAAACAAACTTAACCCAACATCTTTTTAAATCTAGAAATCTAAAATATATCTTTAGAGATGACTATAATGAACATTAGATTCTTATTTCCTGCAAGTTAATATAATGACAGATTAAAATAAATTCGAACAACAACTTTATTTATCTAGAATCCTTTAACTTTAACCATGCAATAGGATTTAAACTGAAACATTCATATTCAAAACCAACATGCAAGCAATCATTAAATCATTCCTTTATTTCCTTAATTTATTTCATATGCATCAAGGCGTAAAATAAATTTTATTGCTTTTCCAAAATATTATATACTCAACAAAGAATTAATTTCAAAACTTTAGGAACTAAATCTACAAACATTCATTTCTTTTCTGCAGTATAGCATAAAACAATATTTCATCTCTTTAAAGTACATTTAAAATACGAAGTAACCTTGAATTCTAATGGATCTCTCTATTATAATAAATGAGGATCTTGAAAACATTTGATACATTTCTTTTCAAAAAATAGATACGACACAATTTCCTATTACATTGTTGCAACTTAAAACCATATATTTTTCATTCCCAAATCTTTTCTGTAACAAATAAAACCAGCAACCTCTACTTGTCCTCTTTCGTTTCTTCCAACTACCTGCAAATAAAACATAGGATATGACCATGGAGTGCTTACCTCCTAGCCTAGGCTAACTGGTAGTCACCCCTGAGCTCGGAGAGGCAAGCCCTAGATGGGTACACACATGCAAACACAAAAGACAAGGAAAAACACAATCTCAAACACAATCCTGACCTGACAACACTACACCACACATTTGTGATGTCTTTTCAAGGGTGGTAGTGGACCAAGTACCCTGAGGAGATGACAAGTATGGTAAGACTAATAGCCACCTCATGGCAAACCAAATACATCATAAGTATAACAACCCCACATTCCTTATGCCCCCCAAGGCATTCATGCCTTATTTCCCTCCTTATGACCCCCAATCCATAAACAAGCCATGCAACAAGGGTCACATAAAATCCCTTGTGATTACTCTCATTACGAGAGCCTCTCACTCAAGGGCTATCACTTCTACCACCCACAAGACCATCCTCTCTCCCAAGAGTAGGAGGCCTTGATTACTCCCAAGCACATAAAATGCCAACCAAAAGTAAAACATAAAACACCAAATATTTTTCCAAGGGAAATATGCAAGGAAACAAGCCTTTTACACAAGCAATTCTTTCAATACAACATGCAATATGAAAACATTACAAGAAAAGTAGAACCAACCTTCAATTGCCCAAAGGTATGCTAGTTTTGTTGAGGATGAGCAGCCCAATTCCACAAGTCTTTCCTTTCTACACTTAGCCAAATTCTTAATTCCAAATCTATCTCTTTTTCCTTTCAAAATTCTTTGTCTCCAAAAATGGAGAGTGGGTGATTAGCCCCAAAATCTCTCATTCCTACTTAAGAAGACCCTAGTGAGAGTTCTCACATGTTTCTGAAATTGAAAGGGAAAGTAAGGTAAAATGGAAAAGGGAACTCTCATTCAAAAGGGAAGGTTAACAACTTAGTTCAAGCCTTCTAATTTCAATTTTCTCACAACTTAGAAAAGTCACTTTTTAAGGTGTCTAAAAGGTCACATGAGAGTTGGTACATGCCTAAAATTACTCCTAACCCTTAGGTATACCTTATGGGCTTTAAGAAACCTTATTAAACTACCCCTAGGTGTCCATTTAACCCTTTTTAAACCCATCCGAAGTTAATTTTCGGGTCAAACTTAAGTTGACCATCCCAAAGATTCTTTACCCAAGGCATTTATGGAATCATATTAAATTAATTGAAAAAGCTATAGTTAAACAACTCCCTCCAAGAGACAAATTTTAAAAAAAACTCAAACATAAATCAAAACATGTGTCAAGTGACACAAAGAAAATACTTTTACAAAATTATACATTAAATCTCGTCTCTTGTTGGATTTACACAAATAATCAAAATTCAATTTAACATTCATGCAACAATCACTTTCACGAATAAAATATGATACAAACAGGGTGTTGTCTCTCCAAATAGACAAACCCTGGTTTTACAAATGCACATAGGTCTAGGTTTGGTTCTCCATAATATTTCCATGGTCACATGGATAATTTTCCTGCGCATCTCAAATACACATTAGTAATTCCAAATATCCTCATAAAATATAAAACACATGAATAAGAATACACATCAAACACTCTGCATACAATATACACTTAAACAAATCAATACATCTTATATCCAAATAAATCCACATAAGCAATTCTCATAATTCTCATAATTTTGATCCACACATAAAACATGCATCCTATTTGTACCATCATAATGAAGTCCTAAAAATCCAATAATGACATATATCTCCTCAAAGTAATCATATTCTAGAATCATACAGACTTCTATATCATAATGCATATAAATGAATCATCAACATACATCAATGTTATCCAAATCCTGGAATCTTATAAGTTCTAAATCCATAATGCATAAAAATGTACACCTCAAGGTGAAATGACTCCGTAACCTGGTTCAATTGCTTTTCTCACCAATCTATCTATCTAACATAGCCCATCCTATTGAATTATAGCATTTATTAGTAGGGTCAAACATGGTCAACTAAGTTAATCAAAGCTTGGTTGGGGAGGGCCTTACAGACGTCCTTAAAATTATTGTAGGGTATTGGTTTATTCTTCCTACAATCAAAACTCTAATGACCATATCCATTGTACTGATAGTAGAGAGGATTCATATCCTAGAGTGCATTAAATGGATTTCTACTTTCATAACTCACAGAGGGCTTATTGATTAATCTACAATTAGCTATTTTGTGCCCAAATTCGTTACCCCAGTAACAGTAACCATGAAAGTTTGAAATATACCAATTAGGTTGTCTTGGTCCTGAATGGAACTGCCTCATTAGGGGTCTTCCCTTCATGTTGTTGAGTCTAGTGAATCCTTAATGGTCAATTCTCGCATTTCTCCTTCGGTCTGCATGTTGGTACAAGAAGTGTGGCCTCTGGTTCATTGTTGTATACGGATTTAAGTGACAATTTCAAACATCATTTGCATATATATTTTTGTCAGTATCCTTGCCTATAGTGAATGTGTTCTTTTCTTCACCTTTAATTGAAGAGGTGAACATTATTTCTTTGCCAAATTTATCTTTGTGGGTTGAACTTTGACCTTATTCAAAGCCTAAGCCACCGATGTCTTTGGATTTATTTTCTTTGTTCAACATCTTATCTAAGACATCAGTGTTGCCTTCATACTTGCTCCTTATTTTTATTTCTTCCTTACTCTATTCAAGCTCCTTTCTGAGCCTTACTATTTCTGCTTCTAGCTCTTGATTCTCCTTTTATTTCTTTATCAAATCAGAAGTTGTAGCTTCACAAATCCTCTTAGTTTCTTCCAGCTATAGTTTCAAGTTAGATATGACTTGACCGGACTCATCTAGAGATTGCTTCAAGAGATCTTGTTCATCTACTACAACAAGCTTAACCCTCTTGGGTTCTATTCTTCTTTTACTCAATTCTTCAAGCACACTGATAAGTTCGCTCTGCAAATCCACTTCAGCTTCAATATCCTCTTCTTCCTCATCATCATCAGCTGGTCTTTCAAGTGCCATGAAGAGATTGATTTTTTTGTTGTTCTCATGGTAATCATCTTCTGATGCATTTCCATCTTCTGTTGTGTCATCCTCAATGGTATATATGTTGTTCTAGTTCCAATAGCCTCTCTTTCCCTATCAATAGTCATTCATTTCTCTATCTTTGCCAACAGATCTTCTGAACTCTCTTAACTCATCTCCACTAGTTTCTTTGTAAGGACAATTTGCAGTGAAGTGTCCTACCTTCCCATAGTTGAAGCATTTAAGTGGCAGCTTTCCTTTGTATCGATCGGATCCTCTTTTGATCTTCCTAACAAAGTTTGCTACTTTTGCATCAGACTCTTCACTGGATTGTTTATGTGTAGAAGTTTCTTTCCCCTTTTTGCTGATGTTGAATGTTGCTTCTTTCCTTGAGGAAGTATCACTAGTTGTTCTCATCTCATTGGCTATCAGAGATCCAAATAACTCATCCATTGTAGAAGTCTTCAGATCCTTGGCTTCTTCTATGGCTGACATCTTAGTATAATATTTGGGAGTGAGAGATCTAAGTGTCTTATTGACAATAATCTCATTTGCAATCTCTTCTCCAAGTCCTCTAATAGTATTCACAATTTCATTAAATCTGTGAAGATAGTCTACAATATTTTCATCATCTTTCATTTTGATGCTTTCAAGTTGGCCCCTTAGTGTTTGCAACTTGGCTTCTTTGACTTTTGCATCTTCTTCAAACAACATCAGCAATTTTTCCCATGTCTCCTTTGCTGAAACACGGTGCATGACTTTGACAAATTCATTATTGGACAATCCACTCAAGATAGCATGTTTTGCCTTTTCATTATTCTCGTACTCCTTTTTAGCATTTGGATTAGTGGGAGGATCATTAGGAACAACATACCCATTCTTGACCGATATCCATACATCAAAACCAAGAGAGGAAATATAGGTCTCCATTCTTCTACTCCAGAAGGCATAGTTGGATCCATCAAACATGGGGGCTTTTGAGGAAGCAGACTCACTTCTTGCTATTGGGTTCAAAGTCCAGAATCTACCCAAGGTTTAAAGATAACTGAGAACCTAGGCTCTGATACCAATTGTTGAACACAAAATACCATTGAGAGGGGGGTGAATTAGTGGTTCCTAACCTTTTTCTTTTTTGATCTAACTTCAGACTATCAGTTATTCACTTAACCACTAAATAGTCATACTGATAATATAAGAAAGAAGGCCAAAGAGATCATTCACACAAAAGTAACTCACAAAACTAGATTTATGAGGAAAATCCAATATGAGAAAAACCTCAGTCAGAAAAGCTGCTAGAGAGTACTGCTCCAATCTAGCCTCACAGGTAAAACACTGACTTACAAAATTTTAGGGTACCAACCCAAGGAGCACCAACCCCTGCACCAGGATTTAACTTGGTGATGTATATTGAAATAATATTTGAATGCAATTAAGACTTCTTGTTGCAAATGAATTCTGCAACTCTTTGATCAAATAATTCTTTGTCGGGTGACAGTCTTTTCTCCTCTACTTAATCTCATATTGGCAATTGTGAGATTACTATCTCCGATTCTCGATATTTTTTATCTTTCTCTCCCTCACTCACACAGTCTCTCAACATGTTGTGTCACACATGGATGTTGCCTACTCTACCACACCTTGTCGGTTAGGCTCAACTGTAAGACTATAGTTTTGCCAGTAGAATCCTCTCACTAGTATGCTTGCTCATGCACACTACAACTTTCTTAGAACTCTTTCTGTTGATAGAAATCCTTCTCCTTTCTCACTCTCTTTTATCTTCTCCTTCTTCTCTTTATTCAACACATTCTATTTCAAGCTCTCCTCTTTTATCCCGTGATTTCCTGCCAGAAAGAAATTCAAACTTCAAAGCGGTTAGGGTTTCCTCTTTGAGACATAATCTTTATGAGATACAATCTAGCATGTCTTGGAGCGATAACCCATCCTTTAAGGATGCACCTGTACACGGTTTCCATTATCCAATGCACATATTCTGGAAATGGCAATCTCAAACCTGATCTTTTTCCTTGAAATCAGTCGACACATAAAGTGCTTTAGTAGTTTCCTTTTTGATGACTTCCCAAATCAAATTTCCTTTGCATTAATTTAGGTGCCAACTACTCCCTGATCTTTCTCTGTTGCTCTTTCTTCCTAGAGCCACAATAGCTAGATACAATCCCGTGATTTATGGCTACTTCATTAATGGTAATTTTATGTTTCAATGACCTTGTTGATGGGGCTTCACTGACCACAACATGTTTTCCATCTCTTCTCCACATGACATCAAAATGATGAAGACATGGCCCACCAACACACAGTCGGTCTAGCAAACACATACCGGTACATCCCTTTGCCAGTATAACTTTCTTCTACTATTAACTAGTAGAGCACACTATATCAGTAACACATCTTCACCTCAGTGGTTTGTGACAACTTTCACATTCTGCTTCTTTGTCATAAACAAGCAACCGACCTTCAGACCAGTATGTACCTTACCAGTAGGCCTTCATTTGTTATGCTCATACTCGTCTGAATATCCATCATGTCAGTTGACATCAATGATAACTTAGTACCAAAATTCCAACAACCACCTGATTAAGGGATTGACTACAACACCCTATCAAAGGTAATACCCTTTTAGAGGTAGCCTCGGTCGAGGATTTTAAATGCTAGCTAATGGATCACCTAGTTAGAGGATTTCAACAAGAAGCCTATTAAAGCTTACTTAGTTAGGGGATATAACTAATTATAATGGTTATATAACAATAGGTTCTTTGTTTATATGGTAATAGCTCTACTTTTCTTAATCAGATCCTTTTATGCTCCTATCTACCTTCACAACATTCTACAGATACATGTTCTAGTCTGGAAACAACTCACACACCTATCCAAATTTTCCAACAAAATTATTAAAAATCCATCGACCTTAAAAACAAATACAATAGGTCGATAACACAACAGAAAACCTATAGATGTCATAGAGATTACAAACATATCATTTCAATCTTGACCATTAAATTAAATAGCAATAAACTACACATTATTCAAGACAACTTCAACCACCATTGGATCACTCCTGGATCACCACACATTGGATCTTGTAGCTCATCACACTTTTGTCACTCCATACTAAGAAATTGATAATTCCCAAGATAAATGGGTATCTCTACGTGCCAAATCCATTTCAAAACTCATCACGTGGATCATGCATACATGGAATCTTCATCTCCAATCATCATCGATCATAGATCATCACAACCGATTCTCCAAGCTCCATCAGTTAGGGTTATGCTTTTCAATGGGTTCAGGTTACCGGTTGATCACTTTTCTTCAATAATAATATCGATTTCCATCACTACTTTACTATCTGTTGCTTTACTACATCACTACTAGTTACAATACAGCTTCATTACCAATTTCCATTGACATCAATGTAATCTTCATGCAATGCCAACATTCTCCCCCTTTGGCATTGATGGGAATAAAAATATCAATACCACTTGATTGTGATGATTGAGAGTAAAGCATATACACAAAGTAGGAATCCTGGTTTAAATTTTCACCTTATACTCTCCTTCAACTGTATCTTCATGTCCGCAACAATCAATCATATACCTTTCTCCCCCTTTGACAACAATACCAAAGTGAAGGTAAGTCATATAATTTCATGCTTCACTGATCTACAACTAGCTACTCCCCCTATGGAGTAGCTCCACTCTAAACCAATCCTTCTTCAATATTTTCAATAGGCTCCAAGAGTGATGGCTTCCACATCTGCTTAATTGACTTCATGTATGGGTACAACCCCTAACTTACCTCTAAGATAATTATATGTAGCCTTAGGTAGAGGTTTAGTAAAGATATTTGCTAGCTATTCTTTTATAGATACATGCTCCAGTGACACATCCTTACTTTGAACTTTCTCTCTTAGAAAATGATACATCAACTCAATATGCTTTGTTCTAGCATGCAACACCAGGTTCATTGAAATGTTTATAGCACTTGCATTATCATAGAAAATTATTACCAGTTCTAATATCTTCAACTTGAAACCTTCCAAAATATGTTTCATCTAGATTACTTGGGTACAATTCATATACGCTGCAACATATTATGCTTTTGTGGCTAATTGAGAGATACAACTATGTTTCTTGCTACTCCAAGGCACTAGTCTGCCTCCAAGAAAAAATGCTCCTATAGTTCTACTCTTCCTGTCATTAACATTGTCTGCCTAGTCTGCATCTCTATAGAATTTTAAATTAAAGTCTCCTACATATGGATACCATAATCCATAATCAATTGTGTCTTTCAAGTATGTTTATATTCTTCTGGTTGTAACCATGTGTGTCTCGTTTGGACATTTCTCAAATATGGAAACCAATCCTACTGCATGAGCAATGTCCAGTCTGATGTGGACAACATAATGTAGTTTACCTATCATGGACCTCTACTCTTTTTCATCAATTGATGCAAAATCATCTTCCTTCAATAATTTATAGCCTGTAACCATTGGTGTTCCAACTGGTTTACAGTCTCTCATTCCAAAATTTTTCAACACTTGTTTCACATACTTGGACTGTGTGATAAAAATTCCTTCCTTCATATGTTGAATTTGCAAACCTATGAAATTTTCTATCTCACCTACTAGTGACATCTCAAATTCACTCTTCATTTCATTAACAAAGTCACCACACATGTCATCATTACCTCCAAAAATAATATCATCCACAAATGCCTCACTAACTAGTATCTTATCTCCTTCTGTCTTGAGATATATGTTATTGTCTTCACTGGTTCTATGAAAGCCTATCTTTACTAAGTGAGAGTGCAATCTTTCATACCATTCTCTAGGTGCTTGCTTCAAACCATATAGTGTCTTATGTAATTTGCACAATATATCCTTTGCTTCAATCAATGCATAACCATCTGCCCATTCAATGTAGACTTCCTCTTCCAATATTCCATTTAGAAATGTTTATTTCACATCCATATGATATACCTTGAATCCTTTATATGCTACAAATGAAAGTAGAGTCCTTACTCCTTCCAATATTGCAATTGGTGCAAATGTCTCACCATAATCTTCACCTTCTTCTTGTGCATATCCTTTGCATACCAGTCTGGCTTTATTCTTGACCACTACTCCATCTTCATTTAGTTTATTTCTGAATACCCATTTTGTACCTATTACATTCTTGTTCTCCAGTCTAGGTACCAGTGACCATGTATTGTTTTTCTCTATCTGGTCAAGTTCTTCTTCCATTTCCTTGATCCAGTGTTCATCTCCAAAGGCTTATTTTGTTGTTCTAGGCTCAATGATGGAGATCATAAAAGAGTTCTCTCTTATCCCTCTTCTAGTTAATACACCTGCATTCATGTCTCCAATAATCTAATCAGGGTTATGATTGATTATAACATACCTCTAAATAACATGATCATGGTCTTCAAGTTCTTCTTCTTCTTCACTTTCTTCATCTTCTGCAGGACCTTCATGTTACGGTTGAACTAGAGCTTTAGTATTCAGTTCACCAACTTCTGGCTTTACCAGTTCTGGTTCTAAAAATAATATGTAAGGTTCTTCTTCCTCATTCTCCTTGCTAGTTTCTCCTAAATATTTAGGAAACTCATCCACTCAGACATTAACACTTTAAATGATCTTCTTAGTCTAGTTGTTGTAACACTTGTAAGCTTTTCTCTTGGTTGAGTAAACAAGAAATATGCCTTCATCACTCTTGGCATCAAACTTACCAATATAGTCACCTCTTTTGATAAAACATCTACTACCAAAAATCTTAAAGTAATTGACATTAGGTGATCTACCATACCAGTACTCATAGGGTATTTTATCCTTACCTCTTTTAACTAGTATACGACTCATTGTATAAATAGATGTGTTGACAACTTCTCTCCAGAATGTCTTAGCTACACATCCTTGAATTAGCATATTCCTAGCAGCTTCACCTACTAACCAATTGTTCCTTTCTACAATACCATTCTGTTGTGGTGTCCTAGATGCAGAAAGTTGCTTATTAATTCCATTGTTTTCATAGTATCTAGTGAATTCCTCTGAAGTAAATTCACCACCTTGATCAGTTCTTAAGCACTTAATCTTTCTTCCACTTTCATTTTCAACTAAGTCTCTAAATTCCTTAGACTTGATAAAATCTTATGTCTTGTCTTTCAAGAATGTGACCCACATCATCCATGAGTAATCATCGGTAAAGATCATAAAATACCAATCACCTTGAATAATCCTAGTTTTCATTGGTCCACAAAGGTCGGTATGAACCAAATCTAGCAAATGTTGAGCTGAGAAAGATTTGCTTGTGAAGGTTGAGGATGTCATCTTTCCTAACTAAAATTCCTTGCACAAAGCATTCACCAGATTGTCCAATTATGGAAAACCTCTTACCGATTTGGATTTACTGACTCTTACAATGTTATCAAAATTTATATAAAAAAATCTTCGATTCCAAAGCCAATTCACATTTACTTCAATAAATCTTGCACATTCCATTCTTTAATTCCAACAGGTAACATCTGTCATTGAGATGAGCAACACTCAAAATATTGTGTTCTAGTCTTTCAATACAGTAGACATCATTTACACTTCTCTTATCATTTACAGAGATGGATCCCTGACCTTTCCCCATGCAGGGTGAGTCAATCCCAAATCTTACAACACCTCCATCAAATTCATTCAAAGTAAGAAACTTACTCTAGTCATCAGCCATGTGGTGTGAACAACCACTATCTATAATCCGGTCATCAAAACTATCCATGTGAGAGACTAATGCCTTCTGATCTGATATCTCTTCTTTAATAGCAACAAAGACAATATCCTCATTTGCATCTTCCTCAAATTCTTCATTTGCAATTCCTCCATCTACTGCAATGAGACAATTTATTTTACATTTTCCTTTATATTTCCTATACTTCTCACATTTTTCCTCATTATCTCCATTTGGATAGTTCGCAGCAATATGTCCAATCTGGTTACATGCAAAACACTTCAACGGTAATTTACCTCTGTACTTATTGATACCTCTAGGTAACCACTTGGCCAACAATTCTTCAAGACTAATTAGATGATCTTCATTATCTACTTCTCTGCTGGATCTAGATTCATGACTGTAGCTCACTTCTCTATTTTTCCTTACCGATGGGGTTGAGACTAAGGCTCTAAATGCAGATTGTGATCTCTGAACACTTCCATAAAAACCATTTAATTCAAATGTAGAATTTACCAATGATAGAGTCAAGAGTTACCTTTGTCTTATCAATAGATTTGAGTTCCAGAATGGCTGCAACTCAGATAGCATTGACCGGTAGAAGGGTTCTCAACACCTTGCTAACCATAGTGGTATCCTCTACCGTTGATTGTTTTCACCTTCAACTATCCGCATATCAACAAATATTCCTCTCAGGCTCTCTTCATTGGCAATCTAAAGATGCTCATCACCGCTATAGATTTCTTCCAGTTTCTTCCATACTTCATATGCAGTGTCCAATCCATGAACATCAACTTATTTTGAATTGGACAAGGAACTGATGATGGCCTCCAATGCTTTATTATTCTCCTATTGCTCCTTCTTCTGATCATCAATCAAAATCCCACTAGGCAAGTTATATTTAGTAACAACATGTTCCTAGTACTGACTTCTTAAGATCTTGATATATATTTTCATGCTATCACTCCAAATTCTATAGTTTTCTCTATTGAACTTCAGACCTTCTTTCTTTATCATGTTCTCCTAGATATTTTTCTCAAGTTATTAGGCTAAAACGCCAAGAGGACCAAAACTGCTCTAATACCAATTGATAATCTTATAAAACTATAATGATTCGGTCAACTACTAAGAAGGGTGGGGGGGGTGAATTAGTAGATAGAAAATATACTATATTTTTAGTAAACTTAATTTAAACTCATAAACAACTTATTAAACTAACCGGTTTAGTCTCTGTATAAAAAATTGCAACTGCACTGTCAAACTTTATTGGTTGACCAAAATATCAATGATATAGTGTAACAGATTAGGTTAACCAAAACTTTAAACAATTTAACTAACATTAGTAATAGCTCTCATTTCAAATCACTTCCGATCATTCAAACATGTCTAACTGGATTTACCAATCATTCATATCAACCATATCAAAAACACATCCACAAAATCATTCACCACTTGATTCAATGATTTTTCACGTGGAAACCCAAATGTGATAAAACCATGATGGGGATGAATACCCACAAGTATTCTAAACTCTTCTAAAGTTCACCCTATTACCAGCCAAGCCTTGTTAGAAGATTTACAAAAATGTCATGTTAAGAACATATCCAGTTAAGGACCACTTGGTTAAGGAATTGATTACAATACCTGGTCAAAGGTAATACCCTATAAGAGGTAACCTCAGTGGAGGATTTAAAATCCAAGATAATGGATCATCCGGTTAGAGGATTTCAACAAGAAGCCTATTAAAGCTTACCTGATTAGGGGATTTAACTGTTGCAATGGTTAGAGAACAACAGGTTCTTTGATGATCTGGTAATAACACTACTTTGCTTAAACAGATCCTTTTATGCACCTATCTGCCTTCACAACAATCTACAGATACACCTTTTGGTTTGGCAACAACAACTAACACACCTAGCCAAATTTGCCAACATAGTTACAACCAATTCATCAACCTTAGAAAGAAATAAAATAGGTTAGTAACACAACACAAAACCTCTAGATCTCATAGAAATTATAAACATATTGATTCAATCTTGACCGTTATATTACATAGCAATCAACTACACATTGTTCAAGACAAAATCAACCACTCCTAGATCACTCCTGGATCACTGCACATTAGATCTTGTAGTGCATCACACATTTGTCACTCTATACTAGAAATTGATCATTCCCAAGATAAATGTGTTAGATAGTTCAAATAACCGGAAGACAACTGAGAGGGGGGTGTTGGCAAATGCACACTCCAATGAGAAATTGTAGGTGATTGAAGGTTTTGTCATTGATGGCAACCTTGCAATCATATGATACCGACAAGACAATATACCAGCACCGGTAGCAACAGACTCTATACCAGCACACAAGACACTACCAGACAAAGGAAGGATACTGACACCCTGGTCGACATGAATTTTGTTTATAATGTATTTTGTAATTAATTGTAAAATCATTGTAAGCTGACATGGCAAGTTGTAATATGACTCATATATGTATGAGACCATTGTAAGACATTTTAAAAGAAGTAATAGTGTGATAGGCGAAATAAGGAAGACCTAATATGTGAATTATAGGTTAAGGGTTTATGTATGAAGTGGAGCTAAAACTGGTACTGGATCTGGCATAGCAGATGCTAATTTGAAGCAGTATAAGACATTGGATTTGTATAATCCATTTTGTAAGTCAGTGTGACTTCTTATTTTGTATTTGAGCAGTGAGCTCTAGGCACTTAGCCTTCCTACATGTGCAGGCCCCTATTGTAAGAGTAATATTCACTTATTGGCCAGTAAGAAAATATTGTGGGTCACAAATCCCACTGAGGTTTTTCCCACACCGGGTTTCCTCATTAAACTACTATGTTATAGTGTGATTTTCATGTGATTGTTGTTATCTTTGTTTGCTCCATTATTTCTGGTTTACCAATATACTGTATTGATATGTTTTACATGTTTTAAAACAAGTAAATTCTATAACCAGTTAGATACTGATTCACCCCCCCCCCTCTCAGTATCTTTGGGAATCCTAACAATTGGTATCAGAGCTTGGTCCTCTATTTTCAGAAGCCTAACAACTTGAGGAAGATCTTGCAACTGGTAGAGATGGATAACTTGAAGAAACAATTGGAAACAACTCTTTCAAACTATGATATAGAAAAAATGAAGAATATCGAACTTGAAGATGATCTAAATGCTGCTCAGGATATCATTCCAGCACTTCAAGAAAATTACACTATAGCAAGGAATAAAAGAAGAGAACTTTGTGAGAAGATGCAGAAAGAGGGAGATGAAAAGGAAACTCTTAATAATCTAGTAAACAAACTAAGACAAGAGATAAGTACAACATAGGATGAGATGCAGGATATGACTATAAGATTTTGCAAGGAAATTGATGATAGGAAGAAAAATGAAGAAGATCTGACTAGAAGATTGAATGATGCTACAAATGAAAACACAAGACTTAGTTATGAAAATGATATGTTGAAGACAGATCTGATGCACACACAAAATGACTCAAATGAACTTATGAGACAAAAAGAAATCTTGGAAAGAGAACTAGCTACTGCAAATCAGCACAAGGAGAAATTCAAGAAAAGCTCAGAAGAACTTGGTGACATGTTGAAGAATCAGAATCCAAATGGTGACACTAATGGCCTTGGCTTTGAAGCTAGTGAAAGCTCTGATACTACAAACACACATGATCATAGCAAACCAGTAAGACAACCTGCTTCTTATAAATTTAATGGCAAATGCTTTAACTGTAACAAGTATGGTCATAGAGAAAATCAATGTAGATCTAGAAATTATCAGAACACCAATACACCCACCGGTCAATGTTCTAAATGCAAAAAAGTTGGTCATAATTTAGAAAAGTGTAGAATGAATGTAAGATGTTATGTTTGTGGAAGATTTGGATACTTATCTAATCAATGCAGAATACAAACCGGCATAGGATATGGGAAAGCAATTCAGAAAAACAATGTGACTTGTTATGCCTATAACAAGATTGGACACATTGCTAAATTTTGTAGAAGCAAGTCCTCACCAGCAAATAACAAAGGTCCTAGTTTGAAAGGTAAAGAAAAGGTTGAAGAGGTAAAACAAGAATTCTCAAAACAATGGATCAGAAAATCAGAACTGAATGTTGATGGGAATACTCCTCCACCGACAGAACAGAGTAACACTCCACTGGCAGGAGACTCTTCATCTAATTGAAGGAAAATCCTTTTGAGGGTTTAACAACTGAATGTAAAAATATGCTATTATTCCTTCGGTTGATGGTGAGAAGTTGAGATTACTACTTTATCAGCAGATAAGTTAAGTTGTGACTTAACTGGCAAGCATTAAATGTGGCAGGTGAAGAAAATAACATTATAAAACAAGTGTTTTGGCTCCATTTTCATTTCACCGAGCATTCAAATCCTTGAGAGCGCAAAAATTTTGAGCAAAGGCATTCCAAGAAAAGAAGCAAAGCAATCTATGAAATCTTTCATCCCTAAGGCAGATTAAGGTATTTATAGCTATGGAATCTTCATCTACTCCTTAATTTATTGCAAACCCTACTGTTGTTGAAGTTATTAAACACCCTAGACCTGTATTCTAGCTAGTTCCCAAAATTGCGAAGAAAGATGATAGTTTAGGTCCATTTTCTCAAATACCTAAAGGGGAAGTATATGCTGAAGACCCTAGAATGTATATACACTACCATATTGATGAACTAGGTGATGAGGAAATTAAGAATATGTATGAATCTTTGATTTGTGATGAATCGAGAAATGTCAAACCTAAATGCAAAATAATAGAAACCCTAGGTTTTACAGAAATCCTTAGTATCCTGGATTTTCCCAAGGATATCGTAAGAATTGTGCTAAGTAGGGTGAATGACGAATTCTTTTGGTTGGAATCTATTCACAATATTACTAAAGAAGCAGTAAAGGTTGTGATAGGGTTACCCTCCATCGGCAACAGACCTGACAAAACTAAGAAGGTCTCAAATGACATTGTGATAAACCTAACCAGTGCAACATTCGACAAAAGGTCTCTAAGGGTAAATGATGTAACAGATATCAATGTCAAATTTATTAGTATGATCTTAGGTTACAAGACCACACGTGCAAATAGGTTAAACTCAGTTTCTATCCTATGCATTAAAAGTGCCTATGATATGGTAAATGATAATGCAAGGATAGACATATGTGAATGGGTTAAAGATGAAGTGATTGATAATTTGGGAAAGATAAAGAAAGACAAGAAAGGAACATTCAGATTTGGAAACCTACTTGTTTGTGTGATGCTATATATAACCAAACAAGTACCTAGTATTGGCACCAAAGATTTTGGATATGATATACCGGTAGGAAAATAACTATCAGTATTACTGAACAACATGGGAGAGAACATGGAAAAGAACTTAAATGAGTATTTTCAGGCTTTGAAAGCTCGAATGAAAACAAGAGTAAGGTTATCACAAGCTATTGTAGATAAGTACCAAAAGGAAATTTGTTTTGTAATAAAGAAAGATGAAATTTGGATGAAGGCAGTTGTTCCTAGAACCATCTGGGTCACTGAAATGGGGTATGAGACTGATGACAAAATAATAGAAACCTATGTAAAATCCTTCCTAGAAGCTCCTAAGGAACCTGAAGAAGAAGTATTTGGCAATGTTGAAACTATAGAAAGTCAAATTCAATCAAAGAAAAGAGTTAAAAAGGTTGAGGCAACTATTAGAAAAGGAACCCGGTAGGCAAAAGCTATTAAAGAAGATGTGCTAAAGAAAACCGGTATAACTGAAAGTGAATTAGAAGAAGCCAACTGGAAACACACCTTTCACTGATAGGAACCTCCTCAAAAAGTGACATGCCTACAGTATTCAAGAGAGTTGAGAGGAAGAGAAAACCTTCATCGACACCTTCTCCTACACCAAAATGATAGAAGCAACAGACAGTCAGGCCCCCACCAAAGAAATTAACTCAAAAGAAAAAGAAGTTGAGTCCTAAGAAGAAGTAAAAACAATCTATAGCTCCTATTGATAAATTACTGGATGAAATTATTCAGGATGGCAAGTTGAAGAATATCAGCAAAATGTATAACACACTATCCGCTGATGACAAGGAGAAAGTAGAGAACAGTGTAATATTACACTTAGATATTTTTAAGAAATTTTTGATGCAAGTTGTTGATGAAATATTGGCAGATCTATACAACAGACTAGAAGCTAGAAGATTAGCTATTGTTGAGCTTGATAAAAAAATAAAGATTGAAAAATTACTTGTTGTACATCTTGTTAACTCACCTGATGAGATAGATCAATTGATCTCTAAGGCTAACTGATCAGTATCTTCAATTGCTCACTGGCATGTAGCACTAATGGCAGGAAGACTAAATCAGATAACAGAGGAAATAGTAGATGCATGGGATATATTCCTAGTAGAAAAAGAAATATAGGAAGAGTATCAAAAACCTAAAACCTTCAAGGTATACCAAAAGGATAGGGACAAAGGAAAAGGCAAGGTTGGTGGACCTCCCAGTATAAAGATAATAGACAACTTAACCCCATCGCCTCTAGATACTCCACCGGTAGACACTACTAACAATCAACCAGCAACATAGAGTATGGACACACCACATGAGGATACAAATCATGATTCTAAGGTGCTATACACAATGAATATCAACACACATGAAGTCAACATTGTGGTTGATAAGGAAATAAGTGAGAAAAGAGATGTGGCAACTGAGCCACTAGTAGAAGACACAATAGCTAAGACAAATGTTGAAGATATAGTTGGAGACATTGAAATTGGGAATGAGCAACAAACTGAACAGACAATGGATACAAGAAAAACTGATAGCACTAGTATTAAGCAACCGACTGAAAACATTTTAGGGGCAAGCACAGAGAAACCGGTAGATAATATAGAGTCACAAGTAGAGAAACCATCAGTAGAGAGCACAAAGAAACATGAAGAGCAATAGGTTCATTCACAAGTACATTTAGAGACAGTGCCGCCAACTACAATTGAAAAACCTAAACCTTTGGTAGCTGAAATGGAGACACAAATTGATCCTCCAGTAAAAGAGGAAAGCAATTCTATTATAACCACCGATGGATTACAAATTGTGAAGTCAATTGGATAGACATCTGGAATCTCCATGTCTAAATTCAGACCACCAAATGTGACAGAGGTACTGCTAGATTCAATTAAGAAAATAATAGATTGTAATGTACTAGTATATAAGGTTATTGATGACACCATACCAATTTTGAAGATGATAGCTCCAAAGTGTAACATAGACAACAAAGATTCTTTGAACCAATTAGACACATTGTCTAAGTATATAACTAGTAATCTACTAACATTGGACAAAATAAATGAGGATACATTTAAGGAGAGGTTGATAAAGGAAAAAGAAAAATACTTTGAAGATATAGTTAAGAAAAACAAGGGAGAGATAGACACTCTTTTACCGGAACTCAATGAAATCAGTTTTTACTTCAAGAAACTATATAGGGACAAATGCAAAATAGATGTATTAATAGAATATCTTGACAAAGAAATCAGAAAGACACAGGATAAGATTAATAATATTGTTGACAATCTAATTGGGACATCAGATTCATTTTTGGAATTAGAAAAGAAAATTGCAAAGCAAGAAGAAAAAATCAGGAAACTAGAAAATGAAAAACAAAGAATAAAGGACAAAGCAAAGGACTTAGAATGCCGACTTAGTCCAAGATTAGAGTATCTTATTTCTTTAAGAAAAGAAATATTTGAGGCTCTGGTTCTTGAACTAAAGACATCAGAAGAACAAATGCACATATTCACCGGTACAATGCAGAGAACCCATGAGGCTATAAAAGATAGTAAAACATTTAGCAATGACATCATTTCAATTTTGACAGATATTTTTCAATTTAACCCACAAGTTACAAGAAACCAAGTAGGACTCCACTGACAGTGAATGACAACCTTTGTCATTGATGTCAAAGTGGGAGTAGAGGCTATGAGAAAAATGATCAGCAAATGGCTCATCAGCTCAAGGGGAGCTCATATTTTTTTTGGTAAGACAATTCTAGCAGACTCATTTTTGGATGAAACTTTTTGGATTTTTCTCATGAGTGTTGCCATCAATGCCAAAGGGGGAGATTGTTGTCAAGTGCACACTCCAATGAGAAATTGTAGGTGATTGAAGGTTTTGTCATTGATGGCAACCTTGCAATCATATGATACTGACAAGACAATATACCGGCACCGACAATGACTGACTCTATACTGGCACACAGGATACCGACACCTTGGCCAACAAGAATTTTGTTTATAATGTATTTTGTAATTAATTGTAAAATCATTGTATGCCGACATGGCGAGTTGTAATATGACTCATATATGTATGAGATCATTGTAAGACATTTTAAAAGAAGTAATAGTGTGATAGGCAAAATAAGGTAGACCTAATATGCGAATTATAGGTTAAGGGTTTATGTATGAAGAAAAGCTAAAACTAATACTGGATCTAGCATAGAAGATGCTAATTTGAAGCAATACAAGACATTGGATTTGTATAATCCATTTTTTAAGTTAGTGTGACTTCTTATTTTGTATTTGAGCAGTGAACTCTAGGCACTTGGCCTTCCTGCATGTGCAGGCCCCTATTGTAAGAGTAATATTCACTTATTGGCTAGTAAGCGAATATTGTGGGTCAAAAATCCCACTGAGGTTTTTCCCACACCAAGTTTCCTCATTAAAATACTATGTTATGGTGTGCTTTTCATGTGGTTGTTGTTATCTTTGTTTGCTGCATTATTTTTGGTTTACCAGTATACTATATTGATATTTTTTACATGTTTTAAAACAAGTAAATTCTATAACCGGTTAGATATTGATTCAACCCCTCTCTTAGTATCTTTGGGAATCCTAACAGGGGGATTGGTGAATCAATTGTCACAAATTACCAAAACCATTAGAAATTAAAACTTTATTACCAGAACCCAAAACATTAATACCATAATAGAAGTTAAACTAATTAAGCATAAACAATACTCATAGAATAAATACCATTCACATGACACCGATATTTACACATGGAAAGCCCAGTAAAGGGAAAAAACACATTGGGAAGCCTACCCACAGTCAAATAATACTTCTGTAGTTAGTATGTGAATTACATTTTCTCAAATTCTGATTCCCTTCACTCCTCCCTATTAGGAATACAATAAAGTATGTTTGCATATGAAGAGGACAACGAGGAAGAAGAGAACTCCAGAAAAAACATATAACAAGGTTTTAACAAAACCTTCTACACTTTGAACTTATCCAAAGTTCAAGTGGGTATACCTTCTTTGAAAACTTTCACACTTTTAAAATTTGAGATTCATAGTAAACCAATGCTAGAAACCTATGGACTTCATCACCTTAATAGAATTGAAACATTAATTGAAAAGCTTATACTCATTTTCAGTATTGATCTCCAAGAGAAATAGAAAGAAAACCACAACTGGATATCAGTGCCTTATTCGGGCTATAGAGTCACCCAAATCAAATTAGAATTCCAAAACTGAAGAGTCACATACATTTCACCACCTTGGCCTTAATTAACCCCATACATGCCTAACATATACATGAGTTTCATCCTCTTAAAACTAAAACCATTCATCAAATTCAAAATGAGCAAACAATTGGTTTACTGATAGAGATATTTCATGCATATTTAATTCCTCTCCCTTGAAGAGAAAAGCTAGAAACACATCCATATGATTGCCTTACATTCCATGTTCAATCAAATAACCCTAGACTATTCAAATGAAACCAACAAATTAATGAGTGCACACCAGAAGACAACATAGATTTAGAACTGGAAAGTATTGATCTATATCTTTATATTCAGTTTTGAAAATAATCTTACATGATTCAAAGTATTCTCTATGATAGCTAGAAAAAACCCAGATATATTTCTATAGAGTTTCTTTACAAAAATTCTTGTGATCCCTTTTCTAATAGTCCTGGTATCCATTTATAACATCATGGATGCATACAAGCTTTGAACATTCCTAAGAAAAGTTTGTTACAAACCGCAATGTCCTCCAAGAAACAGTTACAAGTCCTTTTCAGTATCAAAGGCCTCTTTAGTTTGTTGCTCCTCTGTAACATCTTCTAACTGCTCTAGGATTCCTTCTTCTTGCACCACATATTTATTGTTCCACTCTTGAAACACATCATCAGTAGGCCATGAGTAGCCAACAATTTTTTCCTTCAACTTAACCAACCTTTTCCAAGAGTTTATCACTTTATTAACCTCTAAATTCAAAAAGCCATAATGTCACTTTATCTTTTCTATTTGTTCAACTGTCTTGACAAATAGGGATGTGTCATCTATATTAATGATTTCATTCACCCTTAGAGACAAGTTATCTCCTAGCTCATCAAGCCATACCTGTTTGTCCTTCAACTGATTTTGGTTAACAAAACCCCTAGGAAACAATTCAAATTTACGCTCACTATATTCTTTCCTATAAAAGTTGGCTTTCCTCTCCACATTCGATCTTCCTTCTGCTAACTTGGTTAGACATTTTTCTATCTCATGTGTGGATTTAATAATAGCATCACATCTTGCTACATCATAGGATGCAAACATAAATTCTAAATTCACTTCTCTTGGCATCCACTTATCCAAAATTGGCTCCAGAATAGCCTTTTCTTCATTCAAATCATTCCAAATATCAGAAATCTTCTTCATGCTATTGTGCACCATGGAAGACCCTATTGTGTCGGCAAAGCTCAAAATTGTGGCCTTTACCTTTTCCTCATATTTGCTTGTAAATAGGATCTGAGCCTATTTTAACTTCTCCAATTCATGTTGAACGGTCTCAGCTAGCTGAAAACTAGAAGGAAAAGGAGAAGGGGTAAATTCCATAATACGACTGGTAGATGGAGGTTGTCTAGGAGAAGAAGCTATCATTACAGTAGAGGACTCACCTTGATGGTACTGTCCTGCCAATTGATACTTCAATTCAGCAATGATATTATCTCGATTAGCTATTCCTTCTTTGGCCTCATTATAAGCCTTCAAGATTGTTTCTAATTTCAACTAGAGATTAGCTTTTTCCTTTGCCTTCTTTTCTTCCACTGCTACATTGAATTTTGCAGTTTCTAAGACTATGCTAGCAGCCTCTACCACCCTTGTATCCTAAACTCTTCTTACTATCATGCCTCCTAGAAAGCTAGATCCTGAGGTATCCTTCCTTTTTCTACTTTCATCCCTCTTTAGCGACCACATGACCAGAGCAACATTATCTTTGCTGAATGTTACTCCCTCCATAGGCTTAGTCTCTTTCCTGACTACTTCAAGTACCAAGGCATCTACTATATCCCATTCAGGGAGAAGTAAAAAACCAGCCTTTCACACCATTTCTCATCTTGCTTCAGTAGTGATGACTTTGAATTCAGCCATCATTTCTTGTTTAGCTTCTTCCTCCACTAAGGTTGTATCTTTGTGAGGATGCTCACTCATTCTCTTTTCACACCTTGCCTTGAATTGTTCAATTTTTTGTTTCCATACAAATTGCATGAATGCCCCTGTTGTGATAAAATTGTTGTCAGCTAGGAACTCTTCACTAGCTTGCTTGATAACCAGGTCTAACTCTTTACCTCTGAACTTATCTTTAGTTAAGTTCATCTCAGAACTAGGTGTCTCTTTTGGCATTCCCTCTTGTGTCTCTTCATAGGTGTTAGCAATCTCTCTGAGGCTTCCTAACTGCAACAACTATTCTGCTACTACCTGTTCATCTCCTATATGGATAGGGGATTGAGATGGAGAGTACAAAGATTCACCTATTTGCACTTCTTTCCCCACCCTCTACCTTTTAGGGGATTCTTGGATGTCAATGATGTCTTCAATTGTTCTCTTACCTCTTGAAGTTGAAGGCTCACCTATTACTGGCATCAATACACTATATTTTGACTTTTTGTGCATCACATAATCAGTGGGAGGGATGGCTTTAGCAAAGGCAGGCTTAGCTAGAACTAACTTAGCCTTGTCAGGGTTATCTCTTATTATAGCCTCCCACTTTTCTTTCAGAGTTTGCATTAAATCTTCAAAGTAAAGAATTAAGAATTTGACTTTTTCCTCAAAGGGGTTGAAGCTAGACAAAGGGTCATAACTGCTATCAAATTAATGAATGAAATCTAGACCCTTTTTGTATGCCACCCACTTTTCTTTCCTCAATTACTGCTCATCCAAACTGAATTCATTTCTAATTAGGTCCTCAGGGAAATGAAATTGGTGTGGCCTACCTTTGCATACCGCTCTTCTCCTGAACATACCGTTGAAAAAATCCTCAGGGTCGACAAACCTAGTTACTATAGTAGACAACCTATATAGTTGAATAAAGTCATCAAAGAATTTCCAATGACCTTTGGTGATCACGAATTAATGGGCCATGGTAACAGTTGGGAAAATAGTTCCTTTACCCCTATTTATCAGCTGTGCCTCTTGCACACCTCCAATTTTCCTTAAGACCTCTGCAATCCCTATTTTCAATGGGAATTGATAAGGAAATAAATATGGAGTGCCTCTGAAACCATAAACTCTGAAAAACTATAGAAACAGGGTACAAATATATATCACCCCAATTATGAACAATCTTAACATGTTCAACAAACTCCTTAGGCCTGAGGAACTCCAATAGAGCCTTTGGGATCCTAGGGTTTTGTGGGCATAGAAGAATCCTAAGCCTAGATGCAAAGCATCTGTCAAAATTCAAATAACTGGCATCCTCTCTATCCCAAGACAAAATTGTGCTCCACAATTGCACAGGCATCTCCTCACCTTCCTTTTCTATGATCAAATCCATTTCCTTAGCAAAATAATCAGATCCTTTGAACAAAAATATGTGCATTAGAAGAGAATACCATCCAAAAGGTCTATCCACCTTACCATTTTTTATCCCTACAAGCCCTGCATGAATTGCATCAATGAGCTAAGGTGCATAATCAAATGTTACTACTAGAGAGGGATTCAAAATTTGTGCCATCATTAACATACAATGGGTTGGCATGGTTGTTTCAGCATCTTCCCCAAGGATCTGACATAGTGACCAATACATGCCCTTAGCCCTTAAAGTGAAGAAATTAAAGGAGAAAGGTTCCATGGTGCTAGGGCCCACTATAGTTAACCCTCCTATTTTAACAAAAACCTCCTTCAAAGGGCCACTCCTAAGGTGATCTTTCTGCACATTGTAAACTTGGGCCCACATTTCAAAATCAATAGGTTCTAATTAATTTGATGCCTCATTGAGCTTAAAAAAATTCCTGAATTGATCATCATTGATTTCTATCAGGGCTCCTCCATTGAAATTCCTCACACATCTAGCAACAGGATCATAATTGTGTGTGATCTGGGTTAGCAAGTCTACTTCCATAAAAAACCCTGGGACTATGAACTTCCCCATGTCTAGTTCCCATATGCTATTCGTTGGGGCACTAGCATGTCTCTGACTGAATCCCACTTTAAAAAGACCCAGCCCTGAAATCCCTATTTGTGAATCCCTTAACCATCTACTCTTGTCATATAAACCATCTCCAATCCTTAGACAGGGGGCTTTAGGAACCAATTCTTTGATTTTGGCTGCAGCATTCGAGGACATGGTCAATTGTTTTAAGAAGACATCACATATATTCCTATCTTGATAATTTATTTTCCCTATGAACTCCCTTCTTTGTGCCATCCCATTAATGCAATTATATCAATTGAGATTCAAACAAAACTCTGACAAGGCAAGCACACAGTAAAGAACCGATTTTCAAACTGTAATTAGCAAGCACGACACAAAAACCTGTTACTCTTCTGAAAAAATTCGCTCTACACCAGCTCCTCTACAACAAACTGGTCGAAATGGTACCAATATTCAATTGATGTGGACCTTAATTCAGTAGCTTGGCATGGAATTGAGAAATTAATCCCACATGCTTTGACCATCAACTTAGAATTGAATTCTCAAATCAAATTCAAAAATGGGCTCCAACGGATCACTAGTTTTTTGAGTTTTTCCCTGTTTCATTGTTTCTCCATTTCGTAGAGTTTAAAACCCCCACACCTTTCCTTCGCAAAGAAATGATGTTTGTTGGATCCTTAGAAACTTGCACTACTTTTACTCTTTTGGTCCCTCTGTATTAGTAACGAGCCCCACCTTCTTTTCGCTACTTCGCGAACACTAAACCTTGTGCACTTCGATCGCGTGAAACAACACTGGCCATCCGATCATTTTCCACTTGCACGATCTTTACCACTTACGGTGACTGCCAGTCTTTTTTGCTAACCACGCACCACCATCACTATTGCTACTTATCAAATTGCCATTAGTTTTATATACAAAGTCATTCTATATACTCTAGTTGGTTACCACTACCAAAATATTTAGTCGGTATGAACAGCCTAGTTAGTTACAGAAGGAAAATAGTCACAAAGCCCAGTATACACCGAGCTATCTACCGAGTGTTATTTCATGTCTACCAAGCAGTAAAGATAATACACTGAGTTGATATACACTGAGTGAAATGTGTTACCAAATTCATTGAACCTGGACACACATATGAAAACATGTTACAAGATCGAGGCACATAGAACCATTATCACATTGGAAATTGCACATACAGATTTTGTATAATTTTGAGGTCATCTAACCAATGAAATATTTTGCATGGTTATTTATTTGAGAAATCATGTTTGTAAGATTGAAGCAATGAATCAGATCACCAACATAAGAAGTCTATTTATACAACATGAATTTAGGGTTAGAAAGATGTGTGAATGTGAGAAATGTGTGTGCATATGTGTATGAAGCAAGACTTGTGTGATACATGAGAAATCACAGAGTATTATGACTATTATAGAGAAACAGAGGTCACCGAGAAGGTTATCAGAGAACAGTCGAGGAACAGAGTAAACAAAAGGGTTTACCGAGTTACTTTATGAGTTACCAAGGTATGCTATAGGCAAGGTAATCTTATTTTGAGCACATAGAATCTGCTATAGAATTTCAGATATAAAGTTGCACATATTTGTAAAGTCTTATTGTAATATTTTGAAGTTGTAAGAGAAACCTTTAACAGGGTAAAAGACTCTAACCAAGTCTATAAATTATAAATCCTCTAACCAGGTGCAGCATATATATAGTGTTGTAAAATCCTTTAGCAAGGTAGATCTAACAGATCTTGTTACTCCTAATAGGGTAAGCTATCAGAAATAGCTAAATATGTAGCTCTAACTGAGCACTTTTTATTATTGCAGTAGTGAAGTTGTGGGTGCCATCCCCACTGCAGGTTTTCTCTCTAACCAAGAGTTTTTGCATAACCAAAATATATGTGTTATGGAGTGAATCATGTATGATTGTTACTCATTTGTTTTAGCTTTATGTTGTGTTACATTAGTTTTTGGTTTATGCATAACAGTAAAGATATTGTTGAGAAAAGGATTTGAAGTACTGATTCACCCCTCCCCTCTCAGTACATTAGCTTTCCATATTGGGCCTAACAATTTGTATCAAAGCTTGAATCTTGGAAAAGGGTTTAACTACCTAAAGAGAAAGATCTTATCAATGGAAGGCTATAAACAATCTCAGAGGATTGTGTATCTACAAGAAGAGCAGGATAATGCAAATCAAGTGATTGCAGACATGTAAAGGCAAATGCAAAAATCTCTAAAAGTAAGGAGAAGATTATTTGATGACTTGTAGGATTCTCAAGAGTTAGTGGAACAAATTGAGACATCATCTGAGAACAGTATATATGAAGAAGCTGAAGAAATGATTGGAATGCTGAAAGAAAAGAACAAAGCATTAGCTGATTAGCTAAAAGCAATGAAAATAGAACATGAACACTTCAGTACACAAATGACTAAAAATCTAGATGCATTAAGGATAGCCGAGGATAAAGCAAGAGATCTACAAAGAGAGAAACAACAACTTGAAGTCTTAGTATTTGATAAGAATGATGAAATCATAAGGCTAACTAGTATTCAACAAAATCTGACAGGTCAACTAGGTTATACACATCATGAAGTAAATCTAAAAGATGATGAGAATCAAGCATTGAAAATTGAAGTATCAAGGTTGAGCAATGAACTTGAAATAGAGAAGAAATCCAAGGAAACACTGAAGAAGAGTTATGAAGCATCAAAGATGTTGGATGAGCAACTGAACACAAGACGACCCTACAAAGAAGGAGGACTCGGTTACAAAGGAAAAGACTCTACTGAGAAGGGAATCTACACTATCGAGAGAGGAGACTCATCAAAACAAGCTGGAAAAAGGAATAACATCAAAAGGAAGAAGCCTATTTGCTATTACTATGGAAATCAGGGTCATATTGCCAACATGTGTCAAATTAGAAAAGGTAAGCAACCGAATATTAAAAATCACTAAAGAAATCATTCATCTGATCACCGGTTATCCTATCTATAATCATGCCCAAGCACAGAAAATGATATCACTGAAGGAATTGATCAGCTTGACTGGAGTTGAATTGGATTATAGAGGTCTAAAGTTGAAGAATGTCACTGATCCTGAACTCAAATTTGCCATTAGAGTAATTGGTTACTATTTCTTCCAATTGGCAAGAGAAAATAGTGTACCCTGTGCAGTAGTGGATTTAGCATACAAAATTGTTAAGAAAGGCATGAAAATTGACTTGTGTGAAGTATTGCTAAAGAACTTGTTTGAAAATCTGAACACAATCAGGTTGCCGAAGAAGAACAACATAGCAAATACTCTAAAATTTGGATCACTACTTGTATGTATGTTTTTCTACTTTGAGAAGTTTTTTCCAACAATCAATAAAGTTGTTTGGGAACTACACCGACCAATCACCCATCAGATCAACGACTTCATCAAGAAGTTAGGTGATAAAATTAATGATATAATGGATGATTACTTCAGCAAGTTCCAAGAGAAAATGCATAACAGGTACCGGATTCCACCACAGCTGGTAGAAAAATACAAAGATGAAATATGTTTTGAGATCGACACCGATTACTGTTATGTGAATGTTGTGGAACCGAGGACTCAATCTTTGTCACCTATGGGTTACAAGATTGATTTTGATATCACACAACAACAAATTGATGCCTATCTATCATTGCCAAGGCATACTACCGAGCTGAGGTATGGAACCTATGAAGAAAGGAAGGAAAAAGTAAAAATGAGCATTGTAGTACCTAAGGCTACAAGAAAAGCTACAAAGATGATTAAGGCATTAACTGAGAAATTTGGAGAAGAGTCTTCCTCCACACCTATCAAAGGAGTTCTAGCCATCACTGAAGAGGAGACAGAAGCCCAAGAAGCAGCCATAACACTTAGCACCGAATTGCCTAAGGGAAAAGTGTTGAAGAGAAAGAAACAAGACACTTCAATGGCCCCACCGACCCCTCCAACAAAGAGACCTAACACAAGGGCATCTGCTACACCACCAAGTAAGAAACAAAATACTGTTGAAATTCCTAAGGTAACTAGAACTTACAAGAAATCTACTCGAGGACTCATTTTGCCAAAAGAGTAGAGTGATACCAAATCTGAAGATGCAAATAAATTTCAGATTGTGAAAAGCAAGAAGGTAGATGTACATAGTGTAGAAATTTTTTGTAATAATCTAAAGGATTATGGTGGATTTGGTGGATTCAAATTTGTCAAATATGAATCTAGATCTGCTGATGACAAGAGGCAAATTGAAGAAGCTGTCATTTGCACACTTCTCAAATTTGGAGTGGTCCCATTAGAAGTATGTAATTCTATTCCTAAGGAATTATATGCACATATTGAAACCAGATGGCAATATGCCCTAGACTCCGAGAAACAAATCAGAGAAAGAAGTTTGGTGCATCTCTTTCCTGATATGTCGGTTGATGAAATAAAAGAACATCTGACAAACAACCAAACTCAATTTACAGTAAAACAAAAGGCCTTGAAATTGATGAATGGCCTATATATAAAAGTGGAGAAGGAAATAAAAGAGCAATGGAAGACCATCTTTCGAAGAAATAATGCTGGTGAACAATCTACAGTGGAAATAGTCGATGTCATCGACCAAGAGCCTGGTGTCACCGAGCAAGACCCTACTGACACCATTCAAATAGATGAAGATATCATGGATGCAAAGGCACCTGAACAAGAAATGATAGAAGGCAATGCTTATGCAAAACTTGTCTCTAGTGAATCTGTTTTGGAACAAGTTCAGCCTTACCCACTGATCAATCAACCTTCTACAACTGAAGCTCCTCAGGCTATAGGTGAAGGCACTGAAGGTCAAAAGTCTACAGCAGAAGGTCCTTCACAAGAACAAACCTCTCAAGCACCTTCTAGGATGGAAAATGTTACAGCTGAGACACAAAGCATCAAGACACCAAAGGACACTACCAAGGCCAAAGAAACCGACAAAAGTGTTGTCTCTACCAAGAAACCTATCGAGGGTCCTCAAGCCTCTCAAGCTATTGTAGTGGTTCACTCAGTGAAAGGTAAAGAAAAGAAGTTGAAAAAGCATAGTTTCAAAATTGATTTATCAAAACCGATAGTGTTGCCCAATGTAGACATCTCCAAATTGAAATGGCAAGCACTCACTGAATTCAGTGAACTGTGCAAAGCAAAGGCCGAACAGGAGAAGCAACTAGCCATACAAAAGAAGAATAAAGTACTCCAGAAGGTAAAGACCTTACTATCAGATATGCTACCTTTAGCTACAGTATCAATCGATGCAGCCATCCATATTCAATTGGATGAACTCCTAAATAAGATTGAGACATCTGGAGTAGATGCATCCGAATACTTGAGCAAACTAAAAGACAAGGAGCTAACTGCTAAAATGATGGAGGAAGTACAGAAATCCATTGTTGTTGGAAAGGTAAAACTTGTCAAATTTATTGCTAAGTTGTCCCCTCAACTCAAGAACATTCTTTCATTATTTCAGAAACTCTGCACATTTTCTTTATTTCTTAAGGACATTAAGAATAAAATAGAAGCAATTGAGAAAGAGATCACCGATCTCTCAAATAAGTTGACCCCCGAGCCCAATTCAGTTTAGAATTTTTATACTAAGCTACAACAACTCATGGCTCAACAATTGGAACTAAGGAATGAAGAACACAAGATCAGGATGGACATAATGACACTTCAAACATTATTCCTTCCTCATCTTTCATCGGTTCAAGAACAGCTAAACTGAGCCACTTATCTCTCAACTACAAATGAGGGAAGCACTTTAGATGGCTTAATTTCATTATTGGCTGATAGTAATGCACATAATTCTTTAATGGATAGTGTAAAGGATGCACTCTCTATCGCTCTCACCGAAGCCAAGATAAAGTAAAAATAAGCATTGTAGTACCTAAGGCTACAAGAAAAGCTACAAAGATGATTAAGGCCTTAACTAAGAAATTTGGAGAAGAGTATTCCTCCACACCTATCAAAGGAGTTCTAGCCATCACCAAAGAGGAGACAGAAGCCCAAGAGGCAGCCATAACACTTAGCACCGAGTTGCTTAAGGGAAAAGTGTTGAAGAGAAAGAAACAAGACACTTCAATGGCCCTACCGACCCCTCCAACAAAGAGACCTAACACAAGGGCATCTGCTACATCACCGAGTAATAAACAAAATACTGTTACCATTCCTAAGGTAACTAGAACTTACAAGAAATCTACTCGGAGACTCATTTTGCCAAAAGAGTAGAGTGATACCAAATCTGAAGATGCAAATAAATTTCAGATTGTGAAAAGCAAGAAGGTAGATGTACATAGTGTAGAAATTTTTTGTAATAATCTAAAGGATTATGGTGGATTTGGTGGATTCAAATTTGTCAAATATGAATCTAGATGTGCTGATGAAAAGAGGCAAATTGAAGAAGCTGTCATTTGCACACTTCTCAAATTCGGAGTGGTCCCATTAGAAGTATGCAATTTTATTCCTAAGGAATTATATGCACATATTGAAACCAGATGGCAATATGCCCTAGACTCCGAGAAACAAATCAGAGAAAGAAGTTTGGTGCATCTCTTTCCTGATATGTTGATTGATGAAATAAAAGAACATCTGACAAACAACCAAACTCAATTTACAGTAAAACAAAAGGCCTTGAAATTGATGAATGGCCTATATATAGAAGTGGAGAAGGAAATAAAAGAGCAATGGAAGACCATCTTTCGAAGAAATAATGCTGGTGAACAATCTACAGTGGAAATAGTCGATGTCATTGACCAAGAGCCTGGTGTCACCGAGCAAGACCCTACTGACACCATTCAAATAGATGAAGATATCATGGATGCAAAGGCACTTGAACAAGAAATGATAGAAAGCAATGCTTATGCAAAACTTGTCTCTAGTGAATCTGTTTTGGAACAAGTTCAGCCTTACCCACTGATCAATCAACCTTCTACAACCGAAGCTCCTCAGGCTATAGGTGAAGGCAGCGAAGGACAAAAGTCTACAACAGAAGGTACTTCACAAGAACAAACCTCTCAAGAACCTTCTACGATGGAAAATGTTACAGCTGAGACACAAAGCATCAAGACACCGAAGGACACTACCAAGGCTAAAGAAACCGACAAAAGTGTTGTCTCTACCAAGCAACCTATCGAGGGTCCTCAAGCCTCTCAAGCTATTGTAGTGGTTCACTCGGTGAAAGGTAAATAAAAGAAGTTGAAAAAGCATAGTTTCAAAATTGATTTATCAAAACCGATAGTGTTGCCCAACGTAGACATCTCCAAATTGAAAGGGCAAGCACTCACTGAATTTGGTGAACTGAGCAAAGCAAAGGCCGAATAGGAGAAGCAACTAGCCATACAAAAGAAGAATAAAGTAATTCAGAAGGTAAAGACCTTACTATCAGATATGCTACCTTCATCTACAGTATCAATCAATGCAGCCATCCATATTCAATTGGATGAACTCCTAAATAAGATTGAGACATCTGGAGTAGATGCATCCGAATACTTGAGCAAACTCAAAGACAAGGAGCTAACTGGTAAAATGATAGAGGAAGTACAGAAATCCATTGTTGTTGGAAAGGTAAAACTTGTCAAATTTATTGCTGAGTTGTCCCCTCAACTCAAGCACATTCGTTCATTATTTCAGAAACTCTGCACATTTTCTTTATATCTTAAGGACATTAAGAATAAAATAGAAGCAATTGAGAAAGAGATCACCGATCTCTCAAATAAGTTGACCCCCGAGCCCAATTCAGTTTAGAATTTTAATACTAAGCTACAACAGCTTATGGCTCAACAATTGGAACTAAGGAATGAAGAACACAAGATCAGGATGGACATAATGACACTTCAAACATTATTCCTTCCTCATCTTTCATCGGTTCAAGAACAGCTAAACCGAGCCACTTATCTCTCAACTACAAATGAGGGAAGCACTTTAGATGGCTTAATTTCATTATTGGCTGATAGTAATGCACATAATTCTTTAATGGATAGTGTAAAGGATGCACTCTCTATCGCTCTCACCGAAGCCAAGATAAAGTAAAAATGAGCATTGTAGTACCTAAGGCTACAAGAAAAGCTACAAAGATAATTAAGGCATTAGGTGAGAAATTTGGAGAAGAGTCTTCCTCCACACCTATCAAAGGACTTCTAGCCATCACCGAAGAGGAGACAGAAGCCCAAGAAGCAGCCATAACACTTAGCACCGAATTGCCTAAGGGAAAAGTGTTGAAGAAAAAGAAACAAGACACTTCAATGGCCCTACTGACCCCTCCAACAAAGAGACCTAACACAAGGGCATCTACTACAACACCGAGTAAGAAACAAAATATTGTGGCCATTCCTAAGGTAACTAGAACTTACAAGAAATCTACTCCGAGACTCATTTTGCCAAAAGAGTCGAGTGATACCAAATCTGAAGATGCAAATAAATTTCAGATTGTGAAAAGCAAGAAGGTAGATGTACATAGTGTAGAAATTTTTTGTAATAATCTAAAGGATTATGGTGGATTTGGTGGATTCAGATTTTTCAAATATGAATCTAGATGTGCTGATGAAAAGAGGCAAATTGAAGAAGCTGTCATTTGCACACTTCTCAAATTCGGAGTGGTCCCATTAGAAGTATGTAATTCTATTCCTAAGGAATTATATGCACATATTGAAACCAGATGGCAATATGCCCTAGACTCCGAGAAACAAATCAGAGAAAGAAGTTTGGTGCATCTCTTTCCTGATATGTCAGTTGATGAAATAAAAGAACATCTGACAAACAACCAAACTCAATTTACAGTAAAACAAAAGGCCTTGAAATTGATGAATGGCCTATATATAGATGTGGAGAAGGAAACAAAAGAGAAATGGAAGACCATCTTTCGAAGAAATAATGCTGGTGAACAATATATAGTGGAAATAGTCGATGTCATCAACCAAGAGCCTGGTGTCACCGAGCAAGACCCTACTGACACCATTCAAACAGATGAAGATATCATGGATGCAAAGGCACCTGAACAAGAAATGATAGAAGGCAATGCTTATGCAAAACTTGTCTCTAGTGAATCTGTTTTCGAACAAGTTCAGCCTTACCCACCGATCAGTCAACCTTCTACAACTGAAGCTCCTCGGGCTATAGGTGAAGGCACTGAAGGTCAAAAGTCTACAGCAGAAGGTACTTCACAAGAACAAACCTCTCAAGCACCTTCTAGGAAGGAAAATGTTATAGCTGAGACACAAAGCATCAAGACACCGAAGGACACTACCAAGGCTAAAGAAACTGACAAAAGTGTTGTCTGTACCAAGCAACCTATCGAAGGTCCTCAAGCCTCTCAAGCTATTGTAGTGGTTCACTCGATGAAAGGTAAAGAAAAGAAGTTGAAAAAGCATAGTTTCAAAATTGATTTATCAAAACCGATAGTGTTGCCCAATGTAGACATCTCCAAATTGAAAGGGCAAGCACTCACTGAATTCGGTGAACTGTGCAAAGCAAAGGCTGAATAGGAGAAGCAACTAGCCATACAAAAGAAGAATAAAGTACTTCAGAAGGTAAAGACCTTACTATCAGATATGCTACCTTCAGCTACAGTATCAATCGATGCAGCCATCCATATTCAATTAGATGAACTCCTAAATAAGATTGAGACATCTGGAGTAGATGCATCCGAATACTTGAGCAAACTAAAAGACAAGGAGCTAACTACTAAAATGATAGAGGAAGTACAGAAATCCATTGTTGTTGGAAAGGTAAAACTTGTCAAATTTATTGCTAAGTTGTCCCCTCAACTCAAGCACATTCTTTCATTATTTCAGAAACTCTGCACATTTTCTTTATTTCTTAAGGACATTAAGAATAAAATAGAAGCAATTGAGAAAGAGATCACCGATCTCTCAAATAAGTTGACCCCTGAGCCCAATTCAGTTTAGAATTTTTATACTAAGATACAATAGCTCATGGCTCAACAATTGGAACTAAGGAATGAAGAACACAAGATCAGGATGGACATAATGACACTTCAAACATTATTCCTTCCTCATCTTTCATCGGTTCAAGAACAGCTAAACCGAGCCACTTATCTCTCAACTACAAATGAGGGAAGCACTTTAGATGGCTTAATTTCATTATTGGCTAATAGTAATGCACATAATTCTTTAATGGATAGTGTAAAGGATGCACTCTCTGTCGCTCTCACCGAAGCCAAGGTAGAGTACAAATCCATTTTTGATCAGTTGCCACCTCCCAATGGTAACTAAATTTTGATATTTGTCAAAAAGGGGGAGTATATCAGAGTATATCATCAAGAGTATATATAGCATCAAAGTACACAGGGGAGTGTATAGTATTCAAAGTATCAAACAACCGGAGTGTAGTATATAGGGGGAGTATACCGAGCAGAGAATGATTAGAATATGCAGAGTATCCAAGAGCAGTGAGCCGAGCAATGAATAGAGGAAAGAATAGTGATTACAGAGTTTTGTACAACATATTGATAAGGGGAGTATATTTGATTATACTATTTCAATGACTAAAGTATATACTTTATGTTTAGTCAAATTTTGTAAAGTATACAGATTTTTGAGTAATGACTTTGTAAGTAGTTTTTGTCAAACATCTCAACTAATGTCAAAAGGGGAGATTGTTACTACTTATCAAATTGCCATTAGTTTTATATACAAAGTCATTCTATATACTCTAGTTGGTTACCACTACCGAAATATTTAGTTGGTATGAACAGCCTAGTCGGTTATAGAAGGAAAATAGTCACAAAGCCAAGTGTTATTTCATGTCTACCGAGCAGTAAAGATAATACACCGAGTTGGTATACACCGAGTTAAACATGTTACAAGATTCATTGAACCTGGACACACATATGAAAATGTGTTACAAGATCGAGGCACACAAAACCGTTATCACATTGGAAATTGCACATACAGATTTTGTATAATTTTGAGGTCATCTAACCAATGAAATATTTTGCATGGTTATTTATTCGAGAAATCATGTTTGTAAGATCAAAGCAATGAATCAGATCACCAACATAAGAAGTCTATTTATACAACATGAATTTAGGGTTAGAAAGATGTGTGAATGTGAGAAATGTGTGTGCATATGTGTATGAAGCAAGACTTATGTGATACATGAGAAATCACAGAGTATTATGACTATTACAGAGACATAGAGGTCACCGAGAAGGTTATCAGAGAATAGTCGAGGAATAGAGTAAACAGAAGGGTTTACCGAGTTACTTTATGAGTTACTGAGGTATGCTATAGGCAAGGTAATCTTATTTTGAGCACATAGAATCTGCTACAGCATTTCAGATGTAAAGTTGTAGATATTTGTAAAGTCTTATTGTAATATTTTGAAGTTGTAAGAGAAACCTTTAACAGGGTAAAAGACTCTAACCAAGTCTATAAATTGTAAATCCTCTAACCAGGTGCAACATATATATAGTGTTGTAAAATTCTTTAGCAAGGTAGATCTAATAGATCTTGTTACTCCTAATAGGGTAAGCTATCAGAAATAGCTAAATATGTAGCTCTAACTAAGCACTCTTTATTATTGCAATAGTGAAGTTGTGGGTGCCATCCCCACCATAGTTTTTCTCTCTAACCAAGATTTTCTGTGTAACCAAAATATATGTGTTATGGAGTGAATCATGTATGATTATTACTCATTTGTTTTAGATTTATGTTGTGTTACAGTAGTTTTGGGTTTATGCATAACAGTAAAGATATTGTTGAGAAAAGGATTTGAAGTACTGATTCATCCCTCCCCTCTCAGTACATTAGCTTTCCATATTGGGCCTAATAATCACTGCTAGCGGTCTTCACTGCTTTGCGAAAGCTAACCACCCTACATCTTTGGGCTGCAAAATAAGGTCCATCTCTGGATCCACCTTGAGATGTACACCATTTAACATACTAAAACCTTTGAAGTGGGCCCCCGGCTTGGAAACCACAAGCTTTTTTTCATCACCGATGAATGAATCTTATATGTCGGTCTCCTATTCACTCAAGAACTCAAGAACTCCATTGGGCTCCATTCTAGGACCGCCACATGTTCTATTTCACCATGGGTTTAAACACCATCATCGGTTAAATCAAGGCTGACCCTCAAGCAATCGTTTGGAGCCACATGCATCTGACAAGTCATCATTTCCCTCAACCAAGCGACCCACTTGTCTTGCCATGTCATCCACCATGTGACTGCCATGTCACTTCTCTATTTCATGAATGGTAATCTTCATGTGATTTGAGGTTGTGAATCCACGTAAGCCATGCGATCAATCGCAAGTTGATCAGTCTTTAAAAGCACAACCTGCTTATCCTTTGGGCCCACCAACCTTTTCGCTACTTCACAGGCTTTAAACCTTAGGCAACTCTTCTTCATGAAGCAACGACAATCGTTAGATCTTTGGAAACTGCTCACCTATTAACCTTTTCGTGACCACCTTACCCAGGCCCTCCACCTTTTCGCTACTTTGCGAAAGGTAAAACACGAACATCTTTTTGGCTACAAATCTATGCACACCGTTGGATCAAATCCACAATGATTGTCCTTTAACCAAAGGAACCGCTTACCTCTGGGACCCACCAACTCTTTTGCTATTTCGTAGAGGGTAAGTTGCATCTATCTTGGGCTAGTGAAGCAATGTGAGTCATTGGATCCGATACAAGATGCATTCCTTTTACCAAACAATCCTTTGGCCAGGCCCGCTTACCCCTTTTGCCACTTCGCGAATGCTAAAGTGCAAGCATGTTCACCCAATGAAACAATGCACACTATAGGATCAACCTTGACTTGCATGATAGTTAAGAAGCTTGATAAAGATTAAAACAAGACATAGGAAATGCTGTAAAAATTAAAAATATCTAAAAGACTGCCTAGGGAAAACCTAAAGGGGGGACACTTTCATGACAGAGCAACCCTTCCTCTTAAGTCAAAAAAGTAATGCAGAAATAGAATGCAATGGTTTTTCAAAACATAGGAAGGGTTAAATCTTTCAAAAACCTTAAACCCTCTTTGAGCCAAAAAAAACATAGAGGCAAGAAGGCCATGTCAAACGCAACTTTGCAGATTTTAGCCAATTATGGGACAAGAATACCCAATTTTCAAAATAGTGATAACAACGGCTCTGACTGGGGAGGGTTGATTGCAAGATCAACAAAAGAATTCAAAAACTCTAGAGAACAGACCAAAACACAAGCCCAAAAACAACCTACAGAAACCAACCTAAATATATACAAACTAAGATCTACTATGCATGGAGTTAAGAGAAGTAATGTTTCAGGAACTATCCATGCACTGGAAATTCCTATACCTCACCATTCATTTTCTGCAAAAAATATGAATCCTTTCCATTAAGATCATAAACCACAGAGGGGCCTATCCATAGTGACTCAAATTTTTTTTGTTTTCCTTTATCTTTCCCTTTTACATTCCATTGAAGCACCATGTCACCAATTTAAAACTTTCTTAACAAGGTTCTTTTGTCAAATAGATATTTGGACTGCAACTGGATCTTCAAATTCCTCTTATAGGCCAAAGTTCTAATTTCTTCCACCTCTACCATCTGAATCATTCTGTCTTCCATAGGTTCAGATAACTCCATGTCTTTAGCTTGCAAGAACTTGTATAATGGAAGAAGATTATTAATTGGCACCCTAGATTGTGTGCCATAGACCAATTCAAAAGGTGAAACCCCAATTGCTTTCTTGATAGTAACCTTGTCTACCCATAGAGCCTACTTTAACTTCTGGTCCCAAGACCTTTTGTTCTCCTCAAGGATTTTCTTAATAATGTTCAAAAGGCTCTTATTGTTAGATTTAGCTTTCCCATTACCCTGAGGGTGATATGGTGAAGAGTAGGACATAACTATTCCATGGTTGGTGCAAAATTCAATGAACTCCTCTGACCTGAGTCTCATGGCATTATCCATTACCAGTTTCACAGGAACACCGAATTTGGTTATGACATTATCCATCAGGAAGTCAATAACAACCTTACTTGTAGCTCTCCTTGTGGGTATAGCTTCAATCCACTTGGTGAAATAATCAGTGGCTACTATAATCCACCTATGACCTCTTCCTAATTTCTCAACTTTTTCTCCAATAAAATCAATGCCTCATTGGACAAAAGGAGCTTCCACTGTGTCTGGGTTGAGGGGTAAAGCTCCCTCATACTTCAATTTGGATGAAATTTTTTAGCATGGGTCACATCTCTGGACATGTTCATGGGCATCTTTAAACAAAGTAGGCCAATAATATTCAGCCCGAACTATCTTACCAGTAGTTGTTTTAGTAGAGTAGTGACCTCCACATACTCCATCATGCATTTCAGTTAACATCTTTCTAGCCTGGGATTTATCGAAACACATCAGCAATGCCCCATCTCTATTCTGCCAATATAGATCACCCTAAATAAGGACATATTTTTAAGATTTCAGTCTCAGTGTCCTTCTCTGGTTGTGGGTCATTCCCTCTAAATATGTTGCATTCCTTACAAAATGCACTATCTCTGAGTACCACAGCTATGTCTCAATACTTGTGACCTAGATGTTCTCAATTTCAACATTATTCACCTCGACGTCAAGAAGGTTTGATTCAACCATCAGCTTAGCAAGGCCTAAACCTCTCACCAATTTAGTGATCTTAATCTCTAAATCAAACTCCTGAATTCTGGTTATCCATCTGCATCTTTTACTAGTGACCTCAGACTGATATAAAATATCTTTGACTACCGCATGTGGGACATAAGCAATTACTTGTGCATTTACAAGATATGGCCTAAATTCTTTAACAGCCTTGACCAAAGCATATGCTTTCTTCTCCATGATTTCATATTTTAACTCTACAACCTATAAATATTTGCTATAAAAAGCTATAGGATGTTCATATCCTTCATTATCCTTTTTTAGAAGAACTGCAACCACTGTATGATATGAAGCAAAAGAAAATAGAGAGAAAGGCTTACAATAGTCAAGGGACTTCAACACTGGTACCTCCTGAATAGCCTTTTTTATTTCATCAAAAGCCTTTGAAGCTTCTTCATCCTAGCAGAACTTTGTATCCTTCTTAAGCAATCTAACAATGGGCTTGACTATCTCTACAAAATTTGCAATGAATCTTTTAACAAAATTTACCTTTCCCAAGAAAGATTGGATACCTTTAACACTCTTTGGCTCAGGTACATTTTTTATAGCTTCAATTCTTTCAGTGTCTAATCTAACCCCTTCCTTGGAGACAATATGCCTGAGCAGCTTCCCTTCAGTGATAGCAAAATGACACTTTTTTGGATTTAAGGAGACACCAAATTCCAGAGCTTTATTGAAAACCTTTTCCAAGTGCCCATAGTGGTCATCTGCCCTTTTGGAGAAACATGTTAAATCATCTTGATACACTACCATGATAATGTTAATGAATTCCTTGAAAGCTACATCCATTGCTCTCTGAAAAGTAGCTCCAGCATTTTTCAAACCAAAAGGCATTCTTACATATACATATGTTCCCCAAGGGGTGGTAAAAGCAGTCTTGAATTGTCCAGATTCTTTCACCAACACTTGGTTATATCCTGAGAACCCATCCATTATAGACAATAGGTCACAACCAGTTACTCTCTGCAACATTGCTTTCATATTAGGAGAAGAATACTTGTCTTTCAAAGAAGCAACATTTAAGTTCCTAAAATCAACACAGAGTCTTATGTCCCCATTCTTCTTCCTAACTGGGACTAAATTAGACACCCATGATGAATGCCTTATAGGCTTAATGATCCCCCCTTCCCTTAACTTGGTTAATTATTGCTGCATTTTAGATTCCAACAGGGGGTTGATAGGTCTTTGTTTCTATCTAAAAGTCTTAGCATCTGGAAGCAAAGGGACTTCATGCTGAAATAGATCTTGTCTATATGCCTTCAGATCTTCATAAGACCAAACAAAAACATGCCTATATTTCTTCAATAAATTAATAAGGTTAACTCTGACATGAGGAGACAAATTTTTTCCAATATACACCAACTTAGGGGATGATTTTGTCCCCAAGTTCACTTCCTCTAATTCATCTAACTTGGTGGTTGATTGTTGATGCAAATGACTGTCACTGTAACTAAACATACCTTCTAATTCTGCTAACCTTTTAGGTATTTCATTAGTTTCCAACTGAACCATGTCATTTCCAAACATAGTTTCTCTATCTTCAACCACTTCTACCAAGGCATTGCAATCAATTTTTTGTCCATCATAGTCATCAATGCATTGTATGAATTTGGGAATGTCTTCATCATCAGCAAGCACTTGCCAACTATACACATTATCAAGAATGGTTAGCCTAGCTTTTATATCAACTATGGATACACTGGTTAGTGTTATATAATCATTTTTTAATGCAAAATTTTCTAATAAATCAGCCATGATATTCATTGATCTTTCTATCCAATTAATAGAGAATGCACTAAAATGTTCAATCACATCCCAAATTTCATTTTTGTATCTTTTCAAATGATCATTTTTAGATGCATACTTAGATCTAACCTTAGAAACAACCAACTCTGAATCCCCTAGTACTTTTAGCAACTGAATCCCATACCTTTTTGCAACTTCAAGCCCCAATAACAAGGCTTCATATCCAACAATGTTATTTGTGCACTGGGAGGCTAGCAGAAAAGAATATTTGAAGGTCATACCTGATGGGGACACAAAAATAACTCCTGCTCCAGATCCTTCTTTAGAGAAAGCTCCATCAAAATACATGTGCCATAAACCATGTTTTTGAGATTCCAATTCAATCACAATAGACTTAGTGTTTTTCAATTGAGGCAAAATTGGTTGTATTCTAAAATTGTCAAGATCCACATCAATCATATAGTTTAACATACTAGGGTCTATCTTCTCAATTACCCTAGGGGCACATGGTTCTCTATACAACTTAACCTAGCTCCCATTGATGGGGATTGTAGCATATGACAAATCCAACTCAACATTTCCACCTACTACTGCAACCCATTGTCTAGATAAAAGCATACCATAGTGAGGTTTTGTGTCAGTTACTATGACATCCATCTTATATGTTGCTTCAGGGAATGCTGCTATTTTTACTTCCACATCTTTCATTGTACCTATCACTAGCATTTCTCTATTGTCCATAGCATAACACTTTCCATACACTATACTTACTGACAACCCTAATTATTTCATGACACCATATGGCATCACATTTGCAGCTACACCAGAATCTATCATACAGTTATTAATTAGCCAGTTTTTAACTAATAAAGTAACATAGAAAGGATCAACCTGTGAAGGCTCTTGTGTAATAGTTGTTCCAACATATACCTCTAGGGTTTGTAGCTCATGATCCTTTTCATCCTTGATTGAACCTAAAGGCAAAGTTGTGCTACTGTCAGATATCATAGAAAATAAAGATAAATCAGCTTCTCTATGTTCCTTTATTTTCAATCATTCTATCAAAGGGACTGTGACTTTCATCTAGGTAAGAGCTCAAGTCATATCAAAGGTGGAACTACTAATCAACTCAGTATTAGTTTTAACTTTCTCTATCTTAGGTTGACTTGCCTTCTTCATTGTGGCAGTTCCTTGTACATCAGCAATGGCATTATTACCCATACCCTTGGTTACATCTTTAATTTGGTTATGCTTTTCTTGACCATCTTGAGGCAAGGTGGCATTACTTGCTGCTTTCTTCTGGGATACTTCTTTTATGAACATTGAGCCAGGTTCACCTTGATCCTCATCCTTCTTACTACTTCTCAAGTTGTAATTATGCTTGGCTTTAGCTATAGCAGCCTTAGTAAGATTTCTTACTTCTTCATCACTGGGTCTTTGGAGATGAACTTCTTCATCTTCAATAGTCACCACATTCAAAGTGGGATGCCAATCAAGTGTCAAATATCATTGGTAAGATATATTACTATTTAGCACATCACATTTACTAAAGTCACTTTGTAATGACTCATCATCACTTTCAATAATAGTTTTGAACATATTAATATTAGGCTCAACCTCTTTTCTCATGGACTCTTCGAGGGCTTGAGCTACAGTACATTGATGAGGAGAATGTGGTCCATCACAAGCCATGCACCAAGGAGTATTCTCCATATTATGAACATTCCCTCCTTTCAAAGGATCTAGGGTATCTTGGTTTTGAGTGTTTTTTGGCTTCTCATTTTGAGGTTTTGCCATCTTTCTAGGTTGTATTGTAAGGCATGTCATGCAATCTAGGAGGCCTATCTTGTTAATTGTAATGAGGCTTATAATTTTTACTCACCTTGGCAGTAAGATCTTTCATGGAAATCACTAATTTCTCTATTTTTTCAGCTTTCTTAGCAACTTTATTAGGTTGATGTTTTGATTCTTGCCACAACCTTCCATCAGTCCTCCTTCCCACCTTTCTAGACGCTTTCCTATTACTTTCCACATTTCTAGGAATTATAATAGCATCCCGCAAACTGTGTGGGTTTTTGTCCCTAAGAAAATAGGCCATTTTGGAATCAAAAGCATTATAATAAGTGTTGAGACACATATTATCATCTAATCTCATTACTTGATATAGCCTATGCATTGCTTTTTGAAATCTAGCATTGAAATCTATGACAATTTCATTATCTGACTTTCAAATATTATTAAACTCATTGCGCATGAAGTTCACATTTGTTTTGTCACCATATTGTTCTTGAAAATAGTTTTTAAAATCTTCCCAAGACCTAACGCTATTCACAGGGAGACCTATGTACCAGTCCCTTGCATCATCTACTAAGGACTGTACAAACAATTTCATGATGACATCTTCATCTACTATTTCATAATCATTAATTAAGTCACCAAAAGATTTTAGGTTCTCTTTTGCACTGATTGCATTGTTGCCAGGAAATTTGTGGAGTCTATCCCTTAATTCTGTAAGAAAATGGTTAGGGTACCCTGGGATTCCATCAAAGAAGAGCTTCCTATACAGTTCTAGATTAATGGGTCTTCTCTGGAATTGGTTGCCAGTAAAGTTATTACCCATGTTCATTCTCACATTAGGATTCTAAATTGGAAGAGCTTGGCTACTTTGATTTATAATGGGGAATTGATTAATAGGAACAATGCTAGTAGGCGGGGTTGATTGGATTTTTACTGGAGGGAGTGGGGTAGGATGAAGTAAAGGTTTACTTGGGTCCACTGAAGGAAAAATTATAGGGGGAGCCTTTATATAACTAATTTTCTGTTTAACCTCTTGATTGGTTGCCTCTAATTCAATTTTCTCCAATTCCCTTTACAGGTCCTCCTTCTCTTTCCTTATCCTATCTATCTCTTTCTCAAGTGTAGACAACATAGAAGAGATTTCCGTTGTAGTTTTAGACCTAGACCCATCTTCCATACACTTCTGTTTTCCTTTGTCAATGTTATTCCTAACAGGTTCTGGATCACTGAAGACCTCTCTATTTGGTTGCACAATAGATTTGTACACAGGGTTGATTTTGGGAACTAAATTTTCTCTGATGACTAGACCTTCATCCTCACTTTTAGCTTTCTCTTGGGTGAATAACTCAAGATCAGAAATCTATTGTTCTAGGCACATAATCCATTTTAATGTTTGAACTATTCCTGTCCTTCCCAGAAAAAACTAGCATGAGAGATCTTCTAATTTAAAATTTGGACATCCTCATTGTTACCAAATAACCCAGAATGGAAACCCAAAATGTCCTGATCGGATTCAAGAGAGGAAGAATTTGAATTTTCATATATGGTTCTATTAGATGACTTACCCATATTAATGCTCTTTTGTACCCAAGCAACATTAGATGGCTCATGTACAACTGATCTTTTCTGGCCTCTCAGTCCCTGTTCATGTAATCCCTCTTTGAAATGTCTCTTGAGTATGCTTCCTCATGAATGACCTAGTGTTCCTTCCTCTCTACATTTTACTTGTTTTTCTTAAAAGAATTATACTTATTCAAAAGCACTGGTTATACTTGTCAGAGTTGCCACCCACAAAGACCGTGGGAAATAACAAAACAAGCTTAAACAAATCATTTGCAAAGATTTAAAAAATCAAGAAGATTTTCAAAGAGAAAGATAGCACAAATGAGAGATAAGGCAATCTTCCACAACACATAGATATAAGAAAAACTTCCAAACTAATACAGGCACCAATTTGTAACATAGATACACACTACGACTATTCCCCAGCAGAGTTGCCACTTTTGTTGTTCTCAAATTATGATTCCCTTCTCTCCTCCCTATTAGGAAAACAATAAACTCTATTTTCATATGAAGAGGACATCGAGGAAGAAGAGAACTCCAGAAAAAACATACAACAAGGTCTTAACAAAACCTTCTACACTTCGAACTTATCGAAAGTTCAAGTCGGTATACCTTCTGTGAAAACTTTCACACTTTTAAAATTTGAGATCCATAGTAAACCAATGCTAGAAACCTATGGACTTCATCACCTTAATAGAACTGAAACATTAATTGAAAAGCTTATACTCATTTTCAGTATTGATCTCCAAGAGAAATAGAAAGAAAACCACAACTAGATACCAGTGCCTTATTCAAGCTACAAAGTCACCCAAATCAAATTAGAATTCCAAAACTAAAAAATCGCATACATTTCACCACCTCGGCCTTAATTAACCCGATACATGCCTAACATATACATGAGTTTTATCCTCTTAAAACTAAAACCGTTCATCAAATTCAAAATGAGCAAACAATTGGTTTACTGATAGAGATATTTCATGCATATTTAATTCCTCTCCCTTGAAGAGAAAAGCTAGAAACACATCCATATGATTGCCTTACATTCCATGTTCAATCAAATAACCCTAGACTATTCAAATAAAACCAACAAATTAATGAGTGCACACTAGAAGACAACACAAATTTAGGCCTGGAAAGTATTGATCTATATCTTTATATTCATTTTTGAAAATAATCTTACATGATTCAAAGTATTCTCTGTGATAGCTAGAAAAAACCCAGATATATTTCTATAGAGTTTCTTTACAAAAATTCTTGTGATCCCTTTTCTAATAGTCCTGGTTTCCATTTATAACATCATGGATGCATACAAGCTTCGAACATTCCTAAGAAAAGTTTGTTACAAACTGCAATGTCCTCCAAGAAACAGTTACAAGTCCTTTTCAGTATCAACAGCCTCTTCAGTTTGTTGCTCCTTTGTAACATCTTCTAACTACTTTGGGATTCCTTCTTCTTGCACCACATATTTCTTGGTCCACTCTTGAAACATGTCATCAACAGGCCATGAGTAGCCAACAATTTATTCCTTCAACTTAACCAACCTTTTCCAAGAGTTTATCACTTTATTAACCTCTAAATTCAAAAAGCCATAATGTCACTTTATCTTTTCTATTTCTTCAACTGTCTTGACAAATAGGGATGTGTCATCTGTATTAATGATTTCATTCACCCTTAGAGACAAGTTAACTCCCAGCTCATCAAGCCATACCTATTTGTCCTTCAACTGATTTTGGTTAACAAAACCCCTAGGAAACAATTCAAATTTATGCTCACTATATTCTTTCCTATACAAGTTGGCTTTCCTATCCACATTGGTTCAACCTTTTTCTATCTCACATGTGGATTTAATAATACCATCACATCTTGATTCATCATAGGATGCACACATAAATTCTAAATCCACTTCTCTTGGCATCCACTTATCCAAAATTGGCTCCAGAATAGCCTTGTCTTCATTCAACTCATTCCAAATATTAGAAATCTTCTTCATGCTATTGTGCACCATGGAAGACCCTATCATGTCGATAAAGCTCAAAATTGTGGCCTTTACCTTTTCCACATATTTGCTTGTAAATAGGACCTGAGCCTATTTTAACTTCTCCAATTCACGTTGAATGGTCTCAACTGGCTCAAAACTAGAAGGCATAGGAGAAGGGGGAAATTCTATAATAGGACTAGTAGGTGGAGGTTGTCCAAGAGAAGAAGCTATCATTAGAGTAGAGGACTCACCTTGATGGTACTGTCCTGCCAATTGATACTTCAATTCAGCAATGATATTATCTCGGTTAGCTATTCCTTCTTTGGCCTCATTATAAGCCTTCAAGATTGTTTCTAATTTCAACTAGAGATTAGCTTTTTCCTTTGCCTACTTTTCTTCCACTACTACATTGCATTTTGTAGTTTCTAAGACTATGCTAGTAGCCTCTACCATCCCTATATCTTGAACTCTTCTTACTATCATGCCTCCTAGAAAGCTAGATCCTGAGGTATCCTTCCTTTTTCTACTTTCATCCCTCTTTAGCGACCACATGACCAAAGCAACATTATCTTTACTGAATGTTACTCCCTCCATAGGCTTAGTCTCTTTCCTGACTACTTCAAGTACCAAGGCATCTACTATATCCCATTCAAGGAGGAGTAAAACACCAGCCTTTCACACCATTTCCCTTCCTGCTTCAGTAGTGATGACTTTGAATTCAGCCATCATTTCTTCTTTAAATTCTTCCTCCACTAAGGTTGTATCTTTGTGAGGATGCTCACTCATTCTCTTTTCACAACTTGCTTTGAATTTTTCAATGTTTTGTTTCCATACAAATTGCATGAATGCCCTTGTTGTGATAAAATTGTTGTCAGCTAGGAACTCTTCACTAGCTTGCTTGACAGCTAGGTCTAACTCTTTACCTTTGAACTCATCTTCAGTTAAGTTCATCTCAAAACTAGGTGTCTCTTTTGGAATTCCCTCATGTGTCTCTTCATAGGTGTAAGCAATCTCTCCGAGGCTTCTGAACTACAACAACTGTTCTGCTACCGTCTATTCATCTCCTATATGGATAGGGGATTGAGATGTAGAGTACAAAGATTCACCTATTTGCACTTCTTTCCCCACCCTCTGCCTTTTAGGGGATTCTTGGATGTCAATGATGTCTTCAATTGTTCTCTTACCTCTTGAAGTTGAAGGCTCACCTATTACTGGCATCAATACACTATATTTTGACTTTTTGTGCATCACACAATCACCGGGAGGGATGGCTTTAGCAAAGGCAAGCTTAGCTAGAACTAACTTAGCCTTATCAGGGTTATCACTTATTATAGCCTCCCACTTTTCTTTCAGAGTTTGCATTAAATATTCAAAGTAAAGAATTAATAATTTGACTTTTTCCTTAAAGGGGTTGAAGATAGACAGAGGGCCATAACTGCTATCAAATTGATGAATGAAATCTAGACCCTTTTTGTATGCCACCCACTTTTCTTTCCTCAATTCTTGCTCATCCAAACTGAATTCATTTCTAATTATGTCCTCAGGGAAATGAAATTGGTGTGGCCTACCTTTGCATACTGCTCTTCTCCTGAAGATACTGTTGAAGAAATCCTCAGGGTCAGAAAACCTAGTTACTGTAGTAGACAACCTAGACGGTTGAAAAAAGTCATCAAAGAATTTCCAATGACCTTTGGTGATCATGAATTGATGTGCCATGGTAACAGTTGAGAAAATAGTTGCTTTACCCCTATTTGTCAGCTCTACCTCTTGCACACCTCCAATTTGCCTTAAGACCTCTGCAATCCCTATTTTTAATGGGAATTGATAAGGAAATAAATATGGAGTGCCTTTGAAACCATAAAGTCTAAAAACTGTAGAAACGGGGTACAAATACATATCACCCCAATTATGAACAATCTTAACACCTTCAACAAACTCCTTATGCCTGAGGAACTCCAAAAGAGCCTTTGGGATCCTAGGGTTCTGTGGGCATAGAAGAATCCTAACCCTAGATGCAAAGCATCTGTTAAACTTCAAATAACTGGCATCCTCTCTGTCCCAAGATAAAATTATGCTCCCTAGTTGCACAAACATCTCCTCACTTTCCTTTTCTTTGATAAAATCCATTTCCTTAGCAAAATAATCAGATCCTTTGAACAAAAATATGTGCATTAGAAGAGAATACCATCCAAAAGGTCTATCCACCTTACCATTTTTTATCCCTACAAGCCCTGCATGAATTGCATTAGTGAGGTAAGGTGCATAATCAAATGTCATTGCTAGAGAGGGGTTCAGAATCCATGCCATCATTAACATATAATGGGTTGGCATGCTTGTTTCAACATCTTCCCCAAGGATCTGACATAGTGACCAATACATGCCCTTGGCCCTTAAAGTGAACAAATTCAGGGAGAAAGTTTTTATGGTGCTAGGGTCCGCTACAATTAACCCTCCTATTTTAACAAAAAACTCCTTCAAAGGGCCACTCCTAAGGTGATCTTTCTGCACATCATAAACCTGGGCCAATGTTTCAAAATCAATAGGCTCTAATAAATTTGACGTCTCATTGATCTTAAATACATTCATGAATTGATCGCCATTGATTTCTATCAAGGCTCCTCCATTGACATTCCTCACACATCTAGCAACAGGATCATAATTATGTGTGATCTGGGTTAACAAGTCTACATCCATAAAAACCCTAGGGACTATGAGCTTCCCCATGTCTAGTTCCCATATTCTATTCATTGGGGCACTGGCATGTCTCTAACTGAATCCCACTTTAAAAAGACCTAGCCCTAAAATCCCTATTTGTGAATCCCTTTACCATCTACTCTTGTCATATAAACCATCTCCAATCCTTAGATGGGGGGCTTTAGGAACCAATTCTTTGATTTTGGCTGCAATATTCGAGGACATGGTCAATTATTGTAAGAAGTCATCACATATATTCCTACCTTGATAATTTATTTTCACTGTGAACTCCCTTCTTGGTTCCATCCCGTTAATGCAATTATATCAATTAAGATTCAAACAAAACTTTGACAAGGCAAGCACATAGTAAAGAACCAATTTTCAAACTATAATTAGCAAGCAAGACACAAAAACTTGTTACTCCTAAAAAAATTCACTCTACACCAGCTCCTCTGCAAAAAACTTGTCGAAATGGTGCCAATATTCAATTGATGTGGACCTTAATACGATAACTTGGCATTGAATTGAGAAATTAATCCTGCATGCTTCGGCCATCAACTCAGAATTGAATTCAAAAATCAAATTCAAAAATGGGCTCCAATGAATCACTAGTTTTCAGACTATTTCCCTGTTTTGTTGTTTCACCATTTCACGGAGTTTAAAATCCCCACACCTTTCCTTCATGAAGCAACGACGTTCATTGGATCCTTAGAAAATTGCACTGCTTTTACTCTTCCAGTCCTTCTATATTAGTAACGGGCCCCACCTTCTTTTCACTACTTTGCAAACACTAAACCTTGTGCACTTCGATCGCACAAAACAACGCTAGCCATTCGATCATTTTCCACTTGCTCAATCTTTACCACTTATGGTGACCGCTAGTCTTTTTTGCTAACCACGCACCACCATCACTGCTAGCGGTCTTCGTTGCTTCATGAAAGCTAACCACCCTGCATCTTTCGGATGCGAAACAATGGCCATCATTGGATCCACCTTGAGATGTATACCATTTAACGTACTCAAACCTTTGAAGTGGGCCCCCGGCTTGGAAACCACTTGCTTTGTTTCATCACTGGTGAATGAATCTTACATTTCGGTCTCCTATTCACTCAAGAACTCCATCGCACTCCATTCTAGGACCACCACATGTTTTATTTCACCATGGGTTTCAACACCATCGTCAATTAAATCAAGGCGAGCCCTCAAGCAATCCTTTGGAGTCATGTGCATCTAACAAGTCATCATTTCCTTGACCAAGTGACCCACCTATCTTGCCATGTCATCCACTATGTGAATGCCATGTCACTTCACTATTTCATGAATGGTAATCTTCGTTTGATTTGAGGTTGCGAATCCACATGAGCCATGCGATCAACCACAAGTTAATTGGTCTTTAAAACCACGACCTGCTTATCCTTTGGGCCCACCAACCTTTTTTCTACTTTGCAAGCTTTAAACCTTAGGCAACTCTTCTTCACGAAGCAACGACAATCATTAGATCTTTGGAAACTACTCACTTGTTAACCTCTTCATGACCACCTTGCTTGGGCCCTCCACCTTTTTACTGCTTCGCGAAAGGTAAAACATGAACATTTTTTCAGTTGTGAATCTATGCGCACCATTGGATCAACTCCACACTAATTGTCCTTTAACCAAAGGAACTGCTTACCTCTGGGACCCACCAACTCTTTCGCTATTTTGTAGAGGTAAGTTGCATGTATCTTGTGCTAGCGAAGCAATGCGAGCCATTGGATCTAATACAAGATGCATTCCTTTTACCTAACGAACAATCCTTTGGCTGGCCCGCTTACCCCTTTTGCCACTTTGCGAATGCTAAACTGTAGGCATCTTTTCCCAGCAAAACAACGCACACTACAGGATCAACCTTGACTTGCACAATAGTTAAGAAGCGTGACAAAGATTAAAATAAGACATAGGAAAAGGCATAAAAATTGAAAATATTCAAAAGACTACCTAGGGAAAACCTAAAGGGGGGGACACTTTCATGATGGAGTGACCCTTCTAGTTAAGTGGAAAAAGTAGTGCAGAAATAGAATGCGAGGGTTTTTCAAAACATAGGAAGGGTTAAGTCTTTCAAAAACCTTAAACCCTCTTTGACCCAGAAAACATAGAGCCAACAAGGCCATGTCAAACAGAACTTTTCAAATTTTAGCCAATTATGGGAAAAGAATACCCAATTTTCAAAATAGTGATAACATCACAATTGAGGAGCATTAACTTGTAGGAAGGCCAACAAACTAGAGCACACTTCTCATTACAAAAGGAGTCTCACTGATTACATAGAAATCCAGACTACAATCTAGAGAAGTGTTTGAACTACAAATATAACATCTCCCATGCCTGAGTATAGTTCTGGTTAAGCTCAATATTGGAGGACTAAATCCTCTTACATAAACCCAATTCAATCTCCAATGATTGACCAAATCCTCTATCTGAATGATATTGCATTATTTACACATTACATCCCTTGACCATAACCATGATGATCTACAATGAGATCTTACATTATATATATACAAACCCTCGACCATAAACAATCAAGTTGGCCACCAGACAATAAAATAGTTACAAAATTACAAAATATGTTGGCCTTAGACCATACAAATAATATCCAACACATAAGACATCCCAAAAATACATGGAGAGGTCCAATCCACATGTTACATTAAGCCAGTCCATAACCTTGATCAACTGGGACCCAATATAGATCCACATGCTAAAGAAATGATCTCCATCTACCAAGTATCAAACATGATCACCAACAACATCCCAAAACACCATAAGAAATTGTACCAACATCACTTATTCATGTCATCAAATATCTTCATCAAGAGCTCTATCGGTGAAACCCTCGTCGGAACTAGAAGCCAAGCTTCCTAAGAAAACATGATAACATCTGATCTCTAGACCAGAACCAACTAACTGAATATGAACATGAGTATCATGAATAAGCCAATTCCATAACCAAACCATACCAGAGCCTACTAGATCATGCCAGATCCAAACCAACCAGAAACCATTTATCTTATCGAGACCAGAAGGGTGTCAGTAAAGTATCTAAATAACTAGTGTTGACATCAATGACAAAACATCAATGCAACACATAATCAATTCCACCAAACAACCAACAATCTCCCCCTTTGGTATTGATGGAAACACTAGATGTGAAAAATATCTAAGTACCAAGAAATGCCAAACAAAACTCCCCCAATGGAAGACAACCAACAATATCCCACTCAAAGATATAGTAATGAGGTTATGAAATAAGGACCAAACTCCCCTTGTGAATGATATCTCTATAAAGCTCTAAAATATCCATATATCTCTTCCTTTTTCTTTTTCACATCAATATCTCTCCCCCTTTGACATTAATGCCATAAATCTGACAAAAATATCAAAGGAAAACATAAACCATTGAATCACAAAGCTGACTACTCCCCTTGAGAAGTAGCATCCCCACATCAGTGCCAAAATGAATAATATCTCTGATAATGCATACTAGGTTGATGCCAAACCACATCAACCAAGTCTTTGCTGGAGGGGGAAAAAAATCCAATCATTCTCTGAGATACTAAAATGATTCTTTAGGAAAAGGTTTAGTGAAAATATTTGCAATCTACTCTTTAGTGTTCACATAAACCAATATAACTTCATTTGCTTCCACCTTTTCTTTCAAAAAGTTGTACTTGATAAATATGTGCTTTGTCTTAGAATGAAATACCAGATTATTTGATATGTCAATAGTAGCAGAGTTATCACAGTGAATAACTACCGGTCCATCACAATCCACCTTTATATCTTTCAACATTTACTTCATCCATAGAACCTGTGTATAGTTAGTAGAAGCAGCAACATACTTAGCTTCAACAATAGATAAAGAAGTACATGGTTGTTTCTTGCTGATCCATGAAACAAGTTTCTTTCCAAGAAAGAAAGCTCCAGTGGAAGTACTTTTCCGGTCATCAACAACTCCAACCCAATCAACATCTATATATGCACATAATGTAAATTTATTATCCTCAGGGTACCACAAACCATATTTCGATGTACCTTGCAAGTATCTAAAACTCGTTTTCACCGCATTCTCATGATTTTATCTAGGATCATGCTAAAATCTTGATACAATACAAACAAAATTCATTATGTCAGGCCTAGTCTGAGTCAAATAAACTACACCTCCAATTGTAGATTTGTATCTTGTAGGATTTACCGGTGTAGAAACATCTTTTCTAGCCAATTTCTCACTTGTAACCATAGGAGTACTTACCAGTTTAGCATCTCCCATACCAAATTTCTTCAACAATTCCCTAGCATACTTAGTTTGACAGATGAAAATACCTTTGTCACTCTGAGTAATCTGCAAACCTAAGAAAAATATCATCTCTCCAATCATAGACATTTCAAATTCTTTCTCCATATTCTTAGAAAATTCTATGCATAACTTATTATCACCTCCAAAAATAATGTCATCAACAAATACTTCAACAATCAGTATATCATCATCACTAATTTTATAATATAAATTACTATCAGCATTACCCTTAGTAAAACCAAGCTTCAAAAGATATTTATCAAAACTTGCATACCAAGCTTTAGGTGCTTGTTCCAATCCATATAAAGATTTCATTAACCAACAAACCATGTTTGTATCATATTATAGTGAAAACTCATCAGGTTACTCAATATAAACTTCCACATCAAGATCCCCATTCAAAAATGCACATTTAACATCCATCTGATAAACCTTGTAGTTTTTATAAGAAGCATAGGCAAGAAATAATCTTACAACTTCAATCCTAGCTATAGGTGCAAAAGTATCTCCATAATCAATTCCTTCCTTCTGAGAATATCCCTTACAAACCAATCTATCCTTATTCCTTATAACTTGACCATCCTCATTCAATTTATTCCTAAAACCCCATTTAGTTCCAATAACAATTTTATTTATAAGCCAGGTAACCAAAGTCCATGTATTATTTTTCTGAATTTGATCTAATTCTTCTTCCATAGCTTTCAACCAATATTCATCTTTACATGCCTCAGTTACCGATACCAGTTAAACATGTGAAATTAAACATACCTCATTAGTTGTGAGTCTTCTTCTTGTCATCACTCCATTATTCTTATCCCCATTGATCTGATCTTCTGAATGATTCAATCTCACATTCCTAGGAGTCTTCTAACTCTCTATTCCTCTTCCTCGTTCTTCATTTATTGTAGAATTTTTTGATATTTCCAGAGTAACTAGTTCAACATTTTGTTTTGGTAAAGGTGTTACTGTTTTAGATATAATCATTTTCACTACTGGTTCCTTCTCATAAACTCTGATTTAACCTTTATTCAGCTCATCGACTTTGACATTAGCACTCTCCACAATTCTCTACAATCTCTTGTTATAACTGTTGGCAATATGGAGGAATTGATTGTGTTACATTGATGTTTTGTCATTGATGTCAACACTAGCTATTATAGTTGGTTATTGGTAGACAAGTTTTGGTTATGGGTAGAAGAACTTGTGTTACTGGTAATTGTTTAAGGTTTTATCGACAGAGCTTTTACTGAGAATATTGGACACGATGCATAAGTGGTGTTGGTGCAGATTCTAGATGGAATTCAGGATACAAAAGGTGATCCTTGATCGTGCCTCGACTGATTGGACACATCACTTTGGAATTGTGGACCTAGATTAGGTCTGGTACCTATCTAGGCTATGGATCGGTATCATGTTACGTGTTCTCTACACGTTACCAAGATGATTTATGGATTGGTTAATTTTGTTTTGGTCTAAATCCGACATGGCATATCATTGTAATGTGGATATATGTAATGATCTTATTGAAATATCTTTTAGGTGGCCAACCTAATTGGTTTAGGCCTTAGGGTTTGTATAAATTGATTTAAGATCTAATTGTAGACTGTGGTTGTAATGGTCATGGTCATGGAATGAAATATCATATTAAAAGGAGATTTGGTCAATCATAGGTGATCAAATTGGGTTTATGTAAGAGGTCAAATGCCTTTGGTATTGAGCTTAATCGGTACTATAATCAGGCATGGTAGATGCTATCACTAGCAGTTCATTCTTTTGGATTGCTATCCAATTATCTTGAGGTTGTTATAACCTCTCTATAGTCAGTGAGACTCCTTTGTAATGAGTAGTACGCCCTAGGTAGTGTGCCTTCCTGCATGTGCAGGCCCCTTATTGTATCACATACTTTCTGCAGAAGTATTATCTGATAGTGGGTAGGCTTCCCACCATGGTTTTTCCTTTTACCAGGTTTTCCATGTACAAATAATGGTTTTCTATGGTATGGTTTCATTGTATTAATTCTTTGTTTCATTCTTAAGTTTTATTTCTTGCCGATATCAGTTTTTGCTATTCTGCTATTCAATGTTTATGTACTTCAGTTAAAGGTTATAAAGTGGTTTGATTAATATAGTTTGTTGACAATTTATTCACCCCACCTCTCAATTTTCCACCATTTATCCTAAGAATTGGTATCAGAGATTTGGTCCTCTTTTGTAGAAGCTTAACCGCTTGAGGTAAATCCTGTGGCAACTAATACTTCAAATCTACCAGAAACTATCTTTAGAAGAGAAATCCCTAAGCTTGAGGGAACAAATTATGGGATATGGAAAATCTGGATGGAGACTCATCTTAGATGTCTTGGCAAGGATATTTAGGAGATCACTGAGAAAGGTTATAGACCTTATTAGCCGACATCTAGCAACCCTACTCCTGCAGACTTGGACAAGAATATTGAAAATTATTGCAAAGCTAGAGAAGCTCTCTTGTGTGCACTTACTGATTAGAAAATCATGTGATTGACTGATAAATCATCTACAAAGGTTATGTGGGATAAATTGAAAAGTTTGAATGAAGGTGACCCTACTATCAAAATTTCTAAACTTAATGGTTATCAGGTAAGATATGAGAGCTTGAAGATGGAAGATAATAAAAGAATTGCTACATTTATGGAAAGAGTAAATGATATTGTCATGAGAATTCAATGTTGTGGAGGATCTCAAAGTGAAGATGAAATAGTTTCTAAAGTCTTGAGAGCCCTACCACTGACTTACAAGATGAAGGCGACTCTAATTAATGAATTGAGAACAATGGCAAACACTTGAAATAACAGAGACATTCTGATTGGGAAATTATCTTCTTTTGAGCTTGAAGAATTTGGACCCTTTGGAGCTGCAAAGTTTGAACCTTCTTTTCATGCATCATCATCTACCAGCAAAAGTGATTGTAAAGCCTTATATGTAAAATAATTAGAAGATAAGAGGAAAGAGGATGAAGAATTTGAGAAAATTGAAGCCTTATTTTCTAGAAGAGTACCTAAAGGACCGACATGAAGTAAGTATGAAGGAAGAAAACCTTTTAAATGTTTTGCATGTAATAAGATTGGTCATTTTGCATCTAGATATCCTAAAAGGAATGCAAGATTTGAAGAAAGAGCTAATAAATAATTTAAGCCTAATCAGAACAAATATAGATTCAAGAAAAATAAACAATGCTACATAGCGGATGAGGAAGGACTAAGTGATGACTCTAAAGATGAACCGACAATGGAAAGGAATGGGTGTTCTATGATTTAAAGAAAGATGAATTGAAACTGACTATGAAGAATGAAGAAAAGGCCATGGCACAAAAAGTTGAAGACAAGGATGAATGGGTAATTGATAGTGGATGCTCACATCATATGACTAGAGATAAAAGAAAATTTATGTCCTTGCAAAAATACAATGGCGGTCAAGTCAGATTTGGGGATGACAAAGCATGTATGATCAAAGGTAGAGGTACTATCTCTCTAGATGGAAAGCATAATACTGATAATGTCTATTATGTAGAAGGTTTAAAATATAATCTTTTAAGTGTTGGTCAATTGGTGGATAAAGGATTCCAACTTTAGTTTAAAGATAGAAAATGCAAAATCATTAACAAAACTGGTTTGGAGATTGCAACCAGTACTCAGAATGGAGGTAATATATTTCATTTGAACACTAGTAATAAGACATGTTTGATTGCTCATACTGATGAGAGTTGGCTATGGCATAAGAGGTTGTGTCATGTTAATTTTGATTGTATTGTTAAAATTAGTTCAACAAAGGCAGTCTAAGATATACCTAAGATTATAAAGCCTCATAATCTGGTATGTAAGAAATGTCAATTGCGAAAGCAAGTTACAACTTCTTTTAAGAGCATACATGATAAATCTAATGATGTGCTTGACTTTATCCATACTGGCCTATGTGGTCTAGCAAGGACCAAAAGATTTCAAGGTGATAGATACTTCATGTTGATAACTGATGATTATTATAGAATGATGTGGGTGACTTTTCTAAGGGAGAAGTTTGAAGCTTTTGAGAAATTCAAGATCTTTAAAGAAAAGGTGGAAATAGAAATTGGATTGAAAATCAAATGTCTAAGATCAAATCATGGTGGTGAGTTCACATCTCATGAATTTAATAGTTTTTGTGAGATAAATGGAATTAGGAGATAGTTGTCTACACCTCGGACTATCGGCATATGATGAACCAGTATGATAATATGATAATAATATATGTTGTCATTGATGTCAATAAGTATAGGTCAACCAGTATGAAGATTGGAAGAAGTTGTTATTAATGATCAAGTTCAAGAACCGGTATGAAGAGATGTAGTGAACTGGTGTCAGGGTTTCAATAAGTGTGACTACTGGTTGGTAGTCTTAGGTCTAGGGTTTCCGGTTTGGCAATCTAGCTTGTGCGATGCAACTGATGATATTATGTGATGAGTTAGCTAAGAAATGAGGATGAGATCGTGATACCACATCAGTTTTGTGCATGTGAAGGATTTCCTTAAGGATCTTGCATATGAAGATCGACTTCATTAAATGTCTACCTCGGGAATGAACATTCTTCTTAGTAGTATGAGAAGAAGGTGTGATGGGTTACAGTTGATTTCTATGTGCAGTGAAAAATGGATGATGTAGATTGACTTGTGATCTCTTTAAGATTGTTTCATTCTATGAAAAGTGTTTGGACGGTGAGGATTGGACCGCTTGTAATTGTAAACCTAAGATGCTTGGGGTTTAGGGTTTATGTTACCGACCTAATTGTTGTCTATAAGCTCGATGATGTTTTTTATTGTAAGGGGTTGGCAAAAGTTGTGCATTTTTCATGTGATGATTAAGTATTCTTTGTTTAAGTGATTATGCATGCAGAGCTAATGGTTATGGTGTTGCTAACACACCACATACATATGTTTATGTTTGAAGTAGTTATCAAGTATTTAATGTATTTGAAGTATTCAGTTTTATCGATTTATGTTGTTTGTGTAGACACCCAAAAATGGTCAACGCTTGCGAAGTCATACTTTAACATTTGCGCATTGCCTCATTTTAGGTTTTTGCGTCACATTAACATTTCTCCTATGTCACGTACTTGGTTTTTATCATTTGCGAACATCGAGTCATTCTTCTACATTCTTCCTTTATCTCGTCCTCGAATTTGGTCTTGTCGACAACATTATCCAATCATGATTTTGATTAATTTTACCCTGTTACATCAATGTGCCTATTCATTTGTCATCATTTTGGACATCGTCAATCCTAATTAGGGTTTTGTCCTCCTGTCAATCTTATCAATCTTATCATCAATCTTATCATTTTGGACATCGTCAATCCTAATTAGGGTTTTGTCCTCTTTTCAATCTTGTCATTTTAATGATCGATTTGTCATCGATCATTGTCATATTCAATCTTGTCATCTTGCGATCAATTTGTCATTGATCGTGGTCATTTGCAATGTTGTCATTTTGCGATCTATTTGTCATCGTTTCAATCTTGTCATTTTTCGACCGATTTGTCATCGATCGTGGTCATTTCCAATTATGTCGTCTTGCAATCTATCTTGTCAATTTTGTCATTTTGCGACCGATTTGTCATCGATCGTTGTCTGTCTCAATTATGTCAATTTGGATCAATTTGTCATTGTTCCTCGTCAATTGGGGCATTTTCTCAATCATTTTGTCGCATTGGTCATTTATCAATTCAAAATCAAATCATGACATTAATTATCTTTAATCAAGACCTAATTGTCATTTTCGCATTTCTAATTCATCTTCTAGGGTTTTATGATTTATTCATTTAACCTAATTTGCCATTTCTTCCTCTAGGATTAAATAATTTACTTATTTATCCTAAGTCTTCTCATTACAATTAAATCTTTATTTAATTGGCTAATTCTTCTTCTTTGTGAATTGATTAATAAATGAAAAATTATTAATTAATTCACTAATTCTTAAATCCTATTTTTCATCAATTTCTAATTCCAATTTCCTAATTTGTCATCAATTTCAATTTCCTATTTTTCAAATTTCTAATTCCTTTTCCCTCCTAATTCATCTCCTAATTCTATGGGAGTGGCATTTCAATTTGTCATGAAATTGTCATAATTGATTAATCAATCAATTTTGACATGAAATGTGTCATAATCAATCAATCAAATTGTGCATGGAAAGTGCATAATTTGTCATAATTTGTCATATTGATTTGCAATTTCCCTTTGAATTGCATCATGCCAATCTTGTCATTTATCCAATTTCTCTATAAATTGGATGTTTTTTTCAAACATATCCCTTCTTCAATTCCTTCGAACCCTTCAATCACTTCATGAATTCCGAATTGCTATCAAACTACCGAACTTTCGTTCTAGTACTCTTGAGCTTTTTGCTTTCAATTGTGTGAGCACTTGTAGGTGAGATCCACAAACCCATTGAAGAGGAAAGAACAACAATGGAGCCGCATGGAAGAAGCATCCACATTGTTATATGGTTTGCATAATTTTCATTTTGAATGCTTTGTTTCCATACCTCTATTGAATGTGCTTAGAATTAGGTTCATTTCAATGAGTGTTCTCATGATATTGCTTTGATTGTTTAGTGTTTTGATCTACTTGCTTGTGATGATTCCTAATTTCTACGCTACAGTTTGTAGTCTTACTGTGTTTAATTGGTATTGCCATGGTTAAGTTCAGTAATGAAGACAACTGGTTAGCATTTTTTTAACTTGATAAGTTAATGAGAAGTTTTTCTATGTACTGATTCACCCCCTGCCCCACCCCCCCTCTTAGTATCAGTTAGGGTATTTATTGTTTATCATTATTCATCAATTGGTATTAGATAAACTCCAAGTCCTTGGTGATATAAGCTTAACCGCTTGAGGAAAAAGATCCTACCTTAATGATGAAGAGGGAAGGTTCTAAGTTCAATAGAGATAACTTCAAAATATGGAAGCAAAAAATAAAGATCTATATTAAGAGTTTGGGTGCTCAACAATAGAGCTATGTTGAGAATGTCTATGTAATCCCAACTAGTACTCTAACCGATGATCACAAAAGAGAGATTCAAGAAAATGGTGAAGTCATGGAAACCCTTATTAGCAGTTTGTCCAATATTGAGTTCATTGATGTACAAGATAAGGACACTCCTAAGGATGTATGGGACACATTGGAAACTATTTATGGCAGTTATGAGCATGTCAATCAAGCTAAGGAAGAGATCCTTAGAGGAAATTTGGAAGACATGAGGATGATTGAAGGTGAAACCATTCAGTAATATGGCATAAGGATCAAGACTGTTGTTGAAGATATCAAGAGCACTGTTGGAACAATCAATGATGCCACCATTTTCAGTAAAGTTTTGAGATTGCTGTTATAGGTCTATGCAATCAAGGTTGCTAATATTTAGGAACTAAGGTCTATTGACAAAACCAAGCTATCCTTAGACTCTATCATTGCAAAGTTCACTGCATGTGAGTTGAATAGCTATGATGGCAGTGTTCAAAAGATTGAGTCAGCTTTTAGAGCTTCTATTGCACCAACCAGAAAAGGAAAAGAAGTAAGTACTAGTTATGAATCCATGCAAAGTAGAGGTATGGATGATGAAGAGATTCTGATGGAGTTTGATGCTCTTATTGCCAAGAGACTTCCAAAAGGCACTGGAAAATATAGAGGTAAGCTTCCTTTAAAATGTTTTTCCTACAATAAGATAGGACATATAGATGTTAATTGTCCTAACAATGACAATAAGGATAAACTAGAGAAGTTTAGAAAGTATAAAGTAGGAAATAGAAGAAATTGTCTTGTTGTAGTGGATGAAGGTGTTACTTATGAAGAATCTAAGGATGAAGAGAATGAGGACATAGTGTTTGTAGCTGTAAAGAAAGAAGTGTCTAACAAGAAAGCACTTGTCTCTTGCATTGACAACTCTAATGAGTGGATTATTGATAGTGGTTGTTCTCACCACATGACTGGTGATCGAAGAAAGTTTCTGTCTCTAGAAGAATATGATGGAGGCGTTGTCAGATTTGGCAATGATGCACCTTGCTTGGTAAAAGGAAAAGGATCCATCTCACTAAATGGAAAGAGAAGTGCGGATGATGTCTACTGGGTAGAAGGTCTTAAACATAACATGTTGAGTGTTTCTCATCTAAATGATAAAGGACTCATTCTCGAGTTCAAAGGTGGAGTCTACAGTATAATTGGAAAAAGTGGTGAACTTATTGCCACCGGTAAGAAAACTAGAGGTAACTTGTTTCAGTTGAATGCCAAGATAAGTCAGTGTCTGATGGAAAAGTTTGATGATAGTTGGATATTGCATAAGAGACTTTGTCATATGAACTTTGATAATATTTTAAAGGCTAGTAAGATCAAGGCAATAAGAGGATTGCCTTTGCTAAACAAACCGGAGAATTCTTTGTGCAGATAATGTCAACTTGGGAAGATGTCTTCCTCAACTTTCAAAGGTAAGTCTTTTTCAGTAGAAAACTTACTTGATCTTCTACATACTGATTTGTGTGGTCCTATGAAAACTAGAAGTATTTAGGGAGATAGGTATTTCATGATTCTCACTGATGACTACTCAAGAATGATGTGGATCACATTCTTGAAAGACAAGTCTGAGGCATTTGGAAAGTTCAAAGCTTATAGAGAATTAGTATAGAAGGAAAGTGGTCAAAAGATAAAATGCCTAAGAACTGATCAAGGAAGTGAATTCACTTCTAATGAATTCAACAAATACTATAAAGATAGTGGTATTAAGAGGCAGTTGTCTCCCCAAGGACACCTCAATAGAGTGGCATAGTAGAAAGGAATAATAAGACTGTGGTTGAAGTGTCCAGAACAATGTTGATCCAAGGAAAGGTTGCTCACACTTTTTGGAGATAAGTGGTGAGAACTGTCATCTATACTATGAACTGGGTACTTGTCAAGAAAGGTAGAGTTAAAAGCCCTTATGAGTATTAGGTCAGGAAGACTCCCACTATGATCTATTTTAAAGTATTTGGTAGTAAGTGTTACATCAAGAGAGGTAAGCATCTGAGCAATTTTGATGCTAAATGTGATGAAGGAATATTTATAGGTTATTCCACTAAGAGTAAAGCTCTCAAATTCTACAATAACAAAACACAAAAAATTATTAAGAGTATCAATGTTAGGGTTGATGAATCCCCTTAGGAACCTGAGGAAACCTGCAGTAAGGAAGTGGAAGATGAACCAAGTGTAGCCTTCTGGGAAATGGTTAGGAAAGAAACAAGTAAATATCTTAGTGTTCCTATACCGGTAGAAGATGCAGTAGGTGAAGAAGAAGAGGAAAAGCTAGCAGAACCAGCTAGAGTCATTCCTAGATATGTGAAATTACATCATGATCCAAAGCAGATCATAGGAGATAAAGATGCAGGGATACTCACAAGAAGAAAGGTGAAAGAAAACTCTTGCATGATTTCTGAATTTGAGCCCAAGACTTCTAGAGAAGCACTTATAGATGAAGACTCAATTAAGGCAATGGAAGAGGAGCTAGACCAAATAGAAAAGAATGCAACATGGTCCTTGGTACCCAAACCAAAACATAAGAATGTCATAGGTACCAAATGGGTCTTTAGGATTAAGCTAAATGAAGAAGGCACAATTGTGAGGAACAAAGCAAGACTTGTATGCAAGGGATATGCTCAGGAAGAGGGAGAAGACTGTGGAGAAACCTTTGCTCCTGTGGCTAGACTGGAAGGTGTTCGAATGCTACTTACATTTGCAACATTCAAGGGATTTAAGGTTTACTAGATGGATGTGAAGTCTATGTTCTTGAATGGAATCCTAGAAGAGGAAGTGTATATTGAGTAACCAGATGGGTTTTCCTTATCAGAAGATAGTAACATGGTGTGCAGATTATGCAAAGCCTTGTATGGATTGAAAGAAGAACCTAGGGCATGGTATGAACATTTACACTCTCATCTTGTGAAAATAGGATTTCAGAGAACAAGTGAGGATAGCAACATCTAACTGAAATCTGAAGGTGATCAGATTCTAATCTGTGAAGTATTTGTAGATGACATAAGGTTTGGAGGAGATGATGAAATGAGTCATGTATTTGCAGATAAAATCAAGAAAGATTTTGAGATGACTCTCATTGGAGAGATAAAGTTCTTCATTGGTTTACAGATTCAACAAATGAGAGAGGGTATCTTTATTACCCAGTCCAAGTATGTCAAAGAGGTATTCAAGACCTTTGGCATCGAGGAGAGAAAACTGGTTGGTACACTAATGGTGACCGACTATAAATGACTAAGGAAGATGATTCAACGATAGTGAATGAGAAGGAGTACCAGTCGATGATTGGTAAGCTGCACTATATGGTGCATAACAGACCACATATTGCTCATGCAGTGGGCATAGTAGCTCATTTTCAGAAAAGTCCAAGAGAATCCCACTTTGTAGCCATCAAGAGGATTCTTAGATACTTGAAAGGGACTGTTGACTATGGATTGTGGTATCCATACAATGGTGATTTTAATCTCAAGGTATTTACCGATGTAGATTAAGGAGGTAATGTGGATGACCAAAAAAACACAATCAGTGGAGCGTTCTTTCTTGGTGGAAGACTAGTCTCATGGATGAGTAAGAAGCAGAGTTGTACTTCTCAGTCTACAACTGAAGCAGAGTATGTGGCAACATTTATGAACTGCACTCAGGCAATCTGGATGAAACATGTATTAGATAGTTTCAAAGTAACTATATCTAAACCGTTGAGTATATTTTGTGACAATACTAGTGCAATCAATATTTCCAAGAATCTAGTATTGCATGCTAGAACTAAGCACATTATTCTCAAGTATCATTTATTGAGAGAGAAGGTTCAAAACAAAGAGGTTGTATTACAACATGTTTCCAGTAAGGAGCATCTAGCAGACATATTCACTAAGCCCTTACCAAAGACTACATTTACCTATTTGAGAGGTGAATTAGGGGTTTTTCTCCTTCATGAAGTAAACTAAAGATGTGTGCCCCACATCAGTCAGGTATTATAGTGATAAATATTTCAAGATTGATGTGTTGAAGGATGCTACTCCATAGGGGGAGCAACATAGTGAAGTATGAGAGCTTGTGCCTCCACTTTGGCATTGTTGTCAATAGGGGGAGAAGATATATAATAGGGGGATAAGATATGAGATAGGGGAGAAGATATCTGATGCATGATATCTTATGAAGATATTTTAGTTGCACTGGTCTATGATGTTTTTTGTTGCAATGCTACGTTAAGTAAGTATCACCATCAATGCCAATGGGGGAGATTGTTTGCATATGATGAACCATTATGATAATTTGACAATAATATATGTTGTCATTGATGTCAATAAGTATAGGTCAACCAGTATGAAGATTGGAAGAAGTTGTTATTAATGATCAAGTTGGAGAACCAGTATGAAGAGATGTAGTGAACTGGTGTCAGGGTTTCACTAAGTGTGACTACCGGTTGGTAGTCTCAACTCTAGGGTTTCTAGTTTCGTAATCTAGCTTGTGTGATGCAACCGATAATAGTCTATGATGAGTTAGCTAAGAAATAATGATGAGATCAAGATGCCACATCATTTTTGTGTATGTGAAGGATTTCCTTGAGGATCTTGCATATAAAGATCGACTGCATTATATGTCTACCTCGGGAATGAACATTCTTCTTAGCGATATGAGAAAAAAGTGTGATGGGTTACTAACTTCTATGTGCAGTGAAAAATGGATGATGTAGATTGACTTGTGATCTCTTTAAGATTGTTTCATTCTATGAAAAGTGTTTGGATGGTCAGGATTGGACCGCTTGTAATTGTAAACCTAAGATGCTTAGGTTTTAGGGTTTATGTTACCGACCCGATTGTTGTCTATAAGCTCGATGATGTTTGTTATTGTAAGGGGTTGGCAAAAGTTGTGCATTTTTCATGTGATGATTAAGTATTCTTTGTTTAAGTGATTATGCATGTAGAGCTAATGGTTATGGTATTGCTGAAACACCACATACATATATTTTTATGGGTGAAGTAGTTATCAAGTATTGAATTTATTTGAAGTATTCAGTTTTACCAGTTTATGTTGTCAATAGTCTTACTGTGTTTAATCGGTATTACCATGGTTAAGTTCAGTAATGAAGACAATTGATTAGCATTGTTTTAACTTGATAAGTTGTTGAGAATTTTTTGTATGTACTAATTCACCCCCCCCCCTCTCAGTACCAGTTAGAGTATTTGTTGTTCATCATTATTCATCACAGACTCCTCAACAAAATGGAGTAGTGGAAAGGAAGAGTGGAACCATTTTGGATGCAACAAGAACCATGATGATGGAAGCCAAATTGTGTCACATTTATTGGAGAGAAGCAGTTAGTACAACAATCTACACATTCAACAAAATTCATATCAAAGGTTAAACCGGTAAGAATCCTTATGAATTATGGTTTGGACATACATCTACTATTAAATATTTCAGATTTTTTGGAAGTAAATGTTATATCAAAAGGGATGATTCAATTGGGAAGTTTGATCCTATATGTGATGAAGGGATATTTCTTAGATATTCAATTCATACAAAAGCATATAAATGTTATAAAAAAAGATTACAGAAAATTGTGGAGAGCGCAAATGTGAAAGTGGATGAGAAATACAGAGATCAATCTATATCATATGATAGGGAACCGACAGTGGAAATGATCACAACTAAACCGATAATACCTCAACCAGTACAAGACACTAAGACAGTTACACTGGTACAATCAAAAAATTCAACTGTGTCTGATGATCAGAATAATCAACCTAAAGTTTAGAAGACACCAAGGTATGTAAGATTAAATCATTCTGAAGATAAAATCATTCGAGATAGAAACAATGGAGTTATGACAAGAAGAAGACTGGCAAATGAAGAGGTATATCTTATTTCTCAAATTGAACTGACATCTGTTATTGAATCTTGTAAAGATAAACATTGGTTAAAGGCTATGGGAGATGAATTAGATCAGATAGAGAAGAATAACACTTCAACTTTAGTTCACTGACCTAAAAATAAGAATGTTATTGGAACTAAATGGGTTTTTAGAAATAAACTAAATGAGGATGGTCAAGTTGTAAGAAACAAGGCTAGATTGGTTTGTAAAGAATATTTTCAAATGGAAAGAATTGATTATGGTGAGACATTTGCACCTGTAACTAGAATTGAAGTTGTTAGACTATTTCTTGCATATGCAACATATAAGAATTATAAGGTCTATCAAATGGATGTTAAATGTGCAATTTGGAACGGCAAACTTGAGGAAGAAGTATACATTGAGCAACTTGATGGATTTTCACTAACAGATGATAAAGATATGGTTTGCAGGTTAAGGAAAGCATTATATGGATTGAAACAAGCTCCTAGAGCTTGGTATACAAGGTTGGATCAATATCTTTTGAAGCTTGGTTTTACTAAGGGCACTGCTCACAGTAATCTATATTACAAGATCACCTATGATGATATTATGATTATTTAAGTATTTGTTGATGATGTCATTTTTTAAGGTGAAGATAAATTGTGCATGGAATTCTCTAATAATATGAAGAATGAATATGAAATGTCTATGATTGGTGAGATGATATTTTTTTTAGGTTTGTAGATTACTCAAACTAACAAAGGCATTTTTATCTATCAAACTAAGTGTAGACACCAAAAATTGTCCAGTCTAATTAAATAAATATTTTATTTATTTAATTATCTAAGCCTAATTCTTCTATTAATTAAATAAATCCTTATTTATTTAATTAATTCATTTATCCTCTTCTAGCCTTATTTCTCATTTAAATAAATACATTTATTTATTTAAATTATCCTTTTCCTAAATTAAATAAATATTTTTATTTATTTAATTATCCTACTTCTTCTATTAATTAAATAAATCTTTATTTATTTAATTAATTCATTATCTTTTTCTATCTATGACACATGTCATTCATCTCTTAATTCCTACACTACCTACCTCTTTCATTATTTTGGTATTTCTTCTACCTACCCTCTAATCCTAGCCGACCTCCTTTTTTACACCTCTCAATCTTATCCCTCCATTTCTTATTGTGTCTTCTATTTAAGGAGATGCTTCCTTCATTATCAAAGGCCTAATGACTAACAACTTGATCAATTGACTACACTACGATCCTACTTGCAACCACATTCCGTTCTTTGTTGAGCTCTTGTGCAAATAAAAATCTGAGAGCAAATATATCAAGCAAGATCAATGGAGATAGGAAGAATGGAGATCAAAACCCTATTGGACATGTGATGGTATAATCTTTGTGATTTTGTTTTATTTTGCATTGTCTTAGGTAATCTTCATATGTTATGGTGGATCTTTGTTGATTGTTAGGCTAGGGTTTTGTGGTTGGATTCATTTAGCCTTTCAATATTGTTATTATTGTATCCATTTTCACCATATACATTTTGGCATGCCTGGTGGGACCCTTGTCCCTTTGCATTTAACCTTTTTGTTGCAGATTTTGCATTTTTGAAGTTACAGATTGGACATTTTTTTCGACGACATTTTAGGTTTTTCCGCATCTGCAAACTTTCGGATCGCGTCTCTGATTTTCAGGAGCGTCTGTGGAATCTGGAGCCGTGTCTGTGTTTCTAACAAGTTTTATTTTGTAGGTTTCAGACAGGGGCGTCTGTGTTTCATAAACGCGTCTGCGTTATTTCTGCCCATGTCTGTGTCAGAGAAGGGCGTCTGTGTTTTTTGGCCATGTCTGTGCATCACAGAACCGCGTCTATGTCATACAGACGCGTCTGTGTCATACAAATGCGTCTGTGTCTGGGGTAACAGCGTCTGTGTTTTTTACTGTTTCAAAATTTTAAAATTTTCATTGATTCAATTTTCGGATTTCGCACTTAGGGTTTCAGATCTGGTTTATTTTTGGACTAACCCTGCCAGATCTAGCTAACTAAGTTTGTGCAGCTTGTTTTGGAAGCAAAAATGTTTTTGTTGAAGGCCCCTCTTTCACAAAGTCTTTTGGGTTTCTAAAATTTACCTAACTTGTGTGCTTGCAGGAAGGGGTGATCATTTGAAACAACCCAAACTACTAACAAATTTTGTTGCAGGTCCTTGGCTAGGGTTTTGAAATTTTGTTGTGTGCCTTGTTTTCATAGATTAGCAAACACTTCCATTGGTGCACTAAAATTGAATCATTGTCTTTTGTGTCTTGAGCAATAGGCTCTTTTTGTTTAATCTTTAGAGGGTCTGTCTTCCCATGTGGTCATTAGGACTACTAGTGAGAAGAGGACGACCCAAGTGGTAGCAAAAGAAAAGCCATCTTCTTCCAAACCACTATAAATAAATGTATTCATGGTGAAAACTATGAATAACATGTGCTGATTAGTTCATACCGACACTATGTCTCCCCATAAACCCATTTGATCAAATTTATTTGATCATTTGTAGGGCGTAACCCCTATCGACTGGGAGCCTTCTGTATTTACAGAGCTGAAAGTGCCACATGTATGGCCACACGAGCGGATGCCCTTACTAGCACCTTTTTATTTTAGAATCCCAAATCCTTCTAGTTGTTGAGGCAGGAGGTCGGACCTCTGGTAGCAGCCCACACACATACGGTTCTTAGTAGAGATACAAAGTTCGCCATGGGGAGTTTTCATGGGGACTGATGCTTGGCTGACCCGAGAAGTGAGTGTTGAGGGTGGAGCCAGTGAGGTCAAGCATCTAAGTATCCACTCTGAATAGCGTAGCCTCGGGGGTAAAACCCTATGTGGGATCAACAACTATTGTCTTGGCCAGCCATAAGAATTGTGCTTGACTTATTTTAAACATTCAAAACATTCAAGACCAAACAGCAAAACATTGTGTCTTTTGTGTCTTCAAGTGTATGCAAAACATTTTACATCAAACAACACACTTTTGGAGTCTAAACACTTGCAAACATTGAGTCCTCATCAACATTGTGTCCTCTTGTCACAAAAAACAGTCAAACAGTCGGATTTGGTCACAGCAAAAACAACTTCACAGATTGGAAAAATTGCACAAAGTTTACAGAAACGTGTCTGTGTCTGTTTTAACCGCGTCTGAGTCATCTAAGCACATCTGTGAAGGGCATAATAGCGTCTGCGTCAAATAGAGACATGTCTGTGTCTGGAAATCACGTCTGTGAAGTATACAGAAGCATCTGTGTTCAGAATTGAAAATTGTTACAGTCTAGCAAACAAAGGAAATCAGTTTCGAAATACTTGAGCTTCCTAGGTTGTTTCTTCAGGTTTCATCTAGCATTTAACCTGTCCTTGGGTCTCATACAGTCCATCATTGCTTCACATCTCATTTTACATTCATACTTGTCTAAACTTGAGTCAAAAGGTCACTTGCTTGTCCTCATCATACTTTTTCAACACACTACATACAACTACACTTTGCTAAGTGGTCCCTCATCAAGGTTTCTTACCTTTGGGTCTCATTTGGTCTTACTTAGAGTCAAGGTCAGCTTACCTCATCAAGAGAAACTGTCATCTCTTTGGAAGTCACACCTACTCTACTACATACATACTTGGTCTTACACTTGGACATTGCAAGTACACCTCAAGATTCATTTACACTCCATACAACTCTTGGTCTTTCATACTCTTTCCATTTTCATCTAGTCTCTCACATCTTGGTCAAACACCTAGTTCATGGTTGAAACCCATCTTCAAAAATCTAGGAGAAAAGCTAGAGAGGCTCAAGAATCCACAAACATGAGTTCTTATGAGTATGACAATGATTTATTTTTCAATCCTAAGCACACTACATTACCTGACATGGATGTTTATAGAAACATTCCAAATGTGGAAAACGCAGACACTACAAACAACAATGCTACACACAATGACAATGTGGACAATCTTTCAATACATTCATCAGATGTAGAAGAATCCATAATGAATCCTCATTTCAATAGATTGGTTGAAGAAATAACGAGGAGAGATCGACAATACTTCTTACACATGATGGCACAAAGTGGAGCTAAAATACCTCATGAATTTGACATGTCTCAACTTATGGAAAATCGACCCTCGCAAAAAACTCACTCCAACATGGATCAAAGGAGACCCAATAGTGGAGAAAATAGAGGACCGCATATGGTACCTGAGTCACCATCAGCTTTGCTTCAAAAACAAGAAATCCCACATACACAGGGTCAAACATATGATACTTACATTCGAAGACCATTATGGAAGCCTTATGCAGATAGATATGCTCAATCGCATGCTCAAGCTATGGATCAATCAAAACAAGTGGACATTCAAAGGCATACTCAAAATTTGGACACAAGGAAACCTCATGTCAAATTTGGGGGCAATACATTAGAACATGACATGCCTATAGAATATGGTATACATGCACAAAATAGATATGGGGTTCCTCAACATGAAGCTATACCAAGTGCTCCCTATATGCTGCATCAATATAGACCTCCTCCATATGAACATGTCTATGATCAGTATCATCCATACATGCAATAAGCTCCTCCTCAAATTGGTGTCTCAAACATGGGGTATGCTACAAGAAATCGATCTCCACCTAAGAGCAATTTGGAGCAACAAATCAGAGATTTACAAAAGAAAATGGAGGACATGAGTACACCAAAACCAACATACACTATGAGAGACATATGTCCTTATCCATTTGATAAGAGCATTCCAATGCCTCCATTTCCTGCACACTTTGTGATGCCAAAATTTGACAAGTATAGAGGAAAAGGGGACCCCAAGGCACACATAAGACAATTTTTCATAGCCTGCATTGAGGTAGCAGCAGAAGAAACATATTTGATGAGGTTGTTCCCACAAAGCTTAGGCGATCAAGCTATGGAATGGTTTTCTCAATTACCTCCTGGTATTAAGTCATGGGGTGACTTAGCAGAGGCATTTATTCAGCATTTCTCCTACAATATAGAAATAGATATCTCAGTCACTACTTTGTGCAATACTAAGCAAAAGGAGGGAGAATCTTTTGCATCATTTTTACAAAGATGGAGAAATCTAGCTAGCAGATGCTATTGCGAAATCCCACAGAAACAAATGGTAGAAATGTTCACTCAAAACGTTAACAAGGACATTGGCTATGATCTAAGGAAAGCTTGTTTGTCCACCTTCAAGGATGTCATTGAAAAATGCTTAGCAATAGAAAAGGTCTTAATTGAACAAGGAGTCATTAAGATATTCAAGGAAAACAAAGATGACTTTAAAGGAAAAGACAAGCCAAGATTTTGGAATAAAAACAAGAACACAGTCAATGATGGTGTTGTTGATGCCAATACAGTGAGACCCAAATTCATCTTTTCGGGATCAAGTTCTACAAACAATCAAGTGAATACTCAAACAACTTCTAGATCATGAAGGAAGTACACCCCATTAGGAGAACCACTTGAATCAGTCTTCAAAAAGCTTGTGACAAACAAAGTGATCACGGTTCCAGATTTTCCTCCATATGAACCAAAGGTCAAACCAAATTGGTGGAATGATGATGAGTATTGTGAATTTCATAAGAGCAAGGGTCATAAGACAGAAAATTGTCATCGACTGAAGAACATTGTGCAAGATCTCATTGATAGAGGTGACATTGAGATTGAGGGACACTCATCCAATCAAGAACATGAGATGTTTAAGGAACCATTCCCAAAGCATGACAAAGGAAAAGCCAAAGTCACAGATGATCAAGCCAACTATACTAGAGCACCTTATAACTATGACTCAACTATCAATCACATCTCGATGGACAATCATATCTCTACTATTACCATCAAGAACAAAAATCCTGAGAATCCTCCTCAGAGACCCAAGATTGTTCTAAGAGGTGTTGGATCTTCTTCTGAACCTACCTCTGAATGTCACGTTACAACTCGTCGAGGTAAAATTACGTTGCCAGGTGCCTCTACTAAAAATACCACTTCTTCATCAACCAAACCTGAGTATGACCTTGTAGAATAGTTAGGGAAGACACCCACGCTCATCTCCATACTTGAGCTCTTACGTATATCCCCCGCTCATAAAGCTATTCTTGACAAAATCTTGAGAGACACTGCCATTCCTACTGATCTGAACGTGGACCAGTTTCAAGCCATGGTGGGATACCTTTCCATTCCACATTCCCTTACATTCATAGAAGCCGATGACGCCTCCGTAAGTCAGCCACATAATGCACCACTACATGTTGAAGCCTTTATACACAAACATCGAATAAAGCGAGTCCTGATAGATGGAGGAGCTGGTCTAAACATTTGTACATTGAGCACCATTAAACAATTGGGATATTCTGATAAAGCCGTGAATTCAACAAATCAAATTACCATCAAGGCATATGTCGATGAAGAGCGTTCATCCAAGGGCACAGTCACCTTACCTCTAAGAATTGGGCCAGTCACAAAGGATGTGGTTTGTCAGGTCCTAGATCTGGATCTCACATAGAACATATTGCTAGGACGTCCTTGGATTCATGAAATGAGGGTAGTCCCATCAACATATCATCAATGCATTAAGTTTCCTCATAATGGAGTCGAGGTAACAGTTAACGGTGATCCTAATCCGTTCATATATTGCAATAACCTGAGATCACATACTGAGACCATCATTCCCAGTAATCGTGAGGCTGCTCCTTCTTTGGCATACATTGACCCTGAGTCATTGAAACCTTCAACATCAAAACAAGGTGAACTTAAAGGCAAATTTCAGGACAAAGGCATGGGAGAATACACTTTAAATCAGACCATGTATTTACGACAAGTCATGAGCTCTCCAAAAGAATATGGAAGACCACATCCTAACAAGCCAATATCCATCATGATACTCAAATGGGATCCTACTACCTTTCAAATATGGGGCGAACTAGAAGAGGAAGATTTATACAAAATGCTCTATAAAGACATTGAAGATGACACACAAGATCAGATCAATATACCTTGTGAGAAATATGGCAAAGGCTTCAAGATTCTACAAAAATTTGGGTATGATGGAAAAAGCCCTCTTGGGTTACGCAAAGAAGGCGTCATGGAGCCCTTACAACTTGAATTGACTATAAAAAGGGAACGCTCAAAGGGACTTGGTTTTCTGACTTCCAAGATCCACACTAAAAGGACAGAAGAGGCATCACAAATCAAAGTTGCCAAAGTTCAACAAGAGGATTACTATTCTACAGATTCCAACGAATGGGAATGGGGTTCAGATAAATCCTCCAGTGACTATGAGCTCACCGAGACATTCAGAGAGCCAGATGAACCCACAGAAGAAGAGGAATTTTATAAAAGGTTCAGAGTTGGTCAAGAAACAACCCATAAGGATTGCACACAGTCTTCGTTTCAAGGTTCTAGGTTGAAATCACATGGGATGAGGACACCTGTCCCGGAAGGTGCTACTAGTGACGACAATTTGGATTCGCCTACGGTCGAAACTGATGAGGAGAGTGCCATTGAAGACCTCGACGATTGCCTTGATATACCCGAATATAACCACATCTTTACTCTTAGCCCTGCAAACTCCGAAAACATTAAAGGCCTTCCCCTTGTTCACCACCAACTCATTGACTGGGATTATGAAGGACCGGCACAATTTGACACATTTCAAAATGACGAATCTATTATTGACTATCTTGGCATACGAGATGATCTTCCCCCTGGGGACCACAAAGCAGGGTACATCATAGAACTCAACAACATGGCATATTTCGGTGAGGGTGTCGGACCTTCCAGTCGCAAAAATGTAAAAATAAGAACAAATCAAGGGTCTTATGGCGAAAACCACACTGTGGCTCTATCTGATTCCAAAAAAGTAAAAAGAAAGGACGTATCTGAGGGCAAAAACCTCTCTCAGGCACCTGAAGATGGAAGGCTCGACATTCTCCTAGCATCATATGAGGAAAAGTCATCCATGTTGGTAGAGGATACTATCAAAACAAACATTAGTACAGAAGAAGTTCCACACAACATATTCCTGGCTCAATCATTGACAGAGACCGAAAGGGCAAAATTCATAAGTTTCTTCAAAGAACGACAAATCAACTTTGCATGGTCATACGCTGATATGCCTGGACTAGATCCGGATTTGGTAATGCATCATTCGACAGTCAAACTGAGGGCAAAGCCAGTGAAATAGAAATTAAGGAAAATGCATCCACAAGTGGCATTACTAGTCAAAGCAGAGCTGGAGAAGTTATTGGATGTCAGATTCATACGCCCAATTGATTATCCCGAATGGATCTCCAATTTAGTACCTGTCAGTAAACCAGATCACAGCATCAGAATATGTATAGATTTCAGAGACATCAACAAAGCTTGTCCGAAAGATGACTTCCCATTACCAAATATAGACTTGATCGTTGATCTCACAGCAGGTCACGAAATGTTATCTTTAATGGATGGATTTTCTGGTTATAATCAAATCAGGATTGCACCCGAGGATCAACACAAAACATCATTCACTTGTCCGTGGGGAACTTTTTGTTGGAATGTCATGCCCTTTGGGCTGAAAAATGCAGGCGCTACATATCAAAGAGCAATGACCACTATCTTTCATGATCTCATGCACATAACCGTAGAAGATTATGTTGATGATCTCTTGGGTAAATCAATAGACAGAGATACACATTTGGACATACTTTCAGTCGTCTTTGATCGGTTGGAAAAATACAAAGTAAGATTAAACCCCAAGAAATGTGTCTTTGGAGTAACCTCCAGGAAGCTCCTTGGATTCATTGTGTCCAAAAGAAGAATCGAAGCCGATCCAGCAAAAGTCAAGGCTATCTTGGACATGCCGCCACCCAGAAATATCAGTCAACTTCGATCCTTACAAGGGAGACTCCAGTCTATACGAAGATTCATAGCACAACTTGCAGATAAGTGTAATCCTTTCCAACACCTGCTGCATAAAAATATCAAGTTCAAATGGGATGATAACTGTCAACAAGCTTTTCAGATGCTCAAAGATTATCTTTTGAATCCGCCAGTTTTGATGCCACCAATTCCAGATCAGCCTTTGCTACTATACATATCAGCTACTCCAACAGCACTGGGGGCACTCCTAGTGCAACAAATCGCTGACGGCAAGGAAAAAGCAGTATACTATATCAGTCGCACATTGGTGGGATATGAGCTAAACTACACACCAATCGAACGTGCATGTCTCGCTGTGGTCTTTGCTTCACAAAAATTATGCCATTATATGCTTACTCATAAGACTAAGTTGATTGCAAGGATTGATCCATTAAAATATCTTCTCAACAAAGCTACACTTACTGGGCGACTGGCCAAGTGGGTAATGATCCTGAGTGAATTCGATATCGAGTATGTGGATAGAAAAGAAATAAAAGGACAAGCAATCGCGGATCAATTAGTAGATGCTCCCATGATAGATGATGTTCCTCTAAATTCAAAATTTCCAGATGAATCCTTTTTAACGATATCACATGCAAAGCCATGGCAACTGTACTTTGATGGCTCATACACACAACATGGGGCAGGCGCTGGTATTCTCTTTATAACTCCTCAAGGTGATTCTATACCAAAATCATACCGCTTATCATTTCCTTGCACTAACAATATAGCGGAATATGAGGCATTAACAACTGGATTACGAATTGTAGTTCAATGGAAGATCCAAGAACTTCATGTTTTTGGGGATTCTCAACTTGTCATCTGTCAAGCAACTGATGATTACCAAACAAAAGATGAAAAATTAATGCCTTACAAGCAAATGGTAGATGATTTGAAATAGCACTTCACAAAGATAGATTTTGAACAGATACCAAGAGAGCAGAATCGTGCTGCAGATGCCATGGCTACAATTGCTTCACTAATTGATCTACCTCAAAATGAAACCTGCTATGAGTTCCTGGTAGACAACCTATTGGTTCCTTCATATGAGATCACTCCTACTAAAACGATATGTATTGTTGGTCCTGAATCCTAGTTATATGGTTCCATATTCACATATCTTCGCGACAATATCTTACCTCCTGATCTATCGAATAACCAACGTCGCACTTTCATTCGCCAATCCTCTCGATATGTCATTCTAGCTGATATTCTATACTGACGAGGTCTAGATGGCACTCTTCTTAGATGTTTAGAAAGCGACGAAGCTCAGATTGCGTTACGTGAAGTACATGAAGGGATATGTGGTCCACATGCTAGTGGTCCTACCTTGGCCAAGAAACTCATCAGGTATGGATATTACTGGCCCAATATGGAAAAAGACTCATATCAGTTTGTCAAGAAATGTAAGCAATGTCAAATTCATGGAGACCTCATACATGCACCAGCACAAGAACTACAACCACTCGCGTCTCCTTGGCCCTTTTGTCAGTGGGGACTCGATCTCATAGGCAAGATTCACCCTCCTTCTTCCAATGGTCATAAATTCATTATCACAGCCACAGAGTATTTCACAAAGTGGATTGAAGCCGTGCCTCTCACACAAGTTACTGGGAAACAAATTGCTACTTTCATCCTTAACTATATCATTTGCCGATATGGTATTCCTAATTCCATTATTACTGATAATGGGCGTCCCTTCAAAAATCAGGATGTTCGTGAACTCTATGACCGCTTCCATATTTCCCATCGTTTCTCCACACCATATTACCCCCAAGGTAATGGCCAAGCTGAGGCGTCTAATAAAACAATTCTTAAAATCCTCAAAAAGACAATCGACGACACTGGCCGTAACTGGCATATCCAACTCAATCCTACACTTTGGGCCTACCACACAAGTGTCCGCACACCTACATGAGCTACACCCTATTCACTTGTCTACGGCGCTGAAGCCATCTTGCCTATTGAGGTCGAGTTACCTTCTTTACGGGTCTCTTTACAAAACATCATCAACGATGAAGATTACAGGGTCTCTCGCTTACAAGAACTAGAACTGCTGGATGAACGGAGACAAACTGCTTTTAATCATCTCAAGGCTTACCAACAACGAATGAGTCGCAGCTACAATCACAAAGTCAAGCCTCGCACATTTGAGGTAGGTGACTTAGTCCTCAGAGAAAACCCCAAGAATCAGCAAGACAGAGAGAAGAGGGGCAAGTTCGAACCAAATTGGCTTGGTCCTTACATCGTTACAGTAGCCTATGGATCTGGTGCATATCAGCTCTCAACTACAGAAGGTGAACCTTTGGAGGATCCTAATTTCAAAAATACAAAAAAAATCAAAAATTTCAAAAATACAAAAAAATTATAAAAACAAAAAAAATCGTTACTTGGTGAAAACCTGGCAAATAGGCGCCTTGTGACACAAAAAAATTGAAAAATCGAAAAAAGTAAAGAGAAATAATTTCGTCCAACGGTGAAAACCACTTCGGTGGCGCCCTGGGCAAGTACCATGGTAAAAACTGGGTCACCAGTGCCATGCGTAGAGACATTGCTCCTCCCTCCTTCAGGATTCACTTTCATCCTTTCACTTTGCACACACTCACAACCTATTCACTCACAATAAACTTACCCATTCCCATCATGGCTTGTTATTGATCTACCCAAGATTGGTTAGCCATTCATAATAAACCCCCCCTTTTTCACTCCCTTTCCATCCATAATAAATCAGATCCTATCTGTGGCTAAGGCAATTCCTACGTCTAGTGATGGGTGTGGAACTGAGAACATCACATGTTTCGAGGAGTATAGTTTCTTCTAGCTTCCTTCAGTTTATCCATGCACAATCCGTAATAAAGCAACATTTGCATCACAGATCCGCAATAAAGTATCAGCTTCATGGATTCAGTCAGTTTTAGATGAGACAGTAGCAACAATGGGCTTCAACAAGTCAAATCTTTCAACAGACGCAGACAATATATGGTTCAGTGCTATCTATCCTTTTGTGAAAGTGAACATTGTGACCACAATCAAATAAGACTTATACAAGTGACAAGAGACACTAAACTTGAGGACTACAGTGGATGTTGGTGTCGATTCTTGGTTTTCTTTTGATTTCATCTTTTTGGTGACATGTCTTTTAGCTTTTCCAGGATGTCTCTGACTAGAGATTCTATCTCCAAGATGTCTTTGACTAGAAAGGCGATGATGGGGTATCGTCACCTATTTGCATTTGCTGTCTGTGGATTGTCTCTTAGTAATGCTATGACTTGTCCAAGGATATGAGGACACTGTGAGTCTAGTGTGAACTGGGTCATTCCTTGTTTGTGACTGTCTTATCTCCATGCAAATGGGTACAATGACTTTCTGGGTCGAACATATGCCTCGATTGTCATAACCTATTTTGCCATAATAAGCTCAATGATGGTAATGCACAAGAAGATCTTTCACGTTCATATCTTCTATCTTTCATCCCCCTTTCTTGATTGACTTCCATCATCCTTCTTGAGTCCATGTAGCCTGCTATCACATGACTGAGTATAATGACACACCAAAAACATTTGCATTTCATATAGCTGCACCTACATTACCACATATAAGCATTTCATACATACATATAGATATCACAACTACATCACATCCTGCACACAACACCTGTTAGCACAATTTACATTTGCATTATCATATTCATCTGCATTACATACATTCACATTTGCATCATGCATCACATATACAACATAAAAGAACAAAAAAAAAAATATTGCATTGCATCATATACATATTTGCATCCATATCATGCATCACATAACACATACATTATAAGAACCTCTCATCACATAGGTACACATGCATATAGCTGCTGCAAAGATGAATCATCTCATATATATATAATCAAAAGTGTCATGATACAATGATGTCAAAAAATCATATAGCTACAATCACCCGTAGGTGTCTACGATACAAAAAATGGTACAAATACTGATACAAGGGAGCCCTCTATGGCTATGATGAACTCCCTCCCTCGGAGCCGCCTGGCCTCGACAGAATCTGAGCCCTAGAAGGACCCACCCTAGGATCATCTTGCCTATCCCCCCTATCTAGTGGTGGTGGAGGACCCATGACCCCACCACTCAATGCCTGTCTCCTTCGGATCCCTCTCGTAGCTGTCACTGTCCGCGATGATCTATGGAAGCTCCTCGCCCGCTGATCTGCTGGCACGACACCATAATACAGGTCCCTCTAGTAGGAAATCTCCTCTCCGGCTCGCAGGACATATGCATAGCCTGCTCTTGTGTCCTCTGCCGCCTGCCTCCCTGCCCTCAGCGCTGTTTTAGCCTCCGTGTAGTGCTGAATTGCCTGATCCCTCTCCCGCTCAGTATCCCTGAGCCTGATCCTGAGTCAGTCCCTCTCCCTCTCTAGATCCTGGATCTCATCTGCCTGGCCCTAGCAGATCTCCCTGACCTCAATCAGCACATCCTCCTCTGGATCCCCACCCTCTGCGGGTGTCTGCCCCTGTACCTGTCCCTATACCTATGTTGGTGCCTGTACGGGTACCTATCTCGGTACATGTCTAGGTCCTTGTATCTGTCCTTGTCCCTGTACCTATGCCTATACTGGCACCTGTCCCTGTACCTATCCCTGTCTCTGTCCTTGTGCTCTAGGACCCTATGCTACTGGTACCTGCAGGGGCAATCCACCGCGACCCCTCACCACCTGGGCCTGTCCCTCCTGTCCACCCTCCCTCCGAGGTGCCACCCTCCTCTCCCCAACCACTCCCCTCTACCTTTGTTGGCCTTGGCCTCCATCACCCCCACCATCATCATCATCTCCTCCTCTATCTCCCTCCAGTAGCTCTCCTGGATCTGTCAATCGAGGGAATGGATGCTCGGCCCAATATGTTGAATACTCTACATCCATCCCAGCATCCTCGATCTCTGGCCACATATCCCAGGGTAGGGGCACCATCTCTACCAGCTGTGTCAGTGCCTGATCATATGACAATAGAGGCCCGAACTGCGCCTGATCCCTAACCGTACGGGCATACATACCCGAGCCTCGTGGCATCCTCTGGATCCTACCATACTGCCTGCATACTCTATCCACCAGCTGTCTCTCCAGTATATAGGGCATCTGCCCAATCAGATACCTGCTCCGGAAGGTATAAGGCAGCTCCACTGCGTCATCCTCCCACTCCTCACATCCCAGATACGACCTCCAGATGACTACATCAATGTCATCTATCACTCGCCGCCAATGCTCTAACCTGTCAATCCATGGCTGTGAAGTGATCATGTCATATAGATGAACAAAACTCCGTCCATGACCTCTCCCTCTAAAATGTATCGGTCGTGTGATAGGCAGATGCTCGTACGCCCACACCTGCAGTAGTGTCACTCCACAGCCCAGTCCCACTGATCCATGGTAGACAAATTGGTGAAGCTCATAATATAGGTGGGCCAACACACATGGACCCCATGCATATCTGGTGTGATGTGTCACTAATATCTCCAGTGCTCCTCCCCAGCCCACTGCCAACCCCCGTGTTGCTCTATTCAGACATAGGAACCCACTGATAGCTCCTCCAATCACAGCTGGCAAGGCTAACCCTGTCGTGGTCATGGTGTCCCATGCCACATGTCCTACTCTCATCTCTAGGCCGGGATCCTAAAACACCCATCTCAAAGCCTCTCTGTCTCCATCTCGATCGTATGGGATCAGATCTCCATCAACCGGTATCCTCAATATCCTATATATATCCTCAAGGGTGACTATCATCTCACCCATCGACAAATGAAAAGTGCAAGTCTCTGAATGCCATCTCTCGGCCAGCGCAGTCAGCAAATCCATGTTTTCCCGAAACTCAGGCACATATAGCACGCGTCTCAAACCCATCTCCTTAATGGCAGCTCTATCCTGAAATGATAACTCTAGTCGCAACCTCTGTGTGGACGGGAATCTCTCCCATGACTCTAGCATAGGCAAATACTCCTGCAGTCAAACAAATCAATCATGTCAGTCATCGTGGCATTCACTGTTCATCACAAAATGCTACTTGCTATCTAAATGCATATGGTTATCTCTCTTAGTGACACTCACTGTTCATCACAAAGTGCTGCTATCTATCCTAGTAGTGCTCCCTGTTCATCACAAAGTACTACGTGTGTGACATTCCCTGTTCATCACAAAGTGTTACTCACATTTTACACTCCCTGTTCATCACAAAGTGCAGCTCATACTTTGGGTACTCCCTGTTCATCACAAAGTGCAGCTCATACTTTGGGTACTCCCTGTTCATCACAAAGTACTCTATCTTGGTGCTCCCTGTTCATCACAAAGTGCCTTGATCTATCCTAGTCTTCCTAGAGGACTTGCTTGAGTGTATCCTCTCAGCAGCTTATCCAATCAACAGCGTATGTTCATCACAGAACTACCCATTTGACCTAGAAGACCAAAACCTTGCATTTTCAGACATAAACGCGTTTCTAACTCGCAAACGCACCTATTGACTGCACAAGCGTGCCTAAACAACACAGACGCACCTGTTTGACATAAACGTGCCTAAATTGTTCACAAACGCGACTTTGAAGCACAAACGCGCCTGAAAGGCACAGACGTGGCCGCATTCGACACAAACGCGGTTCCTGGCACAGACGTGCCTGGCACCGACACAGACGCGCCTGGCGGACACAGACGCACCTGACACCGACGCAGACGTGGTTATATGTTTTTGCACTTTTTTGTGCCCTATTCCTAAGCGCATTTATTGCTCTAACTAGCATGCATTAATGACAAAAGCAAATACATCAAAGTACGAGGAGGTTTGGTGGTACTTACCGGCTCTCCTGCCTCTGCTGGTCTCTGAAATCGGCGAACACGGTCGAATCTGTGTACGAAAGCCATCGCTGCTGACTGTTGTTTCTCTTTTCTCGCTCTGCACTGTGATCTCGTGAGGGTGTAGATGACAATGAGGATGTCTTTTCCCCGTGGTCTATCTTATAGCCTATCCTAGCCCTCGCCTTCATTTCCCAAGTCAGTCTTCTTCATCTCGTGACTTTGTCACTTTATTCAGTCAGTCCATTCTAGCCTTTCTTTCTTATCGAGAGATTGTCAGCAATCTTTTCAGACATTTTCATCCAATCTCTCGAGGGGGCATATCATTCCCATTCTGGGGCAACTCTGTATCAGTACATCTTATCTTCTTTGAAACAACGCGACAAGCCGCATTGTCTCAAAGAGGGGCAAAATGTAGGCACCCAAAATTGTCCAGTCTAATTAAATAAATATTTTATTTATTTAATTATCTAAGCCTAATTCTTCTATTAATTAAATAAATCCTTATTTATTTAATTAATTCATTTATCCTCTTCTAGCCTTATTTCTCATTTAAATAAATACATTTATTTATTTAAATTATCCTTTTCCTAAATTAAATAAATATTTTTATTTATTTAATTATCCTACTTCTTCTATTAATTAAATAAATCTTTATTTATTTAATTAATTCATTATCTTTTTCTATCTATGACACATGTCATTCATCTCTTAATTCCTACACTACCTACCTCTTTCATTATTTTGGTATTTCTTCTACCTACCCTCTAATCCTAGCCGACCTCCTTTTTTACACCTCTCAATCTTATCCCTCCATTTCTTATTGTGTCTTCTATTTAAGGAGATGCTTCCTTCATTATCAAAGGCCTAATGACTAACAACTTGATCAATTGACTACACTATGATCCTACTTGCAACCACATTCCGTTCTTTGTTGAGCTCTTGTGCATATAAAAATCTAAGAGCAAATATATCAAGCAAGATCAATGGAGATAGGAAGAATGGAGATCAAAACCCTATTGGACATGTGATGGTATAATCTTTGTGATTTTGTTTTATTTTGCATTGTCTTAGGTAATCTTCATATGTTATGGTGGATCTTTGTTGATTGTTAGGCTAGGGTTTTGTGGTTGGATTCATTTAGCCTTTCAATATTGTTATTATTGTATCCATTTTCACCATATACACTAAGTATCTTAGGGAATTGTTGAAGAAGTTTGGTATGGATAATTCAAAACCAATAAGTACTCCTATGGTGACAAGTGAGAAATTATCTATCAAAGACACATCTGCACCAGTAAATTTGACAAGGTATAAATCTATGATTGGTGGCTTTTTATATCTAACTCAGACTATACCAGATATTATGAATTCCATAAGTATTGTTTCAAGATATCAAAGTAATGCTAAAGAAAATCATGAATGTGCAGTAAAGAGGATATTTTGGTATTTGCAAGGAACAACAGGATATGGCTTATGGTACCCTAGAGATGATAAATTCACTTTATGTGCATATATAAATTAAGATTTGGTAGCAGATACTAATGACAGGAAGATCACTTCTGGTGGAGCTTTCTTTCTTGGAAAGAAATTGGTTTCATGGATCAACAAAAACTAGTCATGCATTTCTTTATCTACTACAGAAGCTGATTATGTTGCAGCAACAACTAATTGCACTCAAGTCTTGTGGATGAAGCAAATGTTGAAGGATATCAAGGTAAATTGTAGTGAACTGGTAGTTATCTATTGTGATAACTCTGTAGCTATTGACATGTCTAAGAATCCAATATTTCACTCTAAGACTAAGCACATGTCAATAAAATATAACTTTCTAAAGGACAAGGTGGAAAAAAAGGAAGTCAAAGTGGTTTATGTGAACACTAAAGAGCAGATTGCAGATATATTCACTAAACTATTATCGAAGGAATCATTTGAGTATTTGAGAGATAGGTTAGGGGTATCTACCCCTCTAGTAGAAACCTAATTGATGGAGCAGACCATCAGTCCGATATGCATCATCAACTTTATTCTTTGCTCCGGGTTGATGTAGTGGTGCTACTACTAAGGGGGAGTAGAAAGCTCTGAGACTCACAGATTTTGATATCTATGTCATATCTTCGGCATTTATGTCAAAGGGGGAGAGTTATATATAAAAAAAAATGTTTATGGGAGAGAGATTCAGATTAGTTTCAAATTGGACTCCACTCATCAGGGGGAGTTTTAGTTTTTTATTGTTATATCTTCTATGAGAAATGTTTGGCATTTCTTGGCACTTTGATGTTTTCTGTTTCACATCTAGTGTTGCTATCAATACCAAAGGCAAAGATTATTGGCAATATGGAGGAATTGATTATGTTGGCATATGGACACTCCAATGAGACATTGTATGTGATTGAAGGTTTTGTCATTGATGGCAACCTTGCAATCCTATGGCACCGACAACACATTATACTGGCAAAAGCATTACACAGGAAACCTTGTAGTCCTATGGCACCAGCAAGACATTATACCAGCAAAGCATTATTCAAACAAGACAGTGCACCGGCATCAGCAAGATCAATCTACACCAGCATAGAAGAAAAGATGTATACCAGCACAGAGGCCGATAGGATTTTTGATATGTACTATCTTGTTTATTATTGTAAGCTGACTTGGCAAATTGTAAAATGACTCTTGTATATAAAAGAGATCATTGTAGTCATTTGTAGGATATGGATAGGAAGCATAAAGAAAATTATAAGGAAGACCTAAATTGTGAATTGTAGGTCAAGGGTATATGTAAAGAATAGAGCAAGAACTGGTACTGAATCTAGCATTGAAGATGCTATTGTAAAGTAGTACAGATCATTAGATTTGCATAATCCTCATTGTAAGTTAGTGTGACTTCTTATTGAGCAGTGTGCTCTAGGCAGTTGGCCTTCCTACATGTATAGGCCCCCATTGTAAGTAATATTCTCTTATTGGCCAGTAAGTGAATATTGTGGGTCACAAATCCCACCGAGGTTTTTCCCACATCGGGTTTCCTCATTAAACATCTTGTGTTATGGTGTTCTTTTCATGTGGATGTTTTTGATTCTTTTAATTACATTAATTCTTGCATACCGGTATACTGTTACTTTATGTTCTGCATGTTCTATTGTAAGAAAATTTCATTACTAGTCAGATACTGATTCAGCCCCCCCCTCTCAGTATCTGTGGGAACCCTAACAATTGGTATAAGAGCATGGTCCTCTATTTTCAGAAGCCTAACAGCTTGAGGAAGATCTTGACACCAGTAAAGATGGAAAATCTGATGAAGCAACTTGAAGGAGCTCTTACTGACTATGATGCAGACAAGTTGAAAAATATCAAATTAGAAGATGATTTAAAAGCAACTCAGGACATTATTTAGGCACTTCAAGCAAATCTTACTATTACAAGAAATAAGAGAAGAGAACTTTGTGAAAAATTGCAAAATGAGAATGATGAAAAGGAATCACTTAATGATATGATAAGCAAATTGAAACAAGAGATCATGACAACAAAAAATGAAATGCAAGATATGACTATGAGATTTTGTAAAGAGATTGAGGACAAAAAGAAGAATGAAGAAGAATTGACCAGAAGACTAAGTCATGCAGCAAATAAGAACACAAGACTTAGCTATGAAAATGACATGTTGAAAATAGATCTGATGGATACTCAGAATGACTCGAATAAAATAATGAGACAAAAAGAAATCTTGGAAAGGGAATTGGAAACTACAAATCAACACAAAGAAAAATTCAAGAAAATCTTAGAAGAACTTGGTACCTTATTGAAGAATCAAAAACCCAAAGGTGACACTTCTGGAATTGGATTTGAAGTTGGAGAAAGCTCTGGTACTGCAAATACCCAAGATCATAGCAAACTGGTAAGACCTTCTAATACTTACAAATTCAATGGAAAATGCTTTAACTGTAATAAATATGGTCATAGGGCAAATGAATGTAGATCTAGGAATTATCAGAATATCAATCCTCCCACCGGTCAATGCTCCAAATGCAACAAAATTGGTCATAACTCTGAAAATTGCAGAATGAATGTAAGATGTTATGTTTGTGGAAGATTTGGACATTTATCAAATCAATGCAGAACACAAACTGACATAGGTTATGGGAAAGCTATTCAGAAAAATAATGTAACTTGTTATGCATGTAACAAGATTGGTCATATTGCTAAATTTTGTAGAAGTAAAGGGACACCGGTAGACAACAAAAGTACTAGTTTGAAAGGTAAAGAAAAGGTTGAAGAGGTTAAGCAAGAATTTTCAAAGCAATGGATTAGAAAAGTTGATCTAAATATTGGGGATACTCCTCCACCGATAGAACCAACAAATGCTTCACCGGCAGGATAATGTGATGCTCCACCGGCAGGATGTTCTTCATCAAATTGAAGAAAATTATCTTGAGGGTTTGGCAATCTAATGACACATGTGCTATTATTCCCTCGGTTAGAGAAAAGAAGTTGAAAATCATTCATTACCAGCAAATAAAGTTAAGCTAATACATTACCAGCAAGCAATTAATGTGGTAGGTAGTAGAAAAGACTTTATAAAATAAGGTTTTGGCTCCATTTCACTTCACCGAACATTCAAACTTTCAGAGAGTGCGAAGATTTCCGAGCTAAGGTGTTTTCAAGCAAAGAGGCAAAGCACTTCAGCAATCAATCCATCCAAAGACAGAAAAAGGTATTTATCATCATGGCATCCTCCTCTGCACCTGAATTCATAGCAAACTCTACAGTAGTCGAGGTTATAAAATGCCCTAGGCCCATGTTTGAGCTAGTTCCCGAGGTAGCTAAGAAAGATGACAATACAGGTGCTTTTTTCCCAAATTCCAAAAGGTGTTGTTTATGCAGAAGACCCTAGAAATTCATTGCAACATAGAGGAATTGGGTGATGAAGAAATTAAAAACATATATAAGACTGTTATATGTGACAATTCCAGAAATGTGAAACCTGAACATAAAGTTGTTGAAACCCTAAGATTCACTGAAATCCTCTGCATTCCTGAATTTCCCAAGGAAGTGATTAGGATAGTTTTAAGAGGGGTACATGGTTCATTCTTTTGGCTTGATTCAGTGCACAAAATTACAAAGGAAGCTGTGAAAGTAGTAATAGGGTTACCTTCCACCGGTAATAGACCTGACAAGACTAAGAAGGTCTCCAATAACCTAGTAACAAAGTTAACTGGTACAACATCCAACAAGAGATCATTGAGGATTAATGATGTAACTGATACAAATGTGAGATTCATTAACATGATTTTAGGGTACAAAGCAACTCATGCTAATAGGCTTAACTTAGTTTCCAGTTTATGCATAAAGAGTGCTTATGACATGGTTAAGGACAATGTGAAAATTGATGTTTGCGAATGGTTAAAAGATGAGTTGATTGATAACTTAGCCAAAATCAAGAAGGATAAGAAAGGAACTTTTAGATTTGGAAATCTGTTAGTATGTCTGATGCTACACATAACCAAATAGGTTCCCGATATAGGCAAAAAAGATTTTAGATTTGACATATCAGTAGGAAAACAATTATAAGACTTATTCAACAACATGGGTGAAAACAAAGAAAAGAATATCAATGAGTATTTTCAAGCATTAAAGGTCAGAATGAACAAAAGAATCAGACTATCATAGGAAATTGTCAACAAATACAAGGATGATATATGTTTTGTAATAAAAAAGGATGAGATCTGGATGGAAGCAGTCATCCCAAGGACAATCTAGGTAACAGAGATGGGGTATGAAATAGATGACCACATAGTGGAAACTTATGCCAAAGCACTTCTGGAAGCCCCCAATGAACCAAAGGAAGAAGTATTTGGTAGTGATGAGACCATAGAAAGTCAAATTCAATCTAAGAAGAGAGTGAAAAAGGTTGAGGCATTTGTGAGAAAAGGATCCAGACAAGCAAAATCCATAAAGGAAGATGTATTAAAGAAAACCGACATAATTGAAGATGAGTTGGCAGCCCAACAACCTGAAACTCATCTATCACCGGTAGGTACTTCCTCAGAAGGAGATATGCCAGCAACTTTTAAAAGAGTTGTTAGCAAAAGAGACCCCTCATTAGCAACCACTCCTTCACCTAGAAGGACAAGACAAAAGCAACAAGCTGTGAGATCTCCGGTCAGAAAGGTCACATCTAAGAAGAAGCTGACCCCCAAAAGGAAGAAAAAGACAAACACTGACTTGGCCCCTCTTGATATATTACTGAATGAGATCATAGAGGAAGGTAAATTGAAAAACATAGGGAAAATCTATGACACCCTATCAGATGATGAGAAAGGACAAGTTGAGGAGAGTGTTATATTACACATGGACATGTATAAAAAGTTTTTGTTGGAAGGCTTAAATGAAATTCTTGATGAACTATATAAAAGACTTGAGGCCAGAAGGCAAGGAATAATTGAGTTGGATAAGAAATTAAAATAGAAAAATTACTTGTAGTATACCTAGTTAACTCACCTAAAGAAATTGATGATTTGATAGCTTAGGCCAACCAAATAGTTTTTTCCACTGCACACCGACAAATTTCACTAATGGCAGGTAGAGTTACAGAGGTTTCAGAGGAAATAGAAAATGGTTGGGATATATTCTTGGTTGAAAAAGAAAAACAAGAAGAATATAGGAACCCCAAGCCCATTAAGGTATATCAGAAGGACAAAGGGAAAGGTAAAGTTGGTGGACCACCAAGTATCAAGATTAGAGACAACTTACCCCCACCTCCTCTAAATACTCCACTGGTAAAAACAACAACTACTGAAGATCAACCGGAAGTTGAGAGTATGGACATAGAGGATAATAATCATAATCCTGAATTCCTATATACTGTGAATGTTGATACTCAGAAGATCAACATAGTGGTAGATAAGGATACAACAAATAAATCAGGTATATCCAAAGAGCCTCTTGTAATAGGAAACACAGAGCAACTGGCAGCAGATATAGAGAAAAAGATGGAATCTGAAACAAAAATAGAGCAACCAATAGAGATAAAGGCTTCAGAACAGATGCCACCAGTAAGAAATGATGCAGGAAAACCAGTGCTTAAAGAGATGGAGACACAAACAGACCTACCAGAGGTCAATACTAGCATGATCACTTCCATCGGCACTCAGTTTGTTGGGTCACCATCGAATGTGACTGAGGTATTACTTGAATCTATCAAGAAAATAATTATTTATAGCTCACAAGCTTATAAAGTGATAGATGATTCAATTCCATTTTTGAAATCAATAGCTCCTAATTGTAATATAGACAATAAAGATTCTTTAGGCCAGTTGGATACACTTTGTAAATATATTTCTAAAAATTTTGAGCAAACAAAGGTAGAAACTATAAAGGAAATTGTAGAAAAAGAGAAATAGAAATTCTTTGAGGAAGGAATAAAGAAGTGTAACAGGGAATTTGACACACTTCTACCAGAACTGTGCAATTTGTTGAAAGAGTACAAAACTCTGTACAAAGACACCTGTAAGACAAACTCTTTGACTATAGATGTAGACAAAAAGATGAGAAAGGTACAGGAAGAGATCAATAAACTTGTAGATAATTTTGTTAACTCACCTGATACATTATTGGTTTTTGAGGAAAAGATAACAAATTTTGAGGAAGAAGTATTCAAATTGGAAAGAGAAAAAGCAAAAATAATAAACAAGGCAAAACTCTTGAGATCTAAACTAAGTCCAAGATTGGACTATTGAGCATCTCTATGGAAGGAAATCTCAGAGGCATTAACACAGGGAAGTAAAACACCAGAAGAGCACTTGCAGCATCTCACCAGTACAGTATACAGAACTGAGACAACAATAAAAGACAGTAAGAAGTTTATGGATGGTATAAACTTAATTTTGGGAGATATTCTTCAGATAATAACTACCCAACTACAAGGTTGAGGTTATGGATTGGTACAACTACAAAATCTACTAACCTTTTTCATTGATGCCAAAGGGGGTGGAGTAGGATGAGAAAATTCAAAACATAGGAATCATATGCTCAGGGGGAGCTCTCACACTTTTGGTAACATTTTCGGTCTTAACATTTTCGGTCTACACATTTTTGGATATCTTTTTTTGAAATTTCTCATGAGTGTTGCCATCAATGCCAAAGGGGGAAATTGTTGGCATACGGACACTCCAATGAGACATTGTATGTGATTGACGGTTTTGTCATTGATGGCAACCTTGCAATCCTATGGCACTAGCAAGATATTATACCGGCAAAAGCATTACACAGACAACCTTGCAATCCTATGGCACCGGAAAGACATTATACCGACAAAGTATTATTCAAACAAGATAGTGTACCGACATCAGCAAGATCAATCTATGCCAGCATCGACACAAAAGAAAAGATGTATACCAGCACAGAGGCCAACAAGATTTTTGATATGTACTATCTTGTTTATTATTGTAAGCCGACTTGGCAAATTGTAAAATGACTCTTGTATATAAAAGAGATCATTGTAGTCATTTGTAGGATATGGATAGGAAGCATAAAGAAAATTATAAGGTAGACCTAATATGCGAATTGTAGGTCAAGGGTATATGTAAAGAACAGAGCAAGAACCGGTACTGAATCTGGCATTGAAGATGCTATTGTAAAGCAGTACAGATCATTGGATTTGCATAATCCTCATTGTAAGTTAGTGTGACTTCTTATTGAGCAGTGTGCTCTAGGCAGTTGGCCTTCCTGCATGTGCAGGCCCCTATTGTAAGTAATATTCTCTTATTGGCCAGTAAGTGAATATTGTGGGTCACAAATCCCACCGAGGTTTTTCCCACACCGGGTTTCCTCATTAAACATCTTGTGTTATGGTGTTCTTTTCATGTGGATGTTTTTGATTCTGTTAATTACATTAATTCTTGCATACCGGTATACTGTTACTTTATGTTCTGCATGTTCTATTTTAAGAAAATTTCATTACCAATCAGATACTGATTCACCCCCCCCCTCTCAGTATTTGTGGGAACCCTAACAGATTAAGTGTTGCATTGATGTTTTGTCATTGATGTTAACACTAGCTGCTATGGTTGGTTACCGACAAATAGGTTTTGGTTACCAGTAGAAGAACTTGTGTTATCGGTAAGGGTTTAAGGTTTTATCGGGAGAGCTTTTACTGAGAATATTTGACAAGATGCATAAGTGGTGTTGGTCCAGCTTGTAGATGGAATTTAGGATACTGAAGGTGATCCTTGATCATGCCTTGACTGATTGGACACATTGCTTTGGCATGATAGACCCATATTAGGTCCGCTACCCATCTAGGTTATGGACCAGTATCATGTTACTTATTCTCTACATGTTATCGGGATGGTTTATGGATTGGTTAATGTTGTTTTGGTCTAAATCTGACATTTTATATCATTGTAATGTGGATATATGTAATGATCTTATTGAAATATCTTTTAGGTGGTCGACCTAATTGGTTTAGGCCTTAGGGTTTATATAAATTGACGTAAGACCTCATTGTAGATCATGGTTGTAATGGTCGTGGTTGTGGAATGGAATATCATATGCAAAGAAGATTTGGGCGATCATAGGTGATCAAATTGGGTTTATGTAAGAGGTCAAAGGCCTTTGGTATTGAGCTTAACTGGGACTGTAATGAGGCATGCTAGATGCCATCACTAGCTATTCATTATTCTATATTTTTGTGCAATTATCTTGAGGTAGTTATAACCTCTCTATAGTTAGTGAGACTCCTTTGTAATGACGCAAGATCTCATTGTAGATCATGGTTGTAATGGTCATGGTCATGGAATGGAATATCATATGCAAAGGAGATTTGGTCGATCATAGGTGATCGAATTGGGTTTATGTAAGAGGTCAAAGGCCTTCGGTATTGAGCTTAACTAGGACTGTAATGAGGCATGCTAGATGCCATCACTAGCCATTCATTATTCTATATTTTTTTCCAATTACCTTGAGGTGGTTATAACCTCTCTATAGTTAGTGAGACTCCTTTGTAATGAGCAGTTAGCTCTAGGCAGTCTGCCTTCCTACATGTGCAGGACCCTTATTGTATCACATACTTTATGTAGAAGTATTATCTGATTGTGGGTAGGCTTCCCACCATGGTTTTTCCCTTTACGGGGTTTTCCACATACAAATCATGGTGTTATGTGGTATGGTTGCATTGTGTTAATTCTCTATTTCATTCTTAAGTTTTATTGCTTACCTGTATCTGTTTCTATTATTTCAGTATTCAATGTTTATGTGCTCTGGTGAAAGGTTTTAAAGTGGTTTGATTAATATAATTATTTGACAACTAATTCACCCACCCCCCCTCGCAGTTGTCCACTGGTTATCCTAACAATAACATCTATATGCCTCAATTTCATTAGAATAACCAATAAATATGCCTTCATCACATCTAGGATCAAATCTGCCAATGATATCATCTCTTTTGATATAACATTTACTACCAAATATTCTGAAATACTTAACTGTAGGTGTATTACCAAACCATTGTTCATAAGGTGTCTTACCAGTTTCTCCTCTAATATGTACTCTATTGAATGTATAAACCATTGTGCTCACTACTTCTCTATAGTAGATATGAGGTATACTAGCTTTCATCATCATTGTTCTAGCACCATCTAGGATAGTTTTGTTCTTCCTTTCCACAACTCCATTCTGTTAAGGTGTCAGGGGAGTAGAAAATTATCTTCTTATACCATGTTTCTCACAAAAGTTATTAAACTCACCAGATGTGAATTATCAACCATGATCTAACCTTAAACATTTAATCTTCAGTCCTATTTCAGTTTCCACTTTAGCCTTAAAGATTTTAAACTTTTGAAATGCCTCATATTTTTCTCTTAGAAAAGTAACCCACATCATTCTAGAATAATCATCAATGATTAGCATGAAATATCTATCACCTTGAAAACTTTTAACTTTAGCAGGGCCGTACAAATCAGTATGAATAAGATCAAGAACATCATTAGATTTATCTTGTATACTCCTAAAAGAGGTTCTGACCTATTTACCTATTTGACATTATTTACATACCAGATTATAGGGCTTCATAATCTTAGGTATATCTCTAACTCCCTTAGTTGAACTTATCTTCACAATGTAATCAAAATTCACATGACATAGCCTTTTATGCCATAGCTAACTCTCATCAATTTGTGTAATCAAAAATATCTTCTCATCGGAATTCAAATGAAATATATTACCTTTTGTCTGTTTACCGGTTGCAATCTCCAAACCAGATCTATTAATGATTTTGCATTTTCCATTCTTGAATTGTAATTGAAATCCCATATCCACCAATTGTCTGACACTCAAAATATTATTGCTTTAACCTTCAACATAATAAACATTTCCAGTATTGTTCTTACCATCCAATGATATGGTTCCTTTTCCTTTGATAATACATACTTTGTCATCTACAAATATAACCAAACCACCATCAAACTCTTGTAAAGATAGAAACTTTCCTTTATCTCCAGTCATATGATGTGAACAACTCCTGTCAATTACCCATTCATCATTGTCTTCAATTTTAGCAGCGAGTGTCTTCTCTTCAGGTACATTCTCTTCTAGTGCTAGAACATCTTCCTTGATAGCCATTAATACCCATTCCTTCCCATTTCTAGAACCACTAGCAGAGTCTTCTGCGGGTTGATCATTAGAATCAATAACGTCTTCTTCATCCGCTATGTAGTATGACTTGTCTTTATTTTTCTTGTACTTATACTTGTTCTGATATCCATGGTTAGGCTTAAAACATATTCTATCTCTTTCTTTAAATCTTGAATTCCTTTTAGGACATATAGATGTAAAATGACCAATCTTATTACATGCAAAACATTTAAAATATGTTTTTCCTTCATACTTACTTCCTATTGGTCCTTTTGGTACTCTTCTAGAAAATAGTGCTTCAATTTGCTCAAATTATTCATCTTCTCTCTTCATATCATCTAATTCTTTTGCATATAAAGCTCTCCAATCTTGCTTACCGGTTGTTGATGCAGATGCATGAAAAGTAGGTTCAGACTTCACAGCTCCAGAAGGTCCAAATTCTTCAAGCTCAAAAGTAGATAATTTCCCATCCAAGGTATCTATGTTCACAGATGTGTTAGCCATTGTTCTCAATTCATTAATAGCAGTAGCCTTCATTTTGTAAGCCGATGGTAGGTCTCTCAGGACTTTAGAAACAATTTCATCTTTGCTCAGAGTTCCACAACAACATTGGATTCCAATAACAATCTCATTTACCCTTTCCATGAATACATCGATCCTTCCATCTTCTTCCATCTTCAGGTTTTCATATCTCACCTAGTAACCATCAAGTTTAGCAATCTTCATTGTAATGTCACCTTCATTAAGGGTCTCCAACTTATCCCATATAGCCTTTCCAGATGATTTGTCAGTCAATCCCATTATTTGCTGATAAAAAAGTGGACACAAGAGGGCTTCTCTTGCTCTACAATCATTCTCAACCTCCTTGTCTAGGTTTATTAGAGGAGGATTTCTAGATGTCAGATTATAAGGTGTGACACCATTTTGTGTGATCTCCCGAATTTCCTTTCCAAGACATCTCAGATGAGTCTTCATCTAAATCTTACATACTGTGTAATTTGCATATCAAGCCTCAAAATATCCCTCCAAAAGATAGCTCCAGATGAACTGGATGAACTTGAACTATTAGTTGCCATAAGATCTTTCTCAAGTGGTTAATCTTTCTACAGAGAGGACCAGAGCTTTGATACCAAATGTTAGATAGTTCAAATAAATGGAAGACAATTGAGAGGGGGGTGAATAAGTTGTCACATATTACCGGAGCCATTAGCAATTAAAACTTTAATACTGGAACCCAAAACATTAATACTAAAATAACAATTAAACCGATTAAGCATAAACAATAATCACATAATAAATACCATTCACATGACACCAATATTTATACGTGGAAAACCCGATAAAGGGAAAAACCACAGTGGGAAGCCTACCCACAATCAGATAATACTACTACAGTAAGTATGTGAATTACAATTGAGGGGATTGCACTTGCAGGAAGACCAACAAATTAGAGTTAACTTCTCATCACAAAAGGAGTCTCACTGACTACATAGAAATCCAAACTACAATCTAGAGAAGTGTTTGAACTACAAAGATAGCATCTCCCATGCCTAAGTACAATTATGGTTAAGTTCAATACTGGAGGACTAAATCATCTTGCATAAACCCACTTCGATCTCCAATGATCGACCAAATCCTCTGCTTGAATGATATTACATTATTCACACATTACATCATTTGACCATAACCATGATGGTCTACAATGAGATCTTACATCATATATATATACAAACCCTTGATCATAAACACTCAGGTCGGCGATGAGATAACAAACCAATTACATAATTAAAAAACATGTCGGTCTTAGACCAAACAAATAATATCCTACACATAAGACATCCTGAAAACATATCGAGAGGTCCAATTAACATGTTACATTAAGTCGATCCATAACCTAGATCAATCGGGACCCAATATAGGTCCACATGCTAAAGCAATGATCTCCATCTACCAAGTCTTAAACATGATCACCAATAAAATCTTGAAACACCACAAGAAACTGTAAAAACATCACTTATGGATATAATCAAAGATCTTCATCAAGAGCTCCACTGGTAAAACCCTCGTCAAAACCAGAAGCCAAGCTTCCTAAGCAAATAGGATAGCATCTGATCACCAGACCAAAACCAACTGACTAAATATGAACATGAGCATCATGAATAAGTTGATTCCTTAACCAAACAATACCGGAGCCTACTAGATCATGCCGAATCCAAACCAACTAGAAACCACTTATCCCACCAGGACCAAAAGGGTGCCGGTAAAGAATCTAAATAGCTAGTGTTGGCATCAATGACAAAACATAAATGCAACACATAATCAATTCTACCAAATTCTCAACAAAATGGTTATCTCTATGCACAAAATCCACTTCAAAACTCATCACATGCATCATGCATACGTGGCATATTCATCTTTGATCATCATTTGGTCATAGATCATCACAATTTATCCTCCAAGCTCCATCGGTTAGGGTTATGCTTATCAATGGGTTAAGGTTACCAGCTGGTCGCTCTTCTTCAATAATAATACCAGTTTTCATCACTACTCTACTATCGGTTGCTTTACTACATTTCTACCGGTTACAATACAACTTCATTACTAGTTGCTATTGACATAAATGAAAACACTATACTTCAACAATGCAATCTTCATGCAGTGCCAACAATTCACTATGATAACTTTGTTGCTATTGATATATCAAAGAATATAGTATTTCATTCTAAGACAAAGCACACATCTATCAAGGATAACTTTTTGAAGGAGAAGATGGAAGCAAATGAAGTCAGACTAGTTTATGTGAACAATAAAGAGCAAAAGGTGAAAGCAAATGAAGTGATGTTTATTGACATCAGTTCAGTATACATTATCATAGCTATTACTCATTCTGGATTGATGTGGTGGTGCTACTACTTAGGAGGACTAGTTAGCTATAAGAATCAGAGGATTTATGATTTTTCTTTGATATTAATGTTAGATATTTGGCATTGATGTCAAAGGGGAGAATTATTCTTATGAAAAACATAAGTGAGAGATATATTCATTAGGGGAGTTTGGTTCAGAGCTTCATTTCTATATCATTTTGTGGGAGATTGTTGGATGTCTTCCATAGGGGGAGACTTGTTTGGCATTTCTTGGCACATGGATGTTTTTCACATCTAGTGTTGCCATAACTGCCAAAGGGGGATATTGTTGGCAATTTGGAGGAATTTATTATGTGTTGTATTGATGTTTTGTCATTGATGGAAACACTGATTGTTTTGGTTGTTTACCAGTTTCTGGTTGGTTCCTTTAGAGTGGTTGGAATATAATTTTGATCTGCTATGCTTTCATTTATGGAATTGATTTGGATGTGACATTCATACTATTTAGATATGTATCAAGATCAGTTGGTTCAAGATTTGATGACTCAGATACTATCATTTGTTCTAGTAAGCCTTTTGGTCACTGGTAAGGGTTTTACAAATAAATATTTGTTGAAGATATTTTGATGCATGTGATAAGTGGTGTTGGTGTGACTTCTAGATAGTTCTCAGGATGCTGATGGTTATCTTGTTTGTGTTCATGTTGATCGGTGGTGTTGGATCTAGTTTATGGCAACCTATTTTGGGTCTGATGCTATCTAGGTTATGGATCCATTTGTGTAACATGTTGGAGGATGTTCCCGATGCATTACCGACTGGATTTAATGAATTGTTTACATTGAATTCGGCCTAAGACAACTTGATTTATCATTGGATTATGGGTTTATGTTATGAATTTATTATATTATCTATTAGGTGTCCAACCTAATTGTTAAGGTCCTGAGTTGGTATAAATATGATGTGAGGTCTCTTTGTAGATCATGGGCATATGGGATGGTTATGCAATTACCTCTGTGAATAATGTTATAATCATATGCAAGAGTTTTGGTCGATCAGAGGTTATTGAATTGGGTTGGTAAGAGAGTTTTAAGGCCTCTGGTATTGAGCTTAACTGGAACTATACTTAGGCATCAGAGATGTTATCTTTGTAGTACATTCTTCTTTCCGGATTGTAGTCTAGATTTATTTTGTAGTCAGTTAGGCTCCTTTCTGTGATGAGAAGTGTGTTCTAGGTTGTTGGCCTTCCTGCATGTGGAGGCCCTCATAGTGTAATTGCATACTTACTGCAGAAGTATTATCTAACTATGGGTAGGCTTCCCACCATTTTTTTTGCATTACTGAGTTTTCCATGTACAAATATTGGTGTCATGTGTTCTAGATGGTTGGTAACTATTTTGTGATATATTTTTATGCTTAATTACTATATCACTTATTTTGGTATTTGGTTTATGCATTCTAGTATTGAGTTTATGTGTTCTAGTGTTAAGGATTTGAATACTTAAAGTTTTGTAATCTGTTGACAACTGATTCACCCCCTCCCTCTCTCAGTTGTACTATGTTTATTTGAGCTATCTAACATCATATATGTTGCCATTTTTCCATGTCATCCTCACTATGTTCTATTCATATCACCAACTTATAAAATTATTTAGTATAAGCTTATACAAAAAATATCTTTCTTCTTTAGGTTCTGCAATCTTTTGAAGAGATTAATTTGATAATCATCGAGAAGGAACTTAGCCTTCAACTTTGCCATCGTCTGATCCTAAGAGTTAATCTTGTCTTTAATTTTCTCCCTTCTCTCAGATTGAACAATGTTCTACCACATAGTAGTGTGGCCTTTCAATTTGTTGCACACAAATTTCACTCTCATTTCCTCTCTAACTCCCTCATATTCAAAATAAGTATCTATCATTAATCCAATTTATGAGATCTTATCCACTGAGGCTTCTTGAATAAGTAGGAACCTCAATTTTGGGTTTATAACCGACATTCATCATTATCCTCAATAATATTTATTCAAACATTTTAGGTTCACCTTGCTCTTCTTAATCATCCTCTTGTGGTTGTTCTTCTTCTTTATTATCACTTACATAATCATCAGGGGTTCCTCTTCTCTATGCCCTCTCCATAGCATACATCTGAGAAATAAAATGTTGCAACATTTCTTTGAATTATTCACCACGATCTCTTTTGTGTCTCCCTTAGACACCTCTACTTATTCTCCTTGGAGGTATGCTACCCACACTAGTAAATCCCAATCTCTTAAGGCTCTAATATCACTCTAATGGAAGCCTTGGTGCCAACAGAATTTCAAGAACTTAAATTTGAGAGACCAAGAGAAAATAATGATAGGAAGTTCAAGTTATAACTAGAGATTAGTCAAACCAACAATCCTACACCAGATGGAATATGAAACAAAATTGGGTTTCATACGAAAAATAGACACATAATGCACATAATCGATATCAATTATGTAACATTAAAATTATTTCTAAGAATTTACAAAGGTTCTTAATTTCCTTATAGGAACTAGTTTGTGATGGTTACATTACAAATCAAAATAATTAAATTTTGTTAGACACAATGCAGCACTATGAGAGGGGTGAATCAATTGTTCTCAAATGTTTCCCTTTTACTATTCTATGTGAGCATATCGGTTCTTAGATTCTAACTCAAAGAAGACTTGTCAATTAGAGAGGAGACCACCACAAATGCAAACACACACAAAGGGACATCACATAACACTAGTATGTACGAGGAAAATCCAAGATGGGAAAAAACTCAGTGAGCAATGTTGCTGGAGTCTACTGCTCCAATCCAGCCTTATAATGAAATATGCTACAAAGTTTAGGGCATCAACCCAAGGAGCTACAACCCCTGATTTAGGGCACCAACCCAAGGAGCACAAACCCCTGATTGTTTAGGGCACCAACCCCTAACTGATTTATAGGCTACAACCCAAAGGAGCTACAACTCAATGATCACAATGATAGCATCAAATACAAAAGTAGTCATACTATTACAAGTGAATCTTGTAACCATTTTATATACTTCACTCTTCCGGTGAGACACCTTCTCTACTACACTGGTTCACCTCTCTCTACTGCCTTCCTGCATATACTAGCACCTACCAATTATCTTCTACTATTTGTACTCTGAATGATCTAGCTTTTCTCATACAACACTCAATCACTTCGCAGTAGCTATATCCTCTCTCATCTAGCAACACTTAACAATATCTTTGGTTTGCATATTTATAGCCCAGTCTTCCCGCCAAAAGCCAATTCAAATCTTAAGCGGTTAGGGTTTCCTCATCAACCTCAAAAAAAAACTAAATCCAATTAGATCTTATTTGATCTTATTTTTTAGATAGCTATCTATACATCACTGCCCTTTTGGTGTCTTCCACAACATGATTTCTATGTTTGGAATTTCGCATTCAATTTGTCGGTTCATCCTTTGGTCAAATGCCATAAATGGCCTAGTTATTCCCTTTGCCAACCCAACCTGCACAATCAATCTGTTCTATATCTCGAGCCACAAACCTTTGCAACTCATCTACAACATATCCCATGATTTATGGGGTCTACCATTAATATCAACCAACTTTGCACCAACCTCATTAGTGCACACTCCATCTACTGCTGCATGCAAGTCCGCTACCTTGACTCCATGTGACACCTTTGTCAACCAACTTCCAGCTTGGACATTTTTGTCGATTCATCCAAGATCATTGACCAAATACTTAACCGGTTCTTCTTTTTTTCCAGTTCACTAACCATGCCAGTATCTCACACTTTACCAGTTAACTTTCATGTCTTCTCTTTGCTGAACTATTGGTGGAACACCTTAGCCAGTCACTAGACATTTCTATCCATAGCATATTCATTCTCATTAGGTAGAAGCACATCTCCTAGCCTCTTTTCTTCCTTACTGGTTCTCATGCTTACTGATTGCCATCTTGATGACACCATGTCATCAACCTTTAGTGATTTCTATCTAAAGCATCTACTTACTAGTTTCATTCTCTATTTTCAGTTGCTCCACTTTGTCTTCTTCATCATCAAATTGAATATCATCTTAGCCAGTTTGTCAAGTTGACAAACTCATCAATTCTTTACTCTTCCTCTTCTATTTTGGTGGGATAACCTACCTTCTATGTCGGTCTAGTGCATATCCACAATTTCATGCACTTGAGGCATCCTAGTGACTCACCAGTAGATCTAGTGTTAGCCTTCAAACACCTGCCTTTACCTCTTCTTCCTTACCTCACAGAACTATGATGCACACTATGCAAAATAGGAGGTAAGCTCCACTTACCGATGGAAGTGATTCCTTGTCATTTGCATCCTGCAATGCACTCATAGGGTTTCCATGTTTGTGCAACATATCTTCAAATAGGGACAAGTGATTTGATGTGGGCACATTCATTTCCAGTCATCTCTTCACATGGTGATTGTGTCTTTATCTGGTGGGAGTTCTAGTGTTCTGCATCCACACATGTTGGTGACCTATTCATCCTTCTCCTCTAGTGTTGATGTGATTTTGGTAACATTTTGCCTCTTCATCACAAACAACATCCAATCATCCTGCTCATTGTTAATATTTTAGTTACTATTCGACATACTCTCATTATCAGTGATACAATATATCGGTAACCAGTCCATTTCATCCACACAAGTCAGACACTAACTTCTGTACTGGTGACCTTAGTGATCATTCATTTGAATGGCACTCTCTCCCTTACCTTACCGGTGTTATGAAATATAAGGTGATATCAAAGATATCCCATCCTGTACTCATCCATGACAATGTTACACATACATCTCTTATATTGGTAGTCATCCCATACTGGTTGACATCAATGACAACACAATGCCAACAAATTTCACTTCGATGATTCTCCTCCCACACACAATCGACTTCTCTTTGTCTAATCCCTTGTTGTATTGCGACCAACCAATCTATGAAAACCAAGTAGTCTGGGATTGTATATAGATTGAGTAGTTAGTTGATAACCAATTAACTACCAACCTTCACCTTACAATAGTCGAGTTGACTTAACTTTTGTCGTTTTGTATGTTTTCATGTCTCTATTGTAGCAGGAAGTCTATAGCTTACACATAGTGCCAAGAAGTTTATTAAAAATTATGTAATGTACACACACATGTGACAAAAAGTTTATTAAATACCAATATAGGAGTGACTAAGCCAGTTTATTCAACCTAAACAAAACTAAATAAGAAAACCAAAATTGAGAGAACAAATACTAAGGAAATGGGAGGAAGGGAGATACTCCTACATCAAGAAGTTTTAAGTTTAATCCACAAAAAATGACAAGTTGGAGAATTCTCTTTTATTCTAATATTTGTGGTCTATACAAAGGATGTGAGGGACTAAATTCATTATAACCTAAATGAAATTGATCATACATAGTTAAAAAAATAGAAGAAAACAATTAAGGATCTGAAGTGCGAAAGGTGTAACCCTAAAAACTTCTTGCATCACAAGTATTATTCTAAATCATTTAAAAGCCTAATTTTTGAATTCCAAGAGGAATTGCAAGGATAACTACATAGGTTATTGATGTTACTGAAAGGATTTCACCTAAGCATAAATTTTTTTCAGTTAAATCCATAAAAAATGATAAGGTTGGAGCACTCTCTTTTGATCCAAAGTGTGTGGTCTATACAAAGGATGTGAGGGCCTATATTCAATGTACCCTAAATAAAATTGATCATACAAAGTTCAAAGTAGATTGGCATGAAATCCTAGATGATGTTGGCCTATAAAAATCAAAATATGTAAATTTAATAGTAAAATAAGTAGCTACATATAAGGATTTCCTTATTTTTTGCAATAATCATGAATAGGTAAGAATTGTCTTGATCAAAATTCATAATGAGTTTATTTTTTTAGATGAAACCTATAGGATCACCAAGGATGTAGTTAAGGATATTACTAATTTGTCATCCACTAGACCTATCTCAGTGTTGAAAGCTATTAGAAATGATGAGGTCACAAAATTTATTGGGGCCAAGTTTGACAAGAGGATCTTTAGTGTGAATGAAATTACTAACCAAGGGATCTAATATGTCTCTATCTACATTGCCTATAAAATTTACTTTATAAATAGAGAGGGAGTAGCTATTGGTAGTACAAATCATATTATGTACAAATGGTTAAACAAGGAGCTAGCTTTGACTTATGTGAATTCATGAGGGAGTAGCTACTTAAGAAAATTAAGAAAACCAAGAAGACTAGATATACTTTCAGTTTTGAATATTTGATTATCTATCCTACATTATTTTTTAATGATGTTACTAGCTTTCAAAGTAAAATTTGGGAAAAGTCCTTTCTAGTTTGTACCCAAATTAGAAATCATATGAGAGGGATTGGTGATGACAAGGGTCATAAGGTCAAATGTACTCAGGATTTTTCAAAACCCTACAAGATAAGATGAAATAATGATATAGAATCCCTTCCAACATAGTAATAAAATATGAAGGGAAAATTAAATTTTTGGTGTATTAAATTTTTGCTACATGGAGGACATAAATCTTAAGAGTACATTGATTCCAAAAATTTGATCTAGGAGGATTTTTCCATAATTGATCCGAATTGATGATTTAAACAATAAATTATGATATTATAAGTTTATGGAAAACCTTTCATATTGTAGAGATCATCAAGAGCTTTCTGACTCATTTTGAACGAACTTAATCGGACACCATATGCAAAAGTTATGCCCTTTGGAAGTTGAGGGAAAGAAATGGTTTCATTAGCATGTGGTTCAACTAGAAAATAACATGACATGGTTAAAGTTTGAAAAATGACAGAATAAAAATTCAACATGGGGAAACAAATGGACTAATAAATTATGACCACATGGACCAATCAAATGATGTTATGTGGACCATTCAAAAATTAGCATTTGGCAAGTCAACTTGCAAAAATGGTAAGTGGGATTTTAACTCAAGCCTACCCATAATAAATAAATGGTCCTACAATTATCCCAAGTGCTAAACACATGAATGGATAAGAATTAAATTATATATATATATATATATATATATATATATATATATATATATATATATATATATATATATATATATATATATATATATATATATATATATATATATATATATATATATATATATATATATATATATATATAAAGGCTAATGGTAGATTTAATAAAAAAAGTTTATTTGTGGGACTTGATCTGAAGACATACCCCACCAAATCCCCACATATTAACTATTGTGCCATACATTTAGATGGTGTTTTTTTATTAGAAAATAAAGTCTAAAAAAGATTGCTCACATGGGGTTTGAAAAAGTAAGCTTATCTTGGACCCACAACCTCCATGGGATAACGCTTATCCTTATCCATAGCACCACATGTTCTGGATGAGTTTGTAAAAAAGAAAGATATGCATTTAAAATGTAATCTTATTCATAAAACATAATTTAATGCAAAAGGAATGCTATAACTTGCAAGCTTTTGTATATAAAGGCAAAGTGTTATCATTTTGAGACAAGCCTATTTTGATAATAGAGAAGCACCCAGAATTGGTTATTGTAAGCAATTTTGGAGAGTTAAATGTTTTTTAGGCTTTATCTATTTATTTATTTTGCAAGAGGAATTTGCAGGAACTTTTAGTGAGCTCATATTCTCCTAGAGAATTCAAAAGACTCATTCTGTAAGTTTAAAAATTCATATTGATTTTCAAAGCAATTTCATGTAATTTTCATCAATTTTAATGGATTGGTTGTGCACTTGAAGTGGATCCAGAGACGTAGCCCATCAGGGGTGAACTTTGTTATCAACTTGCAGTGTATTTTATATGTTCATTTCTAGTTCTTTTCACTTCTTGTCATTTAAATTACTTATTGAATGTTGTTAATTTGATAAAGTAGTTATGAACAATTGAATAATGACATTTAAATTATTGGAATTCAAATTAGTGTGAAAGAAGTATTTTTCCCACTAATTTTGGATCAAGTTGGTATTAGAGAAGTTGATCAAGGTTTTACAAGCATTTGTGTTGAATACTAGCTATGTGTAAGCTCAAGCGTGGAGAAGGATCACTTGAAGTGTTTAATCCCGACATTGGGAAGTGACACACATTTCCACGACAAGTAATGGAACGTGAAGGAGAAGAAAACATTCCTAAGTCTGAAATGCAATTTTAGCAAGCTTTTCTTGGCATGAAAGTAATGATGGAAGAGTTGTATAGAGAGTGAAGAAAAGATGGAGAAGGCTCTAGTAAAGTTAAAGATGAAGGATTTGGTGGTGACCCTCCTCCAAGTCATCCTCCTTCTACACCTTCTTATCCACCTTTTTCTCCAGTTCAAAAGGGACAACAGGAAAAGGCTGATTCTAAATTATGTTTGTTAAAATTAGATGTGAAATTTGATTTGCCAATGTATAATGATAAAGTTAATGCAAAAAATCTAGATAATTGGATTAAGAAGATTGAAGTCTACACCAAGTTCAAAGAATTGAGGATGAAGGATCCAAAGTCTAGCTAGCTACTCTTCGACTAGGAGGAACTACATTGATATGGTGGGAGAGTAAGATTCAAGAAGATATTCGCATGGCAGGTACAATGCAATCTTCTTGGTATGAATTTACATCTACATTAAAGAAGTAATTTTATCCATCAGTATATATGCAACAAGCATTAATGGATTGGCAAAATCTAAGACAAGGTAAAGGACAAAATGTACATGATTATACTCAAGAGTTTAGAAAGAGGGAAATAACATTGAGAATTCCTCTATATACTCAAGATACTCTTTTGAATTATATTGGTGTGTGGATGGTTATTTAAGACATACTATTCTTATGTTTAACCTAGCAAATTTTGATGAAGTTTGTGTTCAATCTACTCACATTGAGTCAAGAGGAAATAATATTCATGAGAACTTCTCAAAGAAACCATCTCCACCAACCACCAACAAGTACAAATGAAAGGGTAAGGTCAAGAGAACAAATATAGTGAAGAAAGACAATGAGAAGCCCACATGTTCACATTGTAAAATGGAAGGACATGATGAGGCCAAGTGTTGGAATTTGCATCTAGAACTCTGACCAAAGAGGTCTAGGAATAAGAGAAGTGATAACAAGACAACTGCCATAGTCCAACAAGGTCTTCAATCAGATTCATGTGATGAAACCAAGATCATAATCATGAGCTTACAAGGTACTTGTTCTATTATTGGTTCTAGCTATAATACTCATTCTTCAAAATTTGAAATTATGCATGATGAAAGGAAACATAGTGAGCTATTTCATATCAAAGTCATCTCAGAACATAGAAAAAATGATACACTCTTTGATAGTGATTCACAGGCTAATCTTATTTCTGAAGAAGTTATTAAGACATTGGGACTTGAGACTAACCCTCATCCAAAACCATATCCTTTAGGATGGCTATGTGATAATGCTAAGTTATAAGTGTCTAAATAATGTAAACTCAGATTTGCAATTGCATATAAATTCATTGATGAGGTAGAATTAGATGTCATACCACTAGATATCTATGGGATTGTTTTGGGAAGTCCATATTTGTATGATAGAAAAGATATCTTCTACAGAGAGGAGAGAAAGTATCATTTGATAAAAGATGGGATTGAGTATATTGTGAGAGCCCATCGAATAAAGGCCAATTTGTCTCTCATTACTATGGGACAAATGAAGAGACTTGTAAATTCTAGTAAACTTTTTATACTCATGATTGTAAAAGCTACAAATGATGATAAATCCAATGCCTTCAATGGATGTGATCCTAAACATAAAGATGAATTATTTGAGATTGTTTCGAACTATGATGAGTTGTTCCACGAACCTAAAGGATTACCTCCAAAGAGAGATACAACATGAGATTCAATTGTAGAAAGATGCCCCACTACCTAATATTGGTATGTATAGGTTATTAGTTATTAAGAATGAAGAAATCAAGAAGCAAGTGCAAGAGTTTCTTGAGAAAGGAGTCATTCGACCAAGTACATCTCCATGTGGATCTCCCATTGTGTTGGTGCCAAAGAAAGATGGTACGTGGAGAATGTGTGTGAATTTTCGTGCATTGAACAAGGTCACAGTGAAGAATCATTATCCTCTTCCACATATTGATTATTTGTTAGATCAATTAAGGGATGTGATCTATTTTACTAAGCTAGACTTAAGAAGTGATCATCATCAAATCAGAATTTCTGAAGGTGATATTTGGAAAACTATTTATAAAACAAAACGAGGGTTGTTTGAATGGCTAGTTATGCCCTTTGGGATTTTTAATGCTCCTGCTACATTCATGCCAGTTATGAATGATGTATTTAGGCCATTCATAGATGATTTTGTAATAGTCTACTTAGATGATATCTTGATTTTCAATAAAAACTAGGAAGATCTTTTAATGCATGTTAGGATAGTCTTGGATGTTTTGAAAAAGGAGAAATTGTGTCTAAAGATGTCCAAATGTGAATTTGGAAAAACATCTTTAGTGTATTTAGGCTATATTGTAGGGGGTGATGAATTTAAAATTGGTCCCTCTAAAGTTGAAGCCATCACAAAATGGCCTAAGCCTAATAATGTAATTGAAATTAGGAGCTTCCTAGGAGTAGTTTAGTATTGGAGGATGTTCATTACTAACTTTTAATCTATTGCATCTCCTTTACATGGTTTGACAAGTACCAGGCAGGTCTTTCAGTGGGGAGGTAAACATAAAAATTCCTTTGAAACCTTGAAGGAGAAAATCAGTATAACCCTAGTTTTGGCATTGCCAGATTTAAAACAACCATTTGAGATTGAGACTGATGCAAGTGATTATGCCATGAGAGCAGTGTTAGTATAAATAAGGAAACCAATTTGTTACCATTCTAAGACCTTCACTGGTGCAATAATAAATTATCCTACATATTACAAATAATTGTATGCTTTTGTTAAGAGTGGCAAGAAGTGGAAATACTATTTAATGGGCAAAGAGACAATCATCCATATGGATCACCAACCTTCACAATATCTTAAATCACAGTCCAAGCTACAACAGTCATGACATTTTTTAGTGGATGGGATTCTTCCAGGAATTGCATTTGGTCATCAGGTATAAGAAAGGTATACAAAACAAAGTTGTTGATGTGTTGTCAAGACCTTCTATAAATGCATCCATTATTCTACAACATAGTTATTTAGCTCATGAAAGTTATATTTAACAATATGCTAGAGATGAAGATTTCAAGGATGTATATGGAATACTAATCCACGATAATCAAGTAGAAGAATTAGATTGTCATGTTCATGATAAACTACTTTATCATCTTAGTAAATTGTGTATTACAAGGGATGAAAGAGAACATTTAATTAGAGAAGCACATACTTCTTTGATTTCTACTTATTTTGGTGTAGGCAAAACAGTTGCTCAGTTGCAATGTTATTGTTATTGGCCTCAGATGAATGAAACTTTATCTAAAAATGTGAAGGGATATGTCATGTGTGCTACTAGAAAGCCTAGTAACAAAAAAATAGCTTTGTACATGCCACTTCCAGTACCTTCTCATCCATGGTAAAGTGTATCTATTAATTTTGTAGGGGGTTTACATATGTCTAAAAAAGGACAAGATTACTTGTATGTGGTAGTGGATAGATTTATAAAATGTGTATCTTGATGCCTTGTACAAAGCAGATTGGAGGAGAGAAGACTGCACATATATTCTTGTAGAATGTTTGGGTTCATTTTGGTTTGCCCACATCTATTGTATCTGATCGAGATTATCGCTTTCTTGGGGAGTTTTGGTCAAATTTGTGGAGGTTAATGCACACCAAGCTTTAGAGAAGCACTTCTTTTCATGCACAAACTGATGATCAAACAAAAGTGGTTAACAAAATAGTAGTACATTTTCTCCAAGGATATTATAGCAATTATCCTAAGCTTTGGGATGACCACTTGCATTATGTGAAACATGCATATAATTGTTCCATATATTCATCTAAACAAAGGTCTCCTTTTGAGACATGTTTTGGTTATCTACCCAAGTCTCGTTTTGATCTCATTTTTGGGAAAGATTCAATGGAAGATGGACATAGCGATGCAGACAAAGCCACAAAGTTTATCCAGAAGATCTAGTTGGTTCATCAACCTATGTAGGAACAATTGGAGAAGAGTCAAGAAAAGTATAAGGCTAGAAATGACAAACAATGGGTTGATCATAGATTCCAAGTTGGTGATCAAGTTTGGTTACATATTAGCAAAGAATGTCTTAAAGGTGAAGGTGAAAAGCTTAAACCAATTAGGTATGGTCCATTTATGATTTTGGAAAATATTGGTGATAATTCTTTCTAGTTTGATTTGCCTCCATATATGTAGATGTAATCTATTGTGAATGTTGAGAATTTAAAAATATATGAGCCTCCTATGATCATGTATCAAGGAGAGAATGTTTTAGTTCCTTGAGTTGATGATTTTGCTCCTGAATATCTTGACAAGTTATAGGAAAATGTTATTCTTGACAAAAGGATTAGAACTTCACAATGAGGTGATGTGTAATATCTTCATGTAGGCCTCAAAGCAATACATCTAAGTAAATCATGATGGATGGAAATTGGAAGAGTGAGGGAGATGTACCCTCACTTGTTGAATAAAATCAAACTTTTGGTCATCCAAAAGATTCTTAGTGGGGAGGAATGATCTAGGGTGATCTTTCCACAATCGATCTGAATTGATGATTTAAAAAAATGGATGATGTTGTAAGTTTATGGAAAGACTATCATATTGTAGAGATCGTTTAGAGCTTAATGATGCATTTTGAACGGACTGAATCAGAAACCGCATGCAAAAGTTATGATCTTCGAAAGTTGACGAAAAGGCATGGATGCATTAGCATGTGGTTCTTGACTAGAAAATAACAGTGTCTGGTTAAAGTTTGAAGAATGATACAATGCAAATTCAACATGTGGAAACAAGTGGATGAAGAAAATATGACCACATGGACTAATCAAAAGATGTTATGTGGAACATTAAAAAATTAGCACTTGGCAAGTCAACTAGTAAAAATTTTAAGTGGGATTTTAAGTCAAGCCTATCCATAATAAATAAATGGTCCTACCATTATCCCAAGTGCTACACACATGAATGGATAAGAATTAAATTATATTGAAAAAAAAAGATGAAAGATAATGGTGTATTTAATAAGAAAAGTTTATTTGGTGGGATTTGATCTCAAGGCCTACCCCACCAAATCCCCACTTATTAATTGTTGTGCCATGCATTTAGATGTGGGTATTTTTTATTTTAAAATAAAGTCTAAAAAAGATTGCTCACATGGTGTTTGAAAAAGTAATCTTATCTTGAACCCACAACCTCCATTGGATAAGGCTTATCCTTATCCATAGCACCACATGTTTTAGATGAGTTTGGAAAAAGAAAAGATATGCATTTAAAATAAAATCTTCTTGATAAAGCATAATTTAATGCAAAAGTAAGGCATGAACTTGCAAGCTTGCCTATATAAAGAAAAAGTGTTATCATTTCTAGACAAGCTAGTTTTGATAATAGAGAAGCACCCAAAATTGGTTATTGTAATCAGTTTAGGAGAGTTAAAGATTTTTTAGCCTTTATCTATTTATTTATTTTGCAGGAGGAATTTGGAGAAACTCTTAGTGAATTCATACCCTCCTAGAGAATTCAGAAGACTCATTCTATAGGTTTAAAAATTGTTTTTGATGCTCAAGGCAATTTCATGTAATTTTTGTCAATTTTAATGGATCAGTTGCACACTTGAAGTGGACCTAGAGACGTAACCCATCAAGGGTGAACTCCATTATCAACTTGCAGTGTATGGTCTATGTTTAATTCTTCTTATTTTCAATTCTCATCATTTAAATTGCTTATTGAACGTTGTTAATTAAATAAAGTAGTTATAAACAATTGAATAATGACATATAAATTATTGAAATTCAAATTAGCGTGGAAGAAGTATTTTTGCCACTAATTTTGGATCAAAATTTCCCTATGAAATATGAGAATATTAAATAATTAGTTATGTTGATACTCTACTTAGTAATCTAATAGATCCTACCTTTAGAAAGGTTTTGGACACAATAAAGAAGGGAGAAAAGAAGGAGCAAAAAATATTGACAAAAATAGTGAGAAGTTGTATAAATTATATGGTATTTCACCAAAATCTTCCTTTAATGTTTTTATGTTCGATCCCCAATCCATTTCTCCTCCTCTAGAGAATGTTGAAGGGTGTAGAAAGTTAGGCAAATCTATTTCTACCATTGCATCTCCTCTGCAACCATATGGATCTACAAAACTTGCCCATTCCAAAAGGAAAATCATGTCTACATCTTCAACACAAAAGGATTTGGAATGGAAGAAGGTAAAAACTATGGATATGGAAGAAGGAGAAGAGGAAAAAGAATAAGAAAGCACTTCAAAACCCAAGAAGAAATAAAAGAAGAACAAGAAAGCTTCTCTAGTGGTGACAAGGATCATAACCAAATCTACAAAAGATTTTTCAAAACATTGCAAGTGATTTTCTAAAGGATCCTACAATAGAGAGATTTGGGACACATGATGAAATATAGGATAAAATAAAAAAGGTTAGTGGAGACAAAAATATTGACAAAAATAGAGAAATGTTGTATAAATTATGTGTTATTTCACCAATATCCTTGCATTAATTTTCTTGTGGTCGATACCTAATCTATTTGTCCTCTTCCAGAGAGTGCTCAATGACCTAGAAAGTCAGGAAGATTTGTTTCTACCACTACATCTGGTCCATCCAGATCTAAAAAAAGTTCCCCTTCTAAAAGGAGATCTACATATAAATCTTCAACACAAAAGGATTCCAAAAGGAAGAAGGTAGAAACTATGTATATGGAAGAAGAAGAGGAAAAAGCATAGGAAAAAACTTCAAAACCCAAGAAAAAAGAAAAGAAGACTAAGAAAGCTTCTTTGGTGGAACCCCCACGTGAACCTATTCAATTGGATGCAATTCTTAATGAAATTGTATAGCTTTATCTTGAAATTCCTCTAACAGATCAAAAGATTATTGAAAAAGCAACAGTGATGTATTTGATGATGTGTAATGTGCCTTTGAGTGATACCTTGGACACAATTTTGGAAGGTCTTGGTAATGTTTTGAGGTAGAAGAGAGAAAAATCCATATAAATAGATGAGAAGATGAGACAATAGGCTCTTCACAATTTCATTTCAAATACTCTACTACTGAATAAGAAAAGGTAAAAATATATCAAAGATAATCTGAGGACTTGAGGAAAAATCAAAAGAGTAAATAATATTATGAGGATAGAAAAGGACAAACAAGATAGGATATATAAATAAATAGAGGATGTGAAAAAAAATATTCTTAATAAAATAAAGAAGTTTGTGTTGACAATGGGTGTCTTAACTTACCAGTTGCAATCTTGATTAGATGGCATTTGGTTTCTGCTGTAAGAAATTTGGTGTTGAAATATTCATGTTGTCGGCTAGCTCCAAAGGTGGCTGAATACCTTTCATGGTCTACACACAACAGGAGATGTAGTATGTTTGAGTAGACTTGAATAAGTCTTGGTGATATTAGATGTAGAAGGCTTTTTCGAAGTAACCTTAGAGTTCAATAAGTCACTTTTCTCTCTAATGAGATCTTTACAATAAGACTATATGGTGTCATGGCGAATACAAATTATCGATATAACTTGAGTTTTTGTTAATGTTATTTTGATGCTTATTTCCGATTCTATGTCGATAAGAAATAGTCTTGGCAGGGAACATGACCGACCCATGTTATTGGTATAACTTGAGTTTTCAGTAAAGTTATTTTAATACCAATTTTTGATTCTATGCCAATAAGTGATAGTTTTTTTGGGGAGCACGAGTGACTCATGTTATTAGTATAACTTAAGTTTTTGGTAAAGTATATTTTAATACAGAATTATGAGTCTATGATGATAAGTGATAGTCTTGGTTGGGACCATAGTTGACTCATGTTGTTATGCTAAGTTGGAAGTTGATAATTGGTCTAAATAGGAATAGTTGTTGATAGCCTTTGAGATTCAATAGGGACCATGTGTGACTTGGTTTGACCTGCTGGGTTGGATGCTGATAATTGGTCCGAGCTAGAGTCTATGGAGTGTGGTTGGAATTTGGTGTAGATTACACTCTGTGTTTTCGACAACTAAAGAGTCTGATTGTTCAAATCATAAGGAAACTTAACCAAACCATTTTCTAAGAAAAGATATAAAATGTCTAAAGAAATAGTTGGTGAGGAGTTGGAAGTGGATCAATCAGTTGCAAAATTTAGTTTGTTGGTTGGATGATGGTTTTGTTGATTTCTGAATTGCAGAACGTTGTGCCTGTAATATGTGTGGATCTAATTCCATCTAAAATGTGTATGTTGCCTAAATAGAGACTGTTTGAGAGTGAATAATCTCACCCATAAGGTTTTTCCCACGTGAAAATTTGGTGTTAACTTTGTGTTTGTGAATCTTCTTCTATTCAGGTTTGTTATTCTGTAAATGTGCATCTTAATAACTGTAATTTGAAATTAAAAGTAACCCTTGGTTTCCCCTCTTTGAATTTAATATTGTTGAAGGTATTTTCGCGTTATGCTTTCCTTACAAGTGGTATTGGAGCAGGAGCACCTAAGGGTTGAAATGCCCTTAACCAGTTTTTGCTTGTGAGACCTTTCAGTGGTCATGTAAATATGTAAGGACTGGCTCTAGTCCATTGGTATGGTTGTTTAATTGCAGTTTTTAAAAAAATTTCCTTATCGGCCAGACCTACCACGATCAAAAAATCTTACCCCGATGAGGTCACCAGTGTTTGGAGTGGTTGTATCAGGTATTGGTAAGAGTGGTTCACCCTTACCCCAATGACCCGATAAGTCATTCATGTTCGAAGATTTGTTATTGGGTATTGGGAGGAACCGTTTCAAGTTACCCCGACGTCTCGATTAGAAAGCATTGGCTTGGAGCGCATTTGTTGGATGGAGTATCAGAGATCGGCAAGAGGGGTTTTCACCCTACATGGATAACCCAATGAGACCAACTCTCATGCTAAGTTGTTATTGGCCATCAGAAGTCTAGTTGTGAAGTTTCCCCGACGACCCGATGGAAAGTGGAAAGCAGTGTGTGTAGCCATTGGTCATTGGTAGCCCCATTTTGATGTTACACTGAAGACCTGATAGGAAGTGAGAAGAGTTGAAGGTTGTCATCAGATATCGATACCCTTGTTTGGATGTTACCCCAATGTTCCGATGGAACCTATGAAACCATTGCAAATAAAAAACCATTGGTAATGAGATTTATCTCGTCCAATAGGAGGAGTTCCCAATAGAGGATGGAATGTATAAAAAGACCCAATGAGCATCTCTAAGAGGATAATGGTGAACTGTTAATTGTTAATCGTTGATCATTTGATCGTGGATCATTGATCATTGTTTGTCGATTGCCACAGAGAACACATTGGGTTTGTTGAAATGCAATAGAGAAATCCATTTTCTAGTTTCTAATTAGAGTTTAATTTTTGTTCATTTCATGAATGTTGTTAATGTAATTGTTTATTTTCTCTATTCTCTGAGTTACTATTTGAACCCTTGAATAAATTCAGGATCTTTAAATAAAGCTTTCCCTTTCAGTTTTTGTTCCTTGTTTTCAATAATTATATGGCTCTGACTTGAAACTCCACAAGGTCATTGGAGGTTGTCAAGCAAAGCTAGATATGTATAGTAGGTTTTCATTTGAAAGAGACTAGGAAATGGCAATCACCATTTCTACATACTGAGACTAGGCGAGCTTGGTGATAGTCTGGCTAGGTATCAGTAATTTGAAGGAGATAACTTGCAAGGGAAGGAAATTGCTGAGAACTAGAAGAAGATCCACAAGGCTACAAGCCTGACACCAAGACATTGTGTAACCAAAAGGGGGAAAGTTTTCTAAACCAAACAAGATGGGTGGTTTTTCAAAAGGAGAAAGAATCTGTGTGTCCTTCACCCCTGCAAGGATTTAGTGAACAAGCTTACTTTTTGAGCTTGAAGAAGATGGGATAAGAAAACAAATGGTAGGGAAACCTTTAGAAGTCTATAGGGGTAGACTAGGAACTCAGAAAGGGATAGAAGCAAATCATAAAAGAAACCTAATTGATGGTAAACTAGGTAGCCTCCCTATCATATTGGTATCAGAGCAAGTTTAGACTTGGGAAGAAAATAGTTAATGTCAGGCACTGAATCAGTAGGAGAAAATTATCTCAGAATGGTGACCAGTGTAGAGTTAGCCAAGAAAGTGGAAGAACAAGAAGAAGAAAATAGGCTCCTTAAAGAAAGATTACTACAAATGGAGAACAAACTAGATGTAGTTGAAGACAAAACTGAAAAGTGACAATCAAGGTCAATGAGGGGAAAGGTAAATAAGTTGTAGAAGAGGATAGGACCCCTGAACCAGACCCTATTCTACCAGAAGAACCTTTCCTTAAAGCAATTAAAGCCTTAGGAGAAAAATCCCTAGAAGGAGTTCCACTTTTTTGTTGAAAAATGGAGCTAGAGGTAGTCTTGGAATGGATAGAGGGATTGGAAAATCAATTTGAGTGTGATGGGATCAGTGAGGTACAAAAGGTGAAGGTGGCCAAATCTATATTGAGAGGGGCAACATTGACTTGGTATAAGTTTATCCAAGAGAGGCAAAAAGAGGGAAAGAACCCCATTTCCACTTGGAAGGGCATGTTAGCCAAGGTGAAAGAGGCATACATCCTTGAAGATTATGAAATCCAGTTGCACAAGAGGAGACAAAACTTGAGGCAAAGAGACTTGGATGTGAGCAACTACACTATGGAATTTCAGAAGTTGTGTCTGAGATCCAAGGTGGTAGAGGATGAGAGCATCAAGGTAGCTAGATACTTGTATGGCTTGAGATTGAATATTCAAGAGAAGTTGAGTTTTTTATGTCCTAACACTATGCATAGGTGTTATCAATTAGCACTGAAGGTGGAGGAAAAAAGTAAAAAAAGCAAGAATAAAGCAACAGAGGAAGAGGTAGAGGAAATGATGGTAGAGGCCAAAGAGGCAGTTTTCCTAGAAGAGGAACATATCAAAGGTCCCAAGGAGAGTCCAAAATTGTGAAGCAAAGTGAGGATTCACATAGAAAGAGAAGCTATAGAGGAAGGGGATCATCTAGAAACCCAGGAAGAGGTAGATCTAGTGGACTGGGAAGAGGGTCCTACTTCTTCACCATGAAGTGTTACAATTGCCAAAAGTTGGGTCACCCTACCTATAGATGTCCAAATAAATCCTCCTCTTCTCAAGGAATTGAAAGAAGAGTGACATATGTGCAAGAAGATGCAAAAAGAAACAAGACACAAGATGTAATCTTAGCTCCTAAAGATGGAAAAAATTTAATGATGAGAAGAGTCCTAATTTAGGAACTAATCAAAGAAGAACCAACTAAAAGAAGAGATTTGTTTAGAATCAAATGCAAGGTCCTTGGTAAGGTTTGTAGAGTGGTGATAGACTCAGGGTCTACTGACAATATTATGTCAAAGGAAGCAGTAAATAAACTGAAGTTGAAAAGAATTCTACATAGTAATCCATACAGGGTCACTTGGCTCAACAAGAAGCAGTATGTGGTAGTAAATGAACAAACATGGGTTGAGTTCAACATAGGTAGTTATAAGGATAAAGTCTTCTGTGACATCCTGCCTATGGATGCTTGCCATCTACTTCTTGGTAGACCATGGCAGTTTGATAGAAAGGCCATTTACAACAGAGAGAAGAACTATTATTCTTTTCAAAAGGATGGAGTTACATATCCTATTCAGTCCCTAATTGATGAAGGAGAGAGCAACAAAACTAAAGGCCCAAATGTGTTATTGGTGAGTGAAAAAGAGTTCATTAACACTCTCAAGGAAGGAGAAGGAGTGGGTTTGCTCTCATAGTGAAACCAAAGGAAGCAAAGCAAGAAAAGAAGGTTCAAATACCTCATGAAGTGTAGCAGATGCTAGACAACTTCAAAATGATCATAAGTGATGGAGCACTAGCAACCTTACCTCCCATTAGATCCATAAGCCATCAGATTGATTTCATTCCAGAAGCATCATTACCCAACAAAGCAGCCTATAAGATGACTCCCAAACAAAACAAGGAAGTGGCTAGACAAGTCCAAGAATTATTAGACCAAGGGTTGATAAAGAAAAGCATAAGTCCATGTGCCATACCTACAATGTTAGCACCCAAGAAAGGAGGAACATGGAGGCTATGCACGGATTCAAGAGCCATAAATAGAATCACTATCAGGTACAAATTTCCTCTCCCAAGAATTGAAGACTTGATGGATTGTTTGGGAGGTGCAAAGTACTTCACTAAGACTGATCTCAAGAGTGGATACCATTAGATCAAGATAAAAGAAGGTGATGAATGGAAAATAGCCTTCAAAACCAATGAAGGACTTTATGAGTGGCTTTTTATGCCATTCGGTCTTAGTAATGCTCCCAGTACATTCATGAGACTCATGAATGAAGTGCAAAAAATATTTTATTGGTAAATTTGTTGTGGTATACTTAGATGATATCTTGATTTTTAGTAGAATTAAAGAGAAAGATCTAGAGCATCTTAGTATTGTCTTGCACAAATTGTATGATGAGCAACTAACAATAAAATTGGAGAAGTGTGAGTTTATGAAGTAGGAACTTGTCTATCTTGGATTTGTAGTTTCAAGAGGAGATTTGAAGATGGACACATCAAAGGTGGAAGACATCACAAATTGGCCAACACCAAAGACAACAAGTGAAGTAAGAATTTTTCATGGTTTAGCACAGTTCTACAGGAAGTTTATCAAAGGTTTCAATGAGATTTGTGCACCCATGATGGATACCATCAAAGGAGGAGTTAAAACTAAGTTTCAGTGGACCAATGTAGCTAACAAAGGGTTTGAACTTATGAAACAAAAGGTAGCCACACAACCAGTACTCATTCTTCCTAGTTTCGATAAGTTGTTCAAAATTGAATGTGATGCAAGTAATATAGCAGTTGGTTTTGTTGTCAAGAGAATAGACTTGTAGCTTTCTTTAGTGAGAAGCTCAATGATGCCAAGAAGAAGTATGCATCCTATGATCTCGAGTTGTATTCTCTTGTCCAAGCTCTTAGGAAGTGGAGGCACTACTTGTTACCTAAGGATATTGTTGTTTACACAGATAATCAAGCTTTAAGTTTTCTGAACTCACAAGATAAGTTGAGTCATAGGCATGTTAAATGGGTGGAGTATTTGTAGTCATATACTTTTTCTATTAAGCATAAGAAAAGACAATATAATAAAGTAGTAGATTCTTTGAGTAGAAGACTACTAACAATGCAAGCAGTGCAAATTCAAAGTATTGGAGTTGATTACTTCAACAATTTGTACCCCACTGATGAAGATTTTGCAGCCATTTACAAGGTTTGTCAAGAATTTCATAATCACTTTCATAGTGAATATGCTGATTTTATTTTGCAGAATGGTTTGTTGTTTAAAGGTGGACATCTGTGTGTTCCCAAAGGATTGATGAGGGAAAATATGATCCAAGAAAAGCACAATGGATGTTTGAGTGGTCATTTTGGCCTCAATAAGACATTGGAGCATGTTCAAAGGTTCTACTATTGGCCTAGAATGCAGAGGGATATTAGAAGGTATGTTGAGCAGTGTATGGTTTGTTAGAAAGCTAAAGGTACAACTACTAATGCTAGTCTTTATCAGCCATTACCTATTCCTACAAGGCCATGGGAATGTGTAAGTATGGATTTTGTTGTTGGATTACACAAAACAAAGCTTGGCTATGATAACATTTTTGTTGTTGTTGATAGATTTAGTAAGATGGCACATTTTGTTCCTTGCAAAACTACCCATGATGCTATTCAAATTGCACACTTGGTTTTTAAAGAGGTTATAAGAATCCATGGTTTGCCGGTTAGTATTGTTTCAGATAGAGATGTCAAATTCTTTGGACATTTTTGGAAAACTCTTTGGAAAAGACTGAGAACTAATTTGTCTTTTGGTTCAGCCAATTATCCCCAAACAGATGGTCAAACAAAGGTGGTCAATAAGATACTTGGAAACCTTTTAAGGTTTTTGAAAAAAGAATATGGACAGAGTTGGGATCAGGTTCTTCACCAGGAAGAGCTTGTGTACAATGATAGTGTCAATAGGTCTATAGGGAAGAGTCCTTTTGAGATAGTGTATGGTATGCACCCATGAGGTGTTATGGAATTACGAGATCTTGGTAATTTGTCGCATAGAAGTGGTCAAGTTGATGTTGTCACTCAATTTATGAAGGAGGTTCATGACCAAGTCAAGCAAGCTCTCCAAGATTCTTCACAAAAATTTAAAGCCAGAGTTGATGCCACATGGAGAGATGTGCAATTTTTAGTTGGAGATTTGGTGATGGTAGATTTGAACAAGGATTGACTTGAGGATGGGTTCCCAACAAGCTACAAATGAGGAGAATAGGCCCATGCAAAATTTTAGCCAAGTATGGATCTAATGCCTATAAGATTGATTTGCCATCTTATATTTCTTTGTCTCCCATTTTCAATGTCGTAGATTTGGTTATCTACAAGGGAAAACTTCCCAAGGAGGATGCACGAGTTTTAGATGTCCAACAGTCACTTGCCGACCTACCCTTATTTTCTTCATCCATGCCTCAGGCAGTGAAATTGTTGGATTCCCGCATTCTCAAGAAGACTAGACAATAGGTCTACATGGAACATCTGGTCAAGTGGATACATAAACCCGATTCTGAAGTGACTTGGGTCCTTGAATTAGACTTTGTTAAGTTAGGAATTGATCTTTCCTTGTTGCTAAGCACAGTCACTTAACTTCTTTATTTTGGGGGGAGTATGGTGCAGGAGCACCTAAGAGTTGAAATGCCCTTAACTAGTTTTGGCTTGTGAGACCTTCCAGTGGTCATGTAAATACATAAGGACTAGCTCTAGTCCATTGGTATGGTTGTTTAATTGCAATTTTTTGAAATTTTTCCTTATCGACAAGACCTATCCCGATCAGAAAGTCTTACCCTGATGAGGTTGCCAAACTTTGGAGTGGTTGTATTGGGTATCGGTAAGAGTGGTTCACACTTACCCTGATGACCCAATAAGTCATTAGTGTTCGGAGAGTAGTTATCAGGTATCGGGATGAACCATTTCAAGTTACCCCGATGTCCCGATGAGAAAGCATTGGCTTGGAGCGCGTTTGCTAGATGGAGTATCAGAGATTGGCAAGAGGGGTTTTCACCCTACACCGATAACTTGATGAGACCGACTCCCATGCTAAGTTGTCATCGGCCATCAGAAGTCCAGTTGTGAAGTTTCCCTGATGACCTGATGGAAAGTGCAAAGTGGTGTGTATAGTCATCGGTCATCGGTAGCCCCGTTTTGATGTTACACCGAAGAACCGATAGGAAGTGCAAAGAGTTTGAGGTTGTCATCGAACATCAATAGCCTTGTTTGGATGTTACCCCAATGTTTTGATGAAACCTATGAACAGTTGAAAAGAGAAAATTGTTGGTAACGAGATTTATCTCGTCCAATAGGAGGAGTTCCCAACAGAGGATGGAATGTATAAAAAGACCCAATGAGCATCTGTAAGAGGCTAATGGTGAATCATTAATCATTAATAATTGATCATTTAATCATGGATTATTGATCATTGTTTGTCGATTGCCTCAGAGAACACATTGGTTTTGCTGAAATGCAATAGACAAATCCATTTTCTGGTTTTTAATTAGAGTTTAATTTTTGTTCATTTCATGAATGTTGTTAATGTAATTGTTTCTTTTCTTTGTTCTATGAGTTACTTTTTGAACCCATGAATAAATTTGGGATCTATAAATAAAGCTTTCCCTTTTAGTTTTTTTTCCATGTTTTCAATAATCATATGGCTCTGACTTGAAACTCCATAAGATCATTGGAGATTGTCAAGAAGAGCTAGATATGTATAGTAGGTTTTCATTTGAAAGAGACCAAGAAATGGCAATCACCATTTCTGCATACCGATCCTAGGTGAACTTGGTGATAGTCCGGCTAGGTATCAATAATTTGAAGGAGATAACTTGGAGGAGAAGGAAACTGCTGAGAACTAGAAGACGATCCAGAAGGCTACAAGCCTGAAACTGAGACATTGTGTAACCAAAAGGGGGAAAGTTTTCTAAACCAAACAAGATGGGTGATTTTGCAAAGTGAGAAAGAATCTATGTCCTTCACCCCTACAAGGATTTAGTGAACAAGCTTACTTTGCGAGCTTGAGGAAGGTGAGATAAGCAAACAAATGGTAGGGAAGGCCTTAGAAGTCTAGAGGGGTAGACTTGGAACCCAAAAAGGGATAGAAGGAAACCATCAAAGAAACCTAGTTGATGGTAAACTAGGTAGCCTCCCTATCAGGTATCCAAGACAGGCCAATTGTTTTATCCTTGTGGGTAGGAGGGGTTTTTTGTGGTAATTTTGTGGTGGGAGTTTTGTAGAGTACTACTAATCAAGATTGCAAATTGAAGATAAAGAGAACATCAAGGAGAGTAGACATTAGGAAATTCAATGGTGGCAATTATGAGTTATGAAATCTCAAGATGGAAGAGTTGTAGGTGGACAAAGACATTTGGGTTGTAGTGTCTATAACTAAACCTATAGGAATGAAACATGAAGATTGGGATCTCACAGATAGGAAAGCCAAAGGGTTGATTAAACTATGTCTTGCAGATTTTGTTCTGTTGAATGTTAATGAGGAGAAGATATCAACTACTCTATGGAAAAATATTGGTCACATTTATCAGGGAACGTCTCTGGTAAAAAATTTATTCCCGAGAAAATAGTTGTACTCCTTGGAGATGAGAGAAGGTACATCTGTGATAAACCATTTGAATACTTTCAAAATTATTATTGCATAGTTTACTTTTTTAGGTCTAACATTAAGTGATGAGGATCGATGCATGCTTTCGTTATGTTTCTTATCTGACACATGGGATCATCTAATGATGGCCATTGGAACTACAATAACCAATTTCAAAATGGAAGATGTGATTGCTTTGTTTCTATGAGAAGAAGCATGAAGAAGGTCAGTTAAGATGGTCACAGATGCTCTAGCTATGTGGGGCAGATCAAAGGAAAAAGGTAAGCAAAAGGACAAGAAGTTTAAATCCAAGTCACAGGGGAGATCAAATTCCCCAGGAAAGAAGTCCAAGGTAAGATGCTAAAATTGCGGGCAGACTGGCCATATTCAAAAGGATTGTGAGGAGAAGGAAAAAAAGAATACTTTTGACACTGAGTCTTCTCAGAGTGATGGTAGTGTTTGCAGTGCTTCCTTGGAAACATGACATCTCAATAGAGGTGTTCCTTGATATTGAGTACTATGGTCATTTTCTTGGAGAGCTTCATGATGCAACAATGTTGTATTTTGGATCTTAGCATGGATTGATCATGGAGTTTCTCTAGAATACCAAGAGATTTGTGGATCTACTGAACAGGTATTTTCTAGGTCATGTTCCTTTGGGGTGTTATTGGATGAGATAATTGTAGTTCTACATACATTCTTAGTTCATGATGAGAGGAGGTGAGATTCTTTCTTTGCATGGGGATGTTGAGTGATTAGTCACTCAACATTTTTGTGGTGGTTATTGATGGATTCCTAGACTATGGTTCTCATTGTTAACATGATTGGTAAATCGGATCCATGATTGATCTGGTGCTTAAGTCATGTTGTTTGCATGAATATTCTCTTTGAGATCTCATTTTGCATGTAGCTAATGTGATAGTGAGTTTTCATGTAGTTGATTGTATTTGTGAGTTTTTTAGTTGTGTGGGCTGATCACCTATTCAGTTGTAGTGGTATAACTTGGATGTGTATTGTATGAGGTTTGATTCAGTATTATTTGGACTTCTTAATTGGCCTTGTCTATGGTCTCTTGTGCATTGGTGTGGTTTCTTTGAGATAAGAGGATGAATGATAAGTAGGTACCATTATGGGGTCCTCTAGCATGGTGTATTTCCTTGGTTTGGAGATCTTGATTTCACTTGATGTGACTAGTAGTACACCTATGTTTAGACCTAGAAGATTTTTAGATTTGGGAGATGGTGTGTCATGATGCTTTGAGAGCTCAGTACCACAAATCAGTGGGAGCTTTAGAAATGATTGAGTATTCACCATTGGATAGTGGCTGATCTTCTTAGTGTCTAGTTGTTGTGGGTACACATGTACGAGATGGTGATCTTCATGATATGTTGACATTTTGAGGGCTCAAGGAGTCCTTGATTGAGGTGATGTTGTTTTAGAGTACGTTGTTGTTATGTCATGGTACACTCTTGATACTAGTTTAGAGTTTGGCATGATATCTTGAGACCATGATATGTTCACTTGGAGAATGAAATATTCTAAGAGGGGATGGTAAGATCACGATGTCATGATGGGTTCTTTATTTTGTATATTGGAGCGTTGATACTATCCTTGTGAGTTCTCTTTGTATTAGGTGTGTTGGCCATATGACCAAGAACTTCATGGGAATGTAGAAGTGCGTTTGGAGTTTGGCATGGATTGATCAATTATTAGTACTCATGGATACATAGAGACTTAGGTGAGGCTATAGTTCTCTTGAGATGAGAGATGTATGGTGAAATGGTTACTCTTGATGAGATTTCAGCTGGAAGTCTGAGGAGTCTACATCTTGGTTGGATATGAATTCAACAGAGGCTTATGAGTAAATTTTTTTTTGATGAGTCATGAAGACTTGGAGGTCTTGGAGGGCCATTTTCATTTCCCACTCTAGGTCTACTAGACAATTTATCACTTGAGAGATATTGCCCATAGTTTCTCATGTGTTTTATATTTTTCTTTCATACTCATGGATCTTGAGCTAAAGCTATATAGTTTTGGAGGATTCATTGTGAGAGATTGATAGCATGTTTATCTAGTTAACATAGGGGATGGTAGTGGGATGATTTCCTAAAATAGGAAATGGAATAGTTTGATCTTATCTTGGGGTTATAAATGAGATCTTTCTTGTCATAACTGACACTTAAAGGTGCATGTAGATGGACATGCTACATGTTTATGGTTTGCAAATTTCTCTCTTTCGTTAGCTAGTGACCTTCCTGGATGTTCAATTTCACTTGGCATTGGATGTGAGGTTTTGTATGGAGCTGAAGTGATCACTAGTTTGTGGTGATATGTTGTCACTTGGGTGATAATATGGAGGTTCTTATATCTCTTTCTTTTGTTAGAAGTGGAGAACTTGGGAAGAGCTATCTGACACTTGTTGATAGAGGCGTTTCTTGTGACAGTGTTGTTTGTAGGATGTGATTATCTTTGTGGATGGTCCTTGGTACTACATAGTTATTTTTCTCTGTGTTTTGATTGGTAGGCTCTATATATTTTTTATTGTTTTTGGATTTGTCATTACCCATGCAATTGGACTTTTTGGATGTGTTTTGTCTTCATTGACTGGTTTGCACATGGAGCTTGTGGTTGCATATTATGGGTTAGTTATGCTAGTGGAATGAGTTTACTAAGGGTGGATACCTATGTGGTATGTGAGATTGGATGATTAGCACTTTTTGTGGGTACTATTTGTCAATCCCATGGGTTTATTAGTTGGATGAGAGTAGGAATTTTGGCTATTGTTTTGGCTAGTGTTCAGTCTTGAATGTTCTAGAGATATTAGTAAGTTTTTCACTAATTGGGAGAATGTTGAGAATGGGTGTCTCAAACTAACTGGTTGGAACCTTGATCGGATGACATTTGGTTTCTACAATAAGAAGTTTGGTGTGGAGAAATTTTCGTGTTGTTGATCAGCTCCAATTGAAAGAGAATACCTTTCATGATTTGCATACAGCTAGAGATACAACAAGTTCAAGTAGACATCAATAAGTCTTGGTGATATCAGGTGTAGAAGGCTTTTTCAAAGTAACCTTAGAATTTGATAAGTCACTTTTCTCTCTTATGTGATCTTTACGATAAGACTGTTTTGTATGATGGAAAAAAAGTTTTATCAGTATAACTAGACTTTTTGGTAAACTTATTTTAATACCAATAAGAAATAGTATTGGTGGAAACCACAATTAACTCATGCTATCAGTATAACTTGAGTTTTTGGTAACGTTATTTTAATGCCAATTTTTTATTCTATTTTGATAAGCAATAGTCTTGGTGGGGACCATGGTTGACTCATGTTATCGGTATAACTTGAGGTTTTGGTTAATGCCAAATTTCGATTCTATGTTGATAATGATGGAAATGGTGAAGATCATGTTTGAATCATGTTGTCATGCTAAGTTGAAAGTTGATGATTGGTTTGAATGGGAATAGTTGTCGATAGCTTTTAAGACTCAGCAGGGACCATGTGTGGCTCAATTTGACCTGTTGGGTTGGATGCCAATAATTGGTCCAAGCTTGAGTTTGTAGAGTGCAGTTAGAATTCGATGTAGATTACAAACCGTGTTTTTGACAACTAAAGAGTCCAATGGTTGGAGTAATAAGGAAACTAAACCAAACCATTTTCAAAGAAGAGATATAAAATGTCTAAAGAAATAGTTGTAGAGGAGTTGGAAATGGACCAGTCAGTTGCAGAAGTTGGTTTGTTGGATAGTTGATGGTTTTATTGATTATTGAATTGCAAAACATTGTGCTTGTAATCTGTGTGGATCTAATACAATTTGAAATGTGTATGCTACGTGAAAAAACACTGATTCAAAGTGATTAATTTGTAACTTGTATGTAAATTTAATTTACTATAATACAAGTGATTATTGATTTGGTGTGTGGGTTTTTCACCCGTAAGTGTTTTTCCATGTGAAAATCTGGTGTTAATTCCATATTTGTAAATCTTCTTTTGTTGAGCTATGTTATTATGGAAATGTGAATCTTAATGACTATAACCTGAAATTAAAAGTCACCCCTAATTTTCTCCTCTTTGAATTTAATAATGTGGAAGGAATTTTCATGTTGTTCTTTCCTTAAAGGTTGAAGTATTAAATGGTGAACAATAACCTATTCCTTCTATAAATAATACTAATGTACCACACCTTTAAGAGTACTAGGCCACAAAAGGTGTAAATATTGGATATGTTAGTTATCCCCCCTCCAAGAGATCCAGGAAATACTAAGGAAAATAAAAACGTTAAATTGAGAAAAGAATAATCTCCAAAAGTCATTACCTCAATGTAAGAGAAAGACTAGACAAATGGATTTTTAGGGGAGAGATCTAAGAAAAATATGAGAAACATCTTCCTCTCCTAATGATTCTATCAAAACTATCCTAACACAACAAATGCAATACCAATGAGTAATTCCTCCATAGTTGTTGCAGGTTCCTATGGTTGGTGGATAGTTTGGTATGACCAACATATCTCTTCTCTTCAAACTACAATTAGGAGATATATTTCATTCCTCTACCAGAAAAGACACTAGTACATTCGGGACTAAATTCTGACAATCGATTGTCGGAATTGTGACTAATTTTTGTCGGATTACAGACAAAAGTAGCCATCAAAAACTCATCGTCGGACTTGTCAACGATGCCTTTGACCATCAGAAATATGACAATCCCATGGACTCTGCCGATGGTGGGCATGATCACTCTTCTGGTCAAAAAAGTCATTGGACATACAGCATCCCCGTCGGATGCTTGTGTAGAATTCGTCAGAAAGTTGATGAAAGTTTAGAACTTTGCATTGACGGTGATGCTGTTTGTCCGACGGTTGTGTCGTCAGTCTGTTAATATGCATCGATGACCATCCGACTACAAAGTGCCATCACACGTACAACATCCTCGTCGGATGTTTGTGTAGTTTGAGTTAGAAGTGCGACGACTCCAGAACCTTTGCACCGATGAGAATGCTATATGTTTGACGATTTCATCATCCATGGAAAGGTTGGCATCCATCATAATTCTGATGATAACAATATTTAAAAAAAAAAAAAATATTATTATCCAGTCATTAATATGTATAGCGAATGATATTCTATCCCCACCAGCTATCAATAGGGGGCATAGGTTTGAGGATAATATGAGGTGCACTGGTTTCAGGCTAATATGAGGCACAATGGTTTCAAGCCAATATGATCATGCGCACCATGGTTGAGATGGTCCAACTCCTAAGAGGACTGTATGAATCATTGAGTATTGGTAAACCTATTAAAAATGGTGTTGATAGGAAATTAGCTAACCCAAATATAAGAGCCTTTAAAGCTAATCAGGGAGATGAAATGACTTTATCTACCTTATCTAAGTTAGTTGTTTGTGGGAGCTACCAAAACTTATCTACTATATATACATGAAATGAATTTATCTACTATATATGCACATATTTCTTTTAAGTATTTCCCAAATTGATAGTCTCATATAAGGTGCCATCCTATGTCAATACATGACATATACCTATTGAATGAGATGTATATATCTCATACTAAGTAGTCACTTGTTATTATAGATTCAACATATATTCAAAGATGATAATCATGCATTCCGAACTACATGAATATCCTCTTTAATAAAATAAATCACATGTACAAGGTTATTGGGTTGATCGAGTCCAATAGCAAAGTACAATAGGTAAAGATAGTACTCAAAATAATGTTACTAGCATCTTAAAAGAAAACATAAATGCATTATGACCATGCACAAAACTCTTGATATAAAATATTTCCAACCTTTCTTTTGTTTAAGTCCACCCGACCACGTGGAACCCTTAGGTCCACCCCATCGTGCTTGTGGAGATATTCCCAAATAGTCAATAAAAGTATACAAGGGGGATGATAGGCTCACACATGCCATACACGATGCATACATGACATAATTAATGGAACAATACAGTGCAACATCAATAGATAAGGATGATACCAATTCATGAATCCACATAGGGTTACTACTTTAAAACTACACAAGGCATTAGATTTTAGAGTATAGTGGAGGAAGTGTCATCGTATGTCTCTTCGCACAAGTCCCAACGCTCCATGTGTGGGCTTGTCTTTCATTGTATGTGCTCATGGGGATGCACCATATGGAACCAAGAATTCACTCATACGGACAAGAACGACAATCACACAATCCCTATGCTACATGAGTGGGTATGTCTCTTTGCACAAGTCCCAACGCTCCATGTGCAGGCATGCCTTTCATCGTATGTGCTACATGGGGATGGACCATATGAAACCAAGCATTCTCTCATGTAAATGAGAACAATGATCACATAATCTTTGTGTGAGTGGGTATGCCTCTTCGCACAAGTCCCAACACTCCATGTGTGAGCATGCCTTCCCAAAACACCATTGGTGTTGTGATAGCCCTCAAGGCATGCTCAAGGAACCCTTTGAAACTACAACAAGGTATTTGAATTGTTAGGGTCCCCACACATCACTTCAAAAACAAACATTAGGCAATCCAACCTTTTTCCTTCTCAATGCATTTTTTTTGTCTTTCACTGGTTTTCTCAGTCCGATACATAGGGATATTAAACCTTTCATGGCATCATCACACGTGCCTTCCAAGATGTAATCCTTTAATATTTTAGGTGCCTACACACTATGTTGTTTTTAAGTATTGATGTATTATTAAAACATATCATGACTCCATTACATGTCCACACTTGGGTTTACAAACACAACTCTGTCAAAACAAAAACAATATCACTAGTAAAACTATGACTGTGACAATCAATATCCTTAGGACAATCATAGAAATTTAATCTATTTCATTTGGTTTTGATTAAAAAACCCTTTTGAAGGTTGCATAGGGTCCCCTAACCCCTCTCTCTATCATTAACCACTTCAAAATACCAATCGCTTGGTATTCCCACCAAATTCTTCACTCTTACTGCCTTTTACTAACTGATAAATAGAGATGTCAGACTATCCTCATGCCCAAACGTACCAAATCTAATTTGGAGCCCTGCACACAAAATAATATGATACACATCATGAAAAAATGTCTTCCCACACATTTGGGTGAATTTATATGCATGGGAGACAAAACTATACATTATTTACTCCTCTCGGTAAACACTAGGTAGGGTTTTGACATTTTTTGGAAAAACTATGATATCTAATTTAAAACACAATGAAATTAAATGCCACAAAAAGAAAAAATGAAGTTAACTCACTTCTCTACCACATCCAATTGACTTCCTATCAAATTATTGTTATTTTCACAATGAAAAATGAAGAGAATCAGACCAAAACGTCAAAAAATGCACATAAAACCCCAATTTCATTAAGAAAAACTCTTGGATGGCATGCCAAAGGCCTATTTATTCCCATATAAGTGGGTTACAACCTTAAACCACCTTAAACTAACTTTCCAACCATATTTTTAAGAATTTTATACAAGAAATGCAAAAGTTGTCATGGCAATATCACAACTTTTTTCCCAATGGACGACAAACTTTCACAATTAGGTCTCTATTTGTTGTTGGAATGCGATCTATGACTAAGTATTAGAGGATCTTACTAACTTGAGTATCATTCATTTATGTGTCTCTGACATGACTCCTAGTAACTATATAAGGATCTTACTAGTCTTAGATCTATGCCTTGTCTTTTTTAGATGGTTCCTAGTGAGAATATATGAATCTTACTAGTTATAAATGTCATAACTTTGTGTTTTGCATTCTCCATGTGTGTTACAAATGTTACTCATATTACTCACTTTGTACTTCCCTTTTATCTCAATATTGTAGATTGACAATATCATAAGTCTTGGGAGCTACCACCTTTCCAAACTTGTAGTCATATTGACTCTTCCATATCTTGGTGAAAGAATATTTTGTTTCTCCATATTTTCCCAAGAGTACATCAGCATAATTTCATGCTCTTGCTAAGAGGGGGCTAAATATTACATCATAAGTTGTATCTCTTTAAAAATATACACTAGGTTTGGACTCACTTTAGTGGTTGTGCCTTATTTATGCCTAATTGTACTTAGGTTTGACAATGTTTCCATACATTTGGTTCATTCCCTTATTCATGATGTTCCTCATGGCTCATTTTTATAGGACTAGGGTCTTGGGAACCCTTATTCATGGAAATTGGACCTAAAATTTGAAAGATGAATGTTGGATTCACAAATATTAGGAATTTCCTCTCCAAATTTGGACTTTTGCAAAAGTTCAATTCGAAAAGGTGCAAGGACCATCCATATAAGGTCCATCTTGATAATTAAATGATGATACAATCCATGCATATTAAATGATACAGACAAGTAATAAAGAAGGAAAACCATTTCATGAAGTTATCAAATGATTTTAAAGATGCACAACAGTCCACTAAATGCAATTCACTAAAAAATAAAACAAAGTATGCTACAAGATAGTGGGTAAGATGCAAGGAATGAAGTTAAATAGACAAAGAAAAACCATGAATATTACCAAGTCAAAAGGAGTAGCTATGACCTCTTAGGTGTTTTTTCACTTAAATAAATTAGACTTCTTAAGGATAGAAACACATGTAGATAGTAGTATGAAGTCTTTTTGACAATTTTTGAAGTAGTTGAAGGAATGGCTTATTTTAGTTATATCTAACCCAAGACAATTTCAACTCAAAGTAAGGAATACAACCATATGTCCTACAAGTATGGGAAGCTAATTGAGTAGCTGGATAAGGTAGAGCATGACTATAGGGTAGTATTGAGACTCTTTTAACTCAATTAGAACATGTACCAAGTATCTAGGAGCTTGAAAAGCCAATTCAACCATATTTCAAGTGAAAATGCAACAAAAGGAGTAAAAGCTTTGAATACACCTCGAAAACCACTCCTAGGTGGCCAACTAGGTGGAAATAGTCTTTTCTAGCATTTTTTTCTTCATAGATGCAGCCCTTTATTCTCTTTATTATTTGAGATGAGATATAGGACTCCTAGGGCTTAGTTCATCTTAGTTCTTTAAATTCTATGCCAAGTGTTGTAACTAAAAAAATTCTTACAGCAAGAGATATTATTTAATATCATTTAAGGTTGCAGTAGTGCAAGGAACATCAATATCAAAAGAGAAAGTATGAAGAAGTCAGGGACCTTGAAATTATACATCAGAACTATGATACAACTAGCTGGGATAGAATTTCCCCCTCATTGGAAAATCCATTTGACTCCTATTAGAATAGCTGAACAAAGCCAAAGAAGGTGGATAAAGACAAGGGCAAGAGGAAGGTTAATGAAGAGGGAGATGTTGATGAGGATGAAAAGAACCAGAAAGATCAACAAAAAGAAAATGAAGAAGATTAAGATGTGTAACCTAGTTTGATGTTTTATCTAGTTTTGGACTTGAAAATTATGCCTTGACAATATTTTATGTTTTATGGCTGATGGAAACTCATGATCTAGTCACTACAGTATATGAAACTTACAAGAATATGAAACTCTCTCATGAAAAATGAGAAGAACTAAGGAATAAAGGCCTATCTTTTTATTGCAGGAAGAAATGGGAAAGAGGACACACTTGTAAACAAGATGAAACAGAAGAGGGGAAGATGTGTTTTTTGTTGGTATTTTGGATATGTTGATATGGTTTTGTCATTGATGTCAACACCTATTAATACTTATCAACTCTGGCACTTTGGAGAATTGGCAATGTTCATAGGCAAGCAAGTGACTTATGCACAGTCACCAGTATTTGGTACACCGGTAGAATATATTGTTCACCGACACTTGGAATGACATGGAAAACACTTGGTTATGTCTACGACATTGTTTGGATACCCTGTCTTGAATATATATTCATTGGTATATTCGAGTTTGCATATTTAGTGTTATTGGAAAATAGGTCTAGAATAAGCACCGACATGCTTATCTATTCTAGATTAGTACGACACACTATGGAGATGATTTATTATTGTTGTAAATGCATTAAGTCAGCATGTTGTATCAGTTATTGCATTGGTTATTGATTTACTTGTAAATTATTTTATTGAAATATCTTTTAGAGCCGACCTACTAAAATTGGTCTTAGGTTATGGTATATATGTAGGATCTTATTTGTAAGATTGATATGCGATTGAAGACGGAATTGTAAGAAGGTATATGCAAGAATAAGTAGAGCTATACACGCAGACATCATTTGAAGGTTGAAGGAAGGTTTTTGTGAAGGCAATCAGAACTAAACCGGTACTGAATCCAGCATATGAAGATGCTATTTTGAGTAGTACATCATTATTGGATTTAACCATCCAATTGTAATCAATTTGACTCCTATTTGTGTTTGAGCAGTGAGCTCTGGGCGCTTGGCCTTTTTGCATGTGCAAACCCCATTTGTATACACATACTATCTGTAGTAGTATCATTTGATTGTGGGTAAGGTTTCCCACCATGGTTTTTACCCTTATAGGGTTTCCACGTACAAATATTGGTGTTATGTGTTCTAGATGTTATTATCTTTTTGTTCCATGCATTAATCTTTACTGGTACTGCAATTAACTGATAAAATGTCTACCGACACAAAGTTTGGTTCACCGATATTAAGCATTAAGGTTGGTTAAGTTGTTTTTGGTTTAAATTTATTAGAAACCCCCCCCCCCCCCCCCCTCTTAGTTGTATCTGAGACCTAACAATTGGTATCAGAGCTTAGTCCTCTTTTTTGTGGAAGTTTAACAGCTTGAGGAGATCCAATGTCTTCTAACTACTTCAGGAAGGACTGTCCTAAACTTGATGGAACCAACTATGGCATATGGAAGATCAGGATGGAGACACATCTGAATTGCATTGGAAAGGACATCTGGGAAGTTACAAAGAATGGCTATACTTCTCCTACTCCCGGTCATCCTAATCCACCTACCTTAGGAAAAGATGAAGAAAATGATTGCGAAGCAAGAGAAGCACTTTTGAGCGCATTGTCAGATCAGAAAATCATGGGATTATCAGATAGATCTACTGCTAAAGCTATTTGGGACCATTTGGAAACATTGAATGAAGGAGATTCCATAGTCAAAATTACAAAAATTGAAAGCTTCTAAGTCAGGTATTAAAATCTGAAAATGGAAGAAGATGATAGGATTTCTGCTTTTATGGAAAGAGTTAATAAAATTGTTTTGGGTATTAAATGTTGTGGAGGAACCTTAAGTGATGATGAAATTATTTCAAAAGTTTTAAGAGGATTGCCACCGACATATAAAATGAAAGTTACTACTATAAATGAGTTAAGAACTATGCCTAATACATCTGTAACTAGGGACACATTGATTGAAAACTTTCAGCTTTTGAAATTGAGGAATTTGGTCCTATTGCTACTATAAAGACAAATTTAGCTTTTAAGGCATCAACATCATCTGCACCATCATTTGACAAGTCTGATTGGTAAGCCTTTTATGCAAGAGAACTTGAAGAACTTGAAGCACTATTTGCAAGAAAAATGCCTAAAAGTCCAATTGGAAGTAAGTATGAAGTTCAAGAACCCTTTAAATGTTTTAACTATAATACAATTGGTCATATTGCTTCAAGATGCCCTGATAGACATGCTAGATTAAGAGAAGAAGCTAGAAGAACATACAAGCCTAACCTTGACTTTCAGAGATATAGATTTAAGAAGAATAAAGATAAATCTTCTTATCTTGATGATGAAGGAGTCACTGATGATTCTGATGAGGATCCAGTAGACAATGGATGGGTTTTTGTTTCTATAACAGAAGATCAACTGACACCTACTGTTCAACTGGTAGAGCATGCCTTGGCAGCTAAACTTGAAGTCAAGGATGAATGGATCATTGATTTAGGATGTTCACATCATATGACTGGTGATAAAGGTAAATTCTTGAACTTTCAAGAATATAATGGAGGTCTAGTAAGATTTGGAGATGATAAAGCTTGTTTGATAAAAGGAAAAGGTACTATATCTCTTGATGGTAAGCATAATACCAACAATGTTTACTATGTTGAAGGTTTAAAGCATAATGTTTTGAGTGTTGGTCAATTAGTTGAAAAAAGATTTCAGTTACAATTCAAGAATGGAAAATGAAAAATTATGAACAAAACTGGTTTGGAAATTGCAACCGGTAATCAAACTAGAGGTAACATCTTTCATTTGAATAATAGTGAAAAGACATGTTTGATTGCACATATTGATGAAATTTGGCTATGGCATAAGAGACTCTATCATGTAAATTTTGATTGCATTGTGAGAATCAGTACAACTAAGGCAGTTAGAGATTTACCTAAGATTGTTAAACCTCACAATCCGGCATGTAAGGAATGTCAGTTTGGAAAACAAGTTAGAGCATCTTTTAAAGGTATTCCAAAAAAATCCAATAATGCTCTTGACTTAATTCATATTGATTTATGTGGTCCAATTAGAACTAAAAGCTTACAAGGTGATAGATATTTCATGCTAATCATTGATGACTATTCTAGAATGTGTTGGATTACTTTTCTCAGAGAAAAATCAGAAGCACTTGGGAATTTCAAACTATTCAAAGCAATGGTAGAAAATGAAACCAGTAAGAAAATTAAATGTCTGAGATCAGATCAAGGAGGTGAATTTATATCTAAGGAATTTAATACATTCTATGAAGTAAATGGAATCAAAAGACAATTATCAGCACCCCGGATACCACAGTAGAATGGAGTTGTAGAAAGGAAAAATAGAACTATCTTGGATGCAGCTAGAAGTATGTTATCTGAAGCAAATCTACCACATGTATATTTGAGAGAGGCAGTACATATAGCAGTCTATACATTCAACAAAGTTCACATCAAAGGTGAAACCAGTAAGACCCCTCATGAACTATGGTTTGGTATTACTCCTACTCTTAAATATTTTAGAATATTTGGAAGTAAATGCTATATTAGAAGAGATGAGTATATTAGAAAATTTGATCATAGAAGTGATGAAGGAATATTTCTTGGTTATTCTTCTAAGAGCAAGGCATATAGATGTTTTAACAAAAGATTTCAGAAAATTGCTGAGAGTACAAATGTGAAAATTGATGAACAGTTTAGAGGAACTTCAAGGTATATAGACTCTCAATTGGAAAAAAAGATACTGAGAAATGAACCTACATTAAACCCACCGGTACAAAATGAAGGTCCAGTTACACCTGTATCATCTGAAAATTCCATTGTAATTGAGGAATTGCAGTAAACAAAGACACCCCGACATGTAAGATTGAACCACTTTGAAAATCAGATAATTGGGAACAAGTATCAAGGAGTTATGACAAGAGGAAGAATGACAAATGAAGAGGTATGTCTTATTTCTTAAATTGAACCATCATCAATTAATGAGGCATGTGAAGATAACACTGGATTAAAGCTATGGAAGAAGAATTAGAACAAATTGAAAAGAATAACACATGGACATTAGTTCCCCGACCAAAAGACAAAAATGTAATTGGAACAAAATGGGTATTTAGAAACAAACTTAATGAAGATGGTAAGGTAATCAAAAATAAAGAAAGACTAGTGTGTAAGGGATATTCTCAGAAAGATGGAATTGATTACAATGAAACCTTTGCACCTGTAGCTAGAATTGAGGCAATTAGATTATTCTTGGCTTTTGCGGCACACAAGAACTACAAAGTATATCAAAAGGATATTAAATGTACATTTGTGAATGGATATCTTGAAGAAGAAGATTACATTGAGAAACCTGATGGATTTTCTTTGACAGATAATAAAGATATGGTTTGCAGGTTAAGGAAAGCATTGTATGGGTTGAAGCAAGCTCCAAGAGCTTGGTATGCTACATTGGATAAATATCTTTTGAAGATTGGTTTTTCTAAAGGTAATTCTGATAGCAATTTATACTATAAAGTGACTAATGATGACATCTTGGTTATAGAAGTTTTTGTTGATGATATAATCTTTGGAGGAGAAGATGGTTTATGTAAAGACTTTTCTATTGAAATGCATCAAGAATTTGAAATGTCTATGATTGGAGAGATAAAATTCTTTTTAGGATTGTAGATTTCACAAACTGATAAAGGTATATTCTTGAGTCAATCTAAGTACTTAAAGGAGTTACTAAAGAAATTTGGGATAGAAAACTCTAAACTGATAAGCACACCTATGACTACAAATGACAAATTATCACTAAGGGGTGAATATACACCTATTAATCCGACTAGGTACAAATCTATGATAGGAGGTTTACTGTATTTGGCACAAACAAGACCTGATATTATGAATGCAGTATGTATTGTTTCAAGATTTCAGAGTAATCCTAGAGAAAATCATGAATTAGCTATAAAAAGGATTTTTTGGTACCTACAAGGCACTACAAATATTGGCCTATGGTATCCTAGAGATGAAAACTTTGAATTATGTACATACACAGATGCAAATTGGGTAGGAGACGTGGATGATAGAAAATGTACTACCGGCGGAGCATTTTTTCTTGGAATCAGACTAATTTCTTGGTTGAGTAAGAAACAAAGTTGCACATCTTTATCAACAGTAGAATCATAATATGTTGTAGCAACAACTAACTATACACAAGTATTATGGCTTAAGAAAATGTTGAAGGACATAAAGGTAAAATGCAAGGAACCTATAACTATCTATTGTGATAACACTGTAGAAATTGATATATCTAAGAATCCGGTACTACATTCTAAAACTAAACATGTTTCTATCAAACTGAATTTTTTAAAGGAGAATTTTGAAGCAAAAGAAGTAAAACTAGTTTATATGAATACTAAAGAGTAGATTGTAGATATTTTCACTAAGCCTTTGCCTAAGGAGACTTTTGAATATCTTAGAGATCAGCTTGGGGTCATACCCCCACCGATAGAGACTTAGACAGTTGATGTTTGTCATCAACCAACAAAATTAATAGAGAAATCTTTTACTCCGGCTTTGATGAGGTGAGCTACTTCTCAGGGGGAGTAGTTGGAATACTAAATTGATTGGTATTTTGTATTTTAAACCTGGTTTTTGTATTGTCTTTGGCATTTGATGTCAAAGGGGGAGAGATTGATATGGAAAAACATAAGGACAACTCATGTTACTCCTAGGGAGAGTGATTGTTACTTTGGGAGAGATTGATTACTCCTTGTATCTGAATTTTGATTTCTGGTTATAATCTATTTTGGGATATTGTTGTTGTTTGGTATTTGGCATTTTTATTTTGGCACTTTGATGGTTTTTCCATCTTGTGTTGCCATAAATGCCAAAGGGGGAGATTGTTGGTATTTTGGATATGTTGATATGGTTTTGTCATTGATGTCAACACCTATTAACACTTATCAACTCTGACACTTTGGAGAATTGGCAATGTTCACCGGCAAGCAAGTGACTTATGCACAGTCACCGGTATCTGGTACATCGACAGGATATATTGTTCATCGGCACTTGGAATGACATGGAAAATACTTGGTTATGTCAAAGCCATTGTTTGGACACTCTGTCTTGATGATTTATTCATTGGTATATTCGAGTTTGCATATTTCTTGTTACCGGCAAATAGGTCCAGGATAAGCACCGACAGACTTATCTATTCTAGATCAACACGACATGCTATGGAGATGATTTATTATTGTTGTAAGTGCATTAAGTCGACATGTTGTATCGATTATTACATCGATTATTGATTTACTTGTAAATTGTTTTATTGTAATATCTTTTAGAGACGACCTACTAAAATTGGTCGTAGGTTATGGTATATATGTAAGATTGATATGCGATTGAAGAAGGAATTGTAAGAAGGTATACGCAAGAATAAGTAGAGCTATACACGCACACATCATTTGAAGGTTGAAGGAAGGTTTTTGTCAAGGCAATCAGAACTAAACCGATACTGAATCCAACATATGAAGATGCTAATTTGAGCAGTACATCATTATTGGATTTAACCATCCAATTGTAGTGAGTGTGACTCCTATTTGTGTTTGAGCAGTGAGCTCTAGGCACTTGGCCTTTCTGCATGTGCAGACCCCATTTGTGTACACATACTATCTGCAGTAGTATCATCTGATTATGGGTAAGGTTTCCCATCGTGGTTTTTCCCCTTATAGGGTTTCCACATAAAAATATTGGTGTTATGTATTGTGGATGTTATTATCTTTCTGTTCTATACATTAATCTTTATCGGTACTACAATTAATTGATAAACTGTCTACCAACACAAAGTTTGGTTCACCGTATTAAGCATTAAGGTTGGTTAAGTTGTTTTTGGTTTAAATTTATTAGACAACTGATTCACTCACCCCCTCTCAGTTGTCTCCGGGACCTAACATTTTTATGTGCAAATATCCATGGGCACCCAGGCATAAATGTAATGCAAGGAATCTTTAAAGAAAGAACTTGTGTTATAAATGAATAGAAAAATGGGAACTAGGACATATATGTGGACGCCAACTATGAAAAATAGAGGCAATATTTGATGAAAAAGAAAAAGGAAACTTGAGAAAAAAAGAAAGATATGGTGAAGGAGACCATGAGAGAATCCCATCAAAAGAGGAGGGGACAATTGAAGAATGGAGTTTTGTGGAGGAACCAATCCAATAATCAAAACACCCTCGTAAATATGACAGAAGAAACCTCTTCACAGAAACTCAAGGTTTCATCGTTAAGTAAAGAGTGAATGCATTCTACTAAATAAGAAGGATCTAATAATGGTACATATATTGGCATGTGTATAGTTTGTACTTGGATCATGCTTAATGTATTTTCAAGAATGATGCTTAAAAACTAAGAGAATAAAACAAACAAGAATTTATTCAAAAGAGAATATTATGTTTAAGGTCATAGATGTGTGGCATGCTTCTAGACAATATATGGAAAGTTTGCCCTTATTTTGTCTCATGATTACAATTGATGAGAGAAAAATTGTCTTAATATTACAAACCTTGGGAGGGGGCTAATATATTTGATCATCTAAACCTAAAGTTACTTGAGGACAATTAAATTTGGGAGGGGAGGACTGTGATGCCCCTGATTTGAACAACTCACATGTCTTCATGGAAGGTCCAAATGATGACATTGTCTTACACCATAAGACTTCACAATTTCATGGACGAAATCATTGATTTACTATAGTCAAGCTTATATGGATTAAAGACAATAAATATCAACCCTCACCATTAATCTCTAGCAATAGTGAATATTTAAGAGTGATAACATATCAAAGGTGTGTAATAATATGAAGAGGCATGCCAGTTGTTAGGAGGAGACATCATGGTTTAGGATGGGACACCACCACTCCAACAATCACCCCTTATTGAGTGGTCACCACTTCTCTACCTAGTGAAGAGATATAAGTAGTGCACTCCCAACGATTAGAAGATCATCAAACCAAGCACTTAATACTTGATAAGGCACTAAATATAAAATAGATTGATTAATTAATACTATTTGGTATGAATTCCTTTGTATATATTAGAATGGATATTGGATTAATGAATATACTTCTACACACGAATCATTGAGAAATACATTGTTGGCGGTTCCATTATTATCTAGTCCAGTAAGGATCTGATCTTGTTGGGGAAGCATCTTGCGATCAAACCACAAGGTCTCACTGTTGATTAGTCTATTATTACCAGGGTTCACCCTCTAATTTAAGAAATTTTGCAGCTTATTTATTTTATGCTAAGTATATGTGTAATACTAGAATCTTTCATACGATTGAGTACTTCCAACCATGGTAGAATGGAAGTAGGCTTGCAAGAGTGGTACAGTGATGGTTCTTTGTGGGCAAAGGGTTACAAAGAGTACTGCCCTTGGGCGTAGAGGAGATGGCTTCTATGGAAACCTATTGTAACCTCTTTCCCCTATCATGGTAAAGATTCAAATCCAAAATTCTGAAATTCCTCATCCAAACATTATGAAAATCCGAAATTCCTCATCCAAATATTATGCAAATACGAAATTCCTCATGGAATTATTATGCAAATGTGAAGATTCAATGAATGAAGGTCAAGATTAAACAATTCCTCATATTATGCAAATCCGAAATGAAGGTGAAGTTCAACAATTCCTCATATTATCCAAATCCAAAATGAAGGTGAAGATCCTACCTCGAATGGTGAGTGTGTCATTTGATCTTGCCAAGGGTTGAGCTCGATGCGGAAGCCTACGCGGGATTGAATGCAGAAATGAATTGTCCTCTTTTTTCTTTTTCTTTTCAAGTAATGCCCGTTGTCGTCAAAATTTTGACGAACGCAGGCACTTTAAAAGAAAAAACAAATTTAATTTTTGACGAAGTCGGGCATTTTTTCGAAAAAATAAATAAATTTGGTCACAATATACCTTCTTCATCTAGACCAAATGTATTAGCAAGATATCCTTGAATAGCATATTCAAAATGAATAGTTACTAGATGAAGCTATAAGAATTATGTAGGAGGATTTTCTTGAGGTAAATGTTTATTCTTGTCTATCCCCAAAACAATAAATGAAGCTTCTACTTGATTATTTCAAAGTACATATATTTCATCTTGAGAAGCATGTAGAACATAGTGTAATAAATCAACTAAACAATAAAATTTTGTCTGTTGTTTCTAACAGATGTACTAATGCAGATAATAAACGTTAATAAACTTTAAAAATATAAAAAATTCTTAGATGATTCTACTAAATTATAACAATTTTGTTTAACATGGCTTGCATCAACAAAGGACATACAACATTATGTGGACTCTATTGAGTCATAAATAAATTATATGGCCAACATCTATTATCCAAAGAAGGAAAAGGATGGTGAGGCAGGGGATGAAATATAAAACTTGTATTCTTAGTTGAAGCAACTTCTTGACCAATAACACATCAACACTGCAACATCCACAAAATATATGATTTTAATCCAAAATCATAAAATCGTGTCTTCAATTGTAGAGGAATATGGATAATTCTCTGAGACATACTTCAAATTATTTCTTGATTTTAAAACTTAATTAATCTATACAAACCAAAACATCATTTTCTCACTCGGGAGAATCACGAGAGATAAAACAACAACTTTTAGTATGCAGAAAACTATCAACATCATATCCACTTGATCACCATGCTTACAAACCTTATCTTAATAATTCTAATGGTGAACTTAAATCTTCTAATCTTCGTATTAATATGATATCATTGTAATTATATCTTCACTAGCAAAAAACAAGGAATGACACCCAATAATGTACTTCATCACGATAATTGTTTAACTTTATCATAACTCATCATCATTATCATTATTATCATCACAACATGAAAGAATCAGTGACATGAGAACAAATAATTCCAATCATGTACTTCATCATGATCATTGTTTAACTTTATCATAACTCAACATCATTATCATTATTATCATCACAACATGAAAGCATCAATGACATGAGAACACATAATGCCACTTTTTATTCTAACTTACCTAATTTCTAACTCTACCATCTCTAATCTCATTTCCACTTCACTCTTACACTTTCCATATTTCTCTCACATTTCTCGCCACTTCTCTCTCGTTCTTGCCTATTTCCTCCACCTTTCACTCCATTTAAGTTACCCTCTCCTTTAATCTCCACCTTTGATGTCCCAAAATTAGTTTCGATCTTAGCCATGTATCTAATCCTCAATATCTATGAATTTCAAATCAAGTCCTCATTTTGAATAACCATGTCTTCTAGAGAAATTAAAAATTATGACATCATTGAACTTCCATAATTTGCATTTTGTGTACGATTAATAAATTTGAGAGTCTCTTTCGATTTGTTGGGAAGGACAATGGAGATTTAGAGAATTAAATGCATCATTGAATTGGTTTGAATATTATTCTGTTGCATTTTGAATTTGTTTGTTCAGTGGTTGAGTAGGTTCTTAGCTTAGAAATTTTAGTTGGTTGTTGCTCATTATGTGTTTCTTTGTTTCATTCCCAATTTCCTACACAACTTTATGTGTTTCTTTGCTCATTCCCAAGTTTATGATGAAGTAATAGTTACCATGAGAAAAGCAAAGACCTTGGAGCATCACCCAAATGTAAAGAAGGAGGCACAAGAACTTTTGAAAGGGGAAAAGCAAAGAAAAACCCCTTGTGATATTATGAATGAGGCAATGCCTAAAAATGAGAGAGAGAGAGAGAGCAAGAAGCTCTTTACAATATTGTCATTAAGAAGAAATGAGAGAGGAGGCATCTCTTAAATAGAGATGAGGAGAGGAGTTACAAAGTAACTCCAAATCTATGAATGCCACCATTCATAAAATGTGTGTGCCATGTGTTCACATCCTCTTATGGAGGAAATCTAATATTCCTTAATAAAGGAAAATAAAAGAAATGACTTGTCCTCACACATGTACTAGAGGACAAATTACATGTAGGAATTCCAAAGGAATATCCTAAATTAAATAAAAATAAACCTAAGCTAAGTAGAGATTAAATATTCTAACACCCCCCCTTAAGCTTTACTTGGGGAGATTACATCAAACCCTTCAATGGGTTGTAATCCAAGATTTTTACAATGAAATTGGAATTTTTCTTTACAAAGTGGCTTGGTCAAAATATCTATAACTTGGTCTTCCCCCTTGCAATAGAGGAGTGAAACTTGCTTGTCTTCAATTTGTTCTCTAATAAAGTGGTGTTGGAGAGCAATGTGTTTTGTCCTTGCATGGAAAACTGAATTTTTAGCCAAGGCAATGGCACTTTGGTTGTCACAATACAATGGAGTTGGTTCATGTTGAGGTAAACCCAAATCTTCAAGTAATCTTCTAAGCCACAAGACTTCTTTGGAAGCATTAGTGCATCCTTTGTACTCAGCTTCAGTGGATCCAAGAGAGGTAGATTGTTGCTTTTTACTATTCCAAGAAATTGCTCCTGAACCAACAAAGAAACAATAACCACAAGTAGATTTCCCATCATTGGGATCTCCACCTAGATCGGAATCAGTAAAACCTTTTAAAGTAAAATCAGAATTTGCATCATAAAACAAACCTACATTAATTGTTCCTTTAATATATCTTAAAATTCTTTTAGCAACTTTAAAGTGTGTTTGTTGAGGTTTAGACATGAATCTTGAAACCAAACCAACACTATAAGCAATATCGGGCCTAGTAAGAGTTAAATAATTTAAACTTCCAACTAATTGTCTATACAAAGTAGCATCAACAAGAGGAGTTTGCATATCAAGCATTACCTTAGTGCCTAATTCAATAGGAATTGAAACATGATGAGCATCATTCATTTTAAACTTATCTATGAGATCTTGAGCATATTTACTTTGAGATAAGAAAATTCCTTTAGAGGTTTGCCAAATTTGCATTCCTAAGAAATAATGTAAAAGACCTAAATCAGTCATTTGAAATTTTTGATTAAGTTGAAACTTAATATCAGAAATCAAAGTATTGGAACTTGAAGTAAGAATCAAATCATCTACATACAAGATAATAATTATAATATCATCTTCACTATGTTTAATATACAAGTTAGGATCATTTTTACTTCTAATAAAGCCTTGAGAAAGAAAGAATTCATTAATCTTTGAATACCACTCCCTAGGAGATTGCTTTAATCCATAAATTGATTTCTTTAATTTACAAACTAAGTGTGCGTTACCTTCTTTAATAAAACCAGGAGGTTGAGACATATAAATTTCCTCATGTAAATCACCATTAAGAAAAGCACTTTTAACATCCATTTGGTGAATAGGCCAATTCATTCTAGAAGTTAATGCAAGCACAAGTTTAATTGTAGGCATTTTAGCAACAGGAGCAAAAGTTTCATTATAATCTAAGCCTTCAATTTGAGAAAAACCTCTAGCAACTAATCTAGCTTTAAATTTAGTAACTTGATTATTAGCATTCAATTTAGTTTTATAAAGCCACTTGCAAGAAACAATATTTTTGCCATGAGGCAAGGGAACTAAATCCCAAGTTTTGTTAGAAATTAGAGTATCATATTCTTCCTTCATTGCTTTTTGCCAATGTGGTTGATTTTTAGCTTGATCAAATGTTTTAGGATCATTAGAATTAATAATAGTAGTCATTAAAGCATAATCACAATAATTAACTCTCCTAGCTTGAAGTTTATCCATTCTAGCTAAGTATTCATCACTATCTTGAATTAAAGATTTAAACCATTTAGGTATTCTTTTAGAAGTAATGGATTCATCACTAGAAGAAGAGTCATGAGGAGTAGAGTTATTATTATCATCATCACTATCACTAGAAGGAATAGAAAGAGATGCATTAGGAGTAGGGTTAAGAGAAGGAGGTTGGTCCTCCACAAGCACAACTTTGGTTTGACCAAGTTCATCATCCTTCACTTTAGAACAATCATGAATGCCTTTTTCTGCAATACAAACATCTCTTGCAACTTTTACCTTGTTAGTAATAGGATTGTAAACTCTATAACCTTTAGTATTTTCATCATAACCAACAAAAATAAAAGGAGAAGATTTAGCATCTAATTTTTTTCTTTTCTCCTTAGGTTTGTGAACATAAGCTATGGAACCAAAAATTCTTAAATTCTGCAAATTAGGCTTTCTACCAGACCAAGCTTCTTCAAGAGTTTTATCCTTTAAGGCTTTGGTAGGTGTTCGATTAATTAAATATGTTGCACAAGCCATAGCTTCAGCCCAAAACTTGTAATCCATATTTTTAGCATGCAATAAACATCTAGCCATTTCAACAATTGTCCTATGCTTCCGTTCTGCCACACCATTTTGTTGTGGTGTATAAGGAACGGTAAGCTCATGTTTAATTCCAAAAGATTTTAAATAAGCATTAAATGCATTATTGACATATTCTCTTCCATTGTCAGTATGAAGAATCTTAATTTTAGAACCAGATTGCCTTTCTACAAACATATGAAATTCAGTAAAAACATCAAGCACTTGATCCTTACTATGAAGGAAATATATCCATGTTCTTCTAGAAAAATCATCAACAAAGGTAAGTGCATACCTTGAACCTTGGATGGAGGGATTCTCCATGGGACCCAAGAGATCACTATGAACGAGGTGCAATTTAGTGTATGCCCTCCAAGATTGACCATGAGGAAAGGGTTCCCTATGCATCTTACCACTCATGCAACCATTGCAAACAATTTGAGAAGTAACAATAGTAGGCAATCCATCAACCATATTTGCGTTTTGCATTAGTGAAATATAATCAGAATTGAGATGGCCAAGTCTTTCATGCCATATAGTAAAATCAACAGTAGTAAGCAAAGAATACTTTGGAGGAGCAAATTCATAGAACTTGAATAAGTTATCACTATCCATTTTCGCAGTAGCAATAACATGATTAGTGTTTGGATCAATGATATAACATACGCCCCTATAAAAGTTAATCTTATAATCTTGACAAAGTTTAGGAACTGAAATCAAATTTGATTTTAATTCAGGAACATAAAGAACATCATGTAATTTCCCATTAGGAACATTCACATCACCAATAGCTTCAACTTTACAACTATGATTATTAGCTAATTGAACAGGAATATTAGAAGTATCGGGATGCAAAGATTCAAAACATTCTTTATGAGAAGTAACATGTTGAGATGCACCAGAATCAATAATCCACTCAAGTGGTTGAGAAACATTATAAGTACATGTAAATGCATGACGAGATGAATTACCATTATTATTATTACCCTTCTTATAATGAGGTTTATGTTGATTATTTTGATTATTTTGATTGATGGGCTTTTTACCATTTTGTTTCTTAAAACAATTATTAGTAATATGTCCATCTTTCCCACAATATGTGCAATGGGGTCTTGTTTGAGAATTATTCCTTTGATTATTGTGATTATTATTATGATTATTATTATGAGAATTATTATGATAGGATTTAGAATGAGATTGATAATTAGAAGATTTGTGATTGTTATGATGATTATTATTATGATTATGATTATGTTTATTATTATTGGATCTAAAAGTATTATTATGATTTTGATTTTTAGACATAAAAGCATGTTCACTACTTTTAAGAGTACCAAATTGAATTAATTTAGCTTCCTCTTGACGCAATAAATTACGAAAAATATCATATGTTAATTGAGTAGCTAAGCTAGGAATAGCAAGTTGAGCATGAATATTCGTAATAAATTGTTGAAATTGACGAGGAAGACATTTTTTAAGAATAAGATGAATTAAACGTAAATCAGCAAGAGTAACTCCTAAACCAGTTAATTGACTATTAACAGAATCAAATTTTAATAAGAATTCATCCATAGTTTTAAAATCCATATACCTTAGATCTTCAAGTTGATCTTGAAGTTGAATTTTTCGGGATTCATTTGAGCTATCATAAGTAGTTTTTAAAATTTCCCAAGCTTCATGCGCTTTTGTACAATTTCCAATTAAAACATACAAATCAAGAACCATTGAAATACCAATTAAACCAAGTGCTTCCTCATTTTGAGCCTTCCATCTATCTATGTCGGCTTGAGGAGCAGATGTAGCGGGTTCAAAAGTTTTATCAGTCGCAACATCCAAAAGATGCTTGAAACGAAAAATAAAAGAAATATGTGTTTTCCATGAATGATAATTAGAACTATTTAATTTAATTTCCGGAATTAATGTAGACATGATAGCAAGATAATGATTAAAAATAAAAATTGCCCTTTCTATTAAAAAAAACACCTGATTAAAGAACGAAAATTAACTTCCTTGATTGAATCAAATTTCAATAAAATTAAAAAATGTTTTTGTAAAAATATTAAAAAATATTATTTTAAAATAACAAATTTAAATTTAGATACTTAATTTTAATTGAACAAACTTTATATTAAAATTTTTTTAAAATCTTTGTTTTCAAATAACTTTAAAATTTTAAAAAAATAAAGTAAATAAATTATATTTGCTTTAAAAAATTCTATGAATACAACTTAAGATTTAAAAAAAAATTAATTTTAATTATATGCAAAACTCGATAACTAATTTTTTGCGTTATTAATCTTTATATATAGACTATTTTTTTTTTAAAAAGAAATAACACAAGATTGATAAAATTTAATATCAAACTAAGCTTGATTTAAATAAAATAAGGTTTAAAAACCTTTTAAACTTGTCAGATGACAGATGACTGCAGAGACGTTTTTTTTTTTTAACTTGATATCTAAAATTATTGCGATACTCTGTAGAGGCGTTTTTAACAGGTTGAAGGGTTTGGAATAGCTATCAGATTGGGAAGGGGGAATGCTGCTTAATGTGTGCGTTTCTTGATTTTTATCCCTAGTTTTCTTGGTCTACAGCCCACCGTGGTAAATTTGCAGTCTACTTCAAACTTCTATCTAGCAGATCAAATGTTCGTATCTCGATTTATATAGGAACTCTCCTGTTCGCATGGGCACAACTGTTAACCTCGAGGGAAGAGTGATACGAGATCGAAATGGAACTTTAATATGATACTTGCGACAAGAAAATCAAGGACGAATGCAGCTTTGCCCTTTCGTTTTGGATTCACTTTGACTCTAACAGTGTCCTAGCGGGGCAATCTCTATCCAGCTCTTTTGTTTTCTGGTTATTTTTTTGCGTGTTACCGAGGTCTGCAGAGAGGGCAAATTTTGGTTGGGCAGAATGAAGGTTACAGTGAAAACTTTGAAGGGCAACCACTTCGATATTGAAGTGCAACCCACTGATGCGGTTGTAGATGTTAAAAGACAAATAGAGCTTGAAGATGTAAGGAAATAAAAGTTCTTATCCAACTGATCAGCAGTTACTGATGTCTGTTTATGTTGCAGGTTACAGAGACAAAGACAAAGATACAAGTTTAACAGATTTGTTGATCAAACAGCAATGCCACAGTAACTGGTTTTGGGCTCCCTTTACACCTAGGGATATTTGCAATACAGACTAAGGGATGGGTAACAAGAATGTATACAAAATATCTAATGCTTGAATGTATACAGAATATCTAATGTTTGATAGTTCAGGTGTAACAAGAATGAATACAGAATATACAGATTAGAGAGTCTGATCAAAAATATATATTTTTACAGAAGACTCTGTTTTATGTGCTTATAATACCAACAGAACTGATGCTACAACATTTAACGGATTACCAGAAGTTTGAATAAATATATTTTCTTTTGTAATCTTCTTCTTCTTGTTTTTAAAGTATTGCAGAGGACAAATAAATAATCCTGAGGTTTGATATTGCAGAAGACCGTTGGGAGAATGGACAAGACTTCCTTTAAAGTGTTTTTTTTTTTAATCTTCTTTATTGTTTGAAGAATTTGAGACTAAGAAACCCAACTGACTTAGATATATAGATATTAAAGTTGAAGGAACTATGAAAAACAAAACAGATACTAACATACAAGAAGAACAAATTTAAGTTTAAATAAAGATTATCCTTTTTATTTATCAATAACACCTGCAAATAAAGATGTTAGGACTGAATGGCAGATTCAAACAAATTGAATCAGAATAGTTGTAAGCTAGAAAAAGAGTTAAAATCTGCAAGTGAATCAGAAATGAAATTTAATAATAAATTAGTTTTGGCGGCAAGCCGACCAAATAAATTAAGAAGACTAAGTTTGGCGGTAAACCTTCCAAACTAAATGAATATGAAATATAAAGTATGCAGGAAAAGAAGTTAGCACTAGAGTTTTGGCGGCAAGCCTTCCAAAACTTTAAAAATAATTAAACTTAAACTAGAGAGAAGGAACTTTGGCGGCAAGCCTTCCAAAGCCCTTTTTTTTTAATAAAAACTAACTAGAATAGGAGATTAAACCTGCAGGCAAACTTGTTAACAAGTTTGAAAAAAAAGGTTAAAATTTGAAACCAAAACCTGCACAATAGAAAATATTAGTAACAAAACTTCTTCTCCTCTCAAGAATGCCTCCAACAAGGTGAACTCCACTGAATGGTAACCTTCATCAATGTTAACTTAAAACAAGGATTAGAAACCTGCTCTGATACCATGAAAGGAAATAAAAGAGCAAGGAAAGGAAAATTAATCCAAGAAAGTTTATGATGAAGTAATAGTTACCATGAGAAAAGCAAAGACCTTGGAGCATCACCCAAATGTAAAGAAGGAGGCACAAGAACTTTTGAAAGGGGAAAAGCAAAGAAAAACCCCTTGTGATATTATGAATGAGGCAATGCCTAAAAATGAGAGAGAGAGAGAGAGAGCAAGAAGCTCTTTACAATATTGTCATTAAGAAGAAATGAGAGAGGAGGCATCTCTTAAATAGAGATGAGGAGAGGAGTTACAAAGTAACTCCAAATCTATGAATGCCACCATTCATAAAATGTGTGTGCCATGTGTTCACATCCTCTTATGGAGGAAATCTAATATTCCTTAATAAAGGAAAATAAAAGAAATGACTTGTCCTCACACATGTACTAGAGGACAAATTACATGTAGGAATTCCAAAGGAATATCCTAAATTAAATAAAAATAAACCTAAGCTAAGTAAAGATTAAATATTCTTCTAACTACAAAAAAAAATAAGGGTGAGTAAAAGCTAACAAATTTATAAATCAAGAGATAAACTCCAATCAAATTACGAATTTATGGATTTACTTTCAATTATAGTATGCTTGGAAATAAATACAAAAACATTTTTATCTGATTTTGTTAGAACTCATTTTTAGTAGAAATTTTAGCTCCATTGTTTTTGTCTCTTGGATAACTTATATTAATACAAATTGGAAGGTTTAAAGAGATTCTATTTTTTATAGCTCCAATAGACTAAAAATTATGACATTTTGTTGAGTAAATTGATTATTATTGGTCACATTATGAAAATATCCATTCATGTATCTCAACATGGATTCAGATCAGAAGAAAAAAAAAAGTATGTGAGACTAAAATTATATTGTACTTAGAATGCCCATAATCATTGAGGAAATGCATTATGTAGGATGACTAGAGCTTTTCTTAATTGCCCCACCTAGTGAATGCCATCTTTAGGCACTAGATTGCAAAAACAATCTCTTAGTGAAAATTATTTCTTGTTAGTTCAATCTCTTTAGTGGGGCTAGACTCTATCCCTATGGCGAGAGTAATCTAGGTTAAGGCTAGGTGTCATTGAATTATTCAAATGTCTTTGCCTATAGGTTTTACAATTCCAAGAAACGTTGCTACTTTTATTTAAAAAGGTAGTAGAGGTCCTAATCATCCCTCCATTAAAGTTCCCTACATTAGATAGTTTCTTAGAAAAAAAAAATTGCTTCCTAATCTTCATGAAGTGGTGACATATACTTATTAGTTTTATTGGCATCATTATTTTAAATAATTTTTCATTTAAATACTAGAATGAACCATGAATATCAATAAGATATTTATTTTCTTAAAGATTTGTACTATTATCTACATAAAGTTCTATATTGTTCAATATCTCATTATCAAAGAAATGTTTAATAGGCATATGCATCAAATGGGTAGGTGGATATGTAAAATTTACATACCATGTTCAATAACAAGTGAAGACTAAAACAAATAATTGATAATGAAATGGTTGAAAGAAAGACAATTGAATTAATTAGGCATTAAAATATTTTAAACCTACATCTAACGTGAGTTCTAGAAAAGTTATAGCTTAAGATTTACAAATAGAATGGAGGTCCTAATACTTCCTCCAATGAACCTCACCCTTAATTGGTTTTCTTTTGGAAAAAAGTACCTCTTGTTTTTTACAATGTGATTACATCTGCTTAATATTTTTAGTCGAACCATTATTTTAAATAATTTCTTAAATATTTTACAATGAAGAGTGAATACCATTTAAAAGAAATATATATTGTAAATGATTGTAACTATTATCTACTTTTATCTCTATAATGTTTAATATGTAATTTTTGAACGAAATGTTTAGTAAAAATATATATGAGATGCCTAGAGGGATACGAAAAATGCAGATCCCAAATTCAATGACAGATGGAGATTGAAACTAATAATTGATGTTGAAATAGTGGAAAGCAAGACGGTCGATTTGATTTGTCCCTACAGCGTACAATAATAGAGAGCCAAGACTGGCACATGAAAACTATGGGCCCAAATGGGTAAAATAATATACACACGAGACAGGTACATGAATTTACTACCTAATTGAATCCAATATTTTGTAGGCATTTGTTGCACGGTAAGATTATAGTACAGATGCACAGAGTAATGCATGGCCATTTTTGCACTGATTGATTTTGCTCTGAGAGGAATCTCGGCACTACCTTGTTGAAAAACGAGAATTGGCATCATTATCAATGAAATAAATTGAAAACAAGGAGTGTGTGTAATAATTTGTGCTGGTGAAGCCATGGCCCTGCTTGGAAAAAGAGTGTATCACTGGGCAAAAACATTCACGGTATTGGAGAAAGTCTGCTTTACTAATGAGGTCCTTGCATCTTTTCTTCTGTGTGACGTCTAGCATGGGAGACAACTACTAATGAGGTGTCTTCCATCTTTTCATCTCTAATCCAAGCGCATAGAAACATAATTTCAATCTACCGGTTTTGCATGAAAGTAAATATATCTAAATCTAAGGTATGTTCTTTCTTTGTTGATTACGTAGTCTACTTGGAAACTTCAAGCTATCATTATGAATTATGAAAATTTTATGCTTTTAAAAAATATGTCAAAACATAATCAATGTTTACAGAAAAATTCTATAAAAATAATATTATTTATTGATCTAATTATCTTATATTGATTTCTTTAACACCATATCTAGCACAATGTTTTAATAAGTATCATGACAAATGTTTAATTATGATGATTAAGCCTTGAAGATAAGAATAGATTCTAAAGGATAGAAAATAGATAAATATTGATCACCACTATCAACGTCATGCAAAAGTAGATGGTGTAAAACACATCACTATGTATCAAGTTGTGTGTTTGATAGTATATTTACCTCTTTGAGAATAATGAAATTTGACAGTTTAATTTGACAAGATGCAAATGCTATGCAAAATAATAATAATAATTTACTCCTCAAAGGTCAATAGTGAGCTATTATGTTTAGTGTGTGACAACACTATTCGAAAGGACTAAAAATAGTAAGTATTGACCACCATTATTAGTGTCATGCAAAAGTAGATGGTATAAAACACGTTAATATCTATCAATTCATATCTTTGATCGTATACTTATCTATTGCCCCTTAATTGTCCTTGATGACAAAAAGGGTGTCATTAGGAGGCTTTGTTTAGTGCAAATTGACATGGTATATATCTTTCATTTAATGCCTAAGTGCTTATGGTTTATGTTATGTTATATGTTGAATATAAAGTTCTTAAGAATTTCACTATCGACATTTATTTTAGATATTGTTTTTAAAGCACTTTGTATAGTGCTGCTGGCAATATGTGATGTGGTTCCCTTTACACCGATGACTTGGAGGTGAGTTGGTATAGTTTAAGTGACTGTTTGGTTAGCTCTTTCCGATAATCATCTTGCGGATTTCAAATAAGGTTTTATTATCACAAAGTATTGTGATTAAGGAAAAAGCAATACTCTTTCAAATGTATTCTCATTTCAAAGTTGTCGAACCCTAACTAGCTGCCGCCATGAGTTTCATTCTAGCAGTTATAGGGCATAATGTGGTCGTAATCTGGTTGTGGGTTTATGGTATGTCAATCTTTAGGGCCAGACAATTTGAATGGTGGCCTTGGTTGCCGATTTGAGTGGGATTTGCTACAGATATTTAGGGAATTCACAAGTACCATCATTCTATTTTGTTTATTAACAGGTAAAATCCATTACAAAAGAAGATAGATCTATTTTACTGGCCAATTCTTGTTTGAAATAAAAAAACAAAAAATAAGGATGTTATGCTTCAGTTTTCTTCAACGCATATAAAAGGAGTTAGCGAAGTTACAGAACATGGTTTTTGCTTTAGTTGTAGAATGGCATTATAGTTTTAAATACATGGTTTAATTTTTTTGCAACTACTTTCAGTTATTAATCAAACCCTAACTAAGGGTTGGGAACCCTATTCGAGGGTTACTTTAGAAGACATAATGACTTATATATGGTTAATGACACTCTGAAAAATGTGGAGATATTATGGTGAATATACAAAGCATTGAAAAATATACAGAGGCATTGGATTTATATTTTTATAGACACATTATTAAAAGTTTTGTATTTACTCTTATCTCAATTCAAAGTGTTTTGTGAAAAGGGTTTTATCTGTTGTATTCTGATCAGTTTGTCACACACTAGCTTTATACAGAGTGTTTGAGAAAGAAAGAAAAAACTGTAACTCTTCGTCTGTCATAGCAAAGATGTGAAGGGCATTTTTGAAAAACCTTTTATAGTTGGAATCATTTGCACTAGTTCCAACCATTGATAATTTTGTGACTACAAAACAAAGTGCAATCACAAGGTTACCAATGATTGTAGCTGGAGTTGGTATTTTGACAATGTATGAGGCATAAGGGTTGGTGCTCCTTGAAGCTTTGTGACTTCTAAATTCAATGTACTGAGTTGGTTCTTTTACCGAGTGGTTTTTCTACCCCAAGAGGGTTTTCCACTAATGAAAATCATGGTGTTATGTGTCCAATATTTTCTCATTTTGTTTCACTAGTCAATGCTCTAATATTTCAGGTCTTTTGTTGTTTTACATTATACTCTATTATCATTGAATTCATTTTATGTTTAGTAATCCTTGCAATACATATTTAGTTGATTTCTAAGGCAAAGTCATCTTGTTTTATCTGAAAGCATAAAACAAAGATTGGTCATCATGATAATTGAATGATCACATTTTATGCTTTGATAACAGTTTTTTTTTCATGGTTTCAAGTCACATTTGTTCAAACTCATAACTTGCAAGTTCATTGTTATTCACCTGCTCTAATTGATAAAGAGAGTTCTCAAATTTTAAAAGGTGTTTTTTAAGTTAAAATTCATACACTCTGATTCACCCCCCCTCTTAGAGTGTCATCACTTCCAACATTATCACCTTTAAAATAATGAAATTTGGTAATTTAAGTTGACAAAATGAAAACACTAAGAAAATAGTATAATAATTTAATCCTCAAACCTATGTTGGCATTGTGTTGTCATTGATGTCAACTGATATGTATAACATGTAACCAATATGGATGGCTAACGTTATGCAAGGTGTATACAAGATGCAAGAAAGAGATGTTATCTGTATGGATGTTCATCGGCAAGCAAACATAAGAAAGCAAAAATATAACTAAAGGTAAGACTAGTTAACTCAACTGGTATAGCATAATCAACATTTATGTATTATCAACCGGTATGAAGGATGGTGTTGTGCCAACTGCTAAACAGGTCCACTGATGAGAATGTGTGAACAAGCTAAAGACAAATTAACAGAGTGCATGCTTTTTTGATCACATAGAGTGTGAACAAAGAACCAAGAGAAATCTAAGATAGCTTGAAGTAACCAGCAAAACAGTGAAGCCATGATACAAAGGTTGACTAGTTATTGCATGACAAAGAGGGATAGAAGACTGGTAGTATAAGGTGAAGTAGTGGTTGTATGTTTAGTCGATGACTGATTCTAAACTAACACAGTGGACTGAGCTGAGGTGGATGCTGACGAAGATGACATGTGGGATCCAAGTGGCTAATGTGCATCGGTTGGTAAATAGTGTGTCGGTGAGGTAGTTGCCAACTAAGCTTGCATTTAATGTCGACCCCATAAATCATAGGACGATGATAGAGGTGTGTGGCTTGAAGAAGAACAACATATTGAGATTGAAATTGGTGATGTAAGGATTGATGTAGGATGCCAAGTTGAAAAATAGATTTGGTGAAGAAAACATCAAGAGCATTTATTATAATTAATAGAAAGGAGGGCCGAGAAACAGCTTGTACGTTCTAAATATAGAAAACGTGTATTGGAAGCAATGGAAATAGCAATGAAACTTGATTTGTTGCTGGTTGTCAATCTTGGAGAGGAGATCTGATGTGCTATAATATGACTTGTGGTAGGTAGAAGAAAAACTTAACCGAAGAAAGTTCAAAATTCATTCTAGTGGGAAAGCTGATATATATATATATATATGAAGATTGAAGATCAAAATGGATGATGATGCTGCATAAGATATTGATGCCAATTGCAATGAAGGAGTGTGCTTCAGCGAAAAAGTGTTGATCAGACTAAGAAGAGTGTTCCAACAAAGTCTCTGAAGGAGAACTGGTTGTAAAGGTGTAATCGGTAAGGTTAAAGTTACTAGTAAGCAACAAAAGAGTATAACAATGTTTGAACCGGTAGTGTTAGAACTGACAGATAGTAGCAAAAAATGAAGGAGAAGAGGGTGAGTAGAGAACCGATGGTGGAAGAAGCAGTGAATAAGAGTATAGTAAACTAACAGAGAAGAGGTAGAGTGATAGAAAGAGGATTCAACCGATAGAGAGATCAATTGCAGGGGTTACAAAACACATTTGTAACTAAGTGTTATTATTGTATTAAGCTTTATTATATTGTACATCACTGAGTTGGTTCTCAGTGCAGAGGTTGGTGCTCCTTTGGGTTGGCTCCCATAAATAGTTAGGCATTGGTGCTCCTTTGGGTTGGTGCTCCTTGGGTTGGTGCCCTAAATCATTGTAATACTATTGTTTCTTTATGAGGCTGGATTGGAGCAGTAGAATCCAACAGTATTTCTCACCTAGGTTTTTCCCATATTGGGTTTTCCTCATAGATCCGGTATTGTGTGATGTGTTTTTGTGTGTTCTTGCATCTTGATCTATTCCTTGTCTAACCGATATACTTGTAGATAGGAAAATGGAATGCATCAAAGCAATATTAAACTAGCTCAACGACAAAAACTAGATTGCAATGATAAGAAATCCTAATAACATTCAATAAAGGCATGAAGATGAAATACTAAAATAAAATGCAAACCAAAGCATGTATCTCCTTCATTGTTCCTCCATTGTCCTTCTTTCTCCTTCAAATTACTTTGTTTGTGGATCTCACCAACAATTGCAAAATGCAAGTATGAAAGCAAGCAAGATTGACAAGATGAAAATTGTAGCATAAGGATACTAGAAGCATGGTTGATTCCTTTGATTGAAGAAACTCATCCAATTTATAGACAAATTGGAGAGAGGACAAGATTAGCATGAAATTGATTTGAATGGAAATTCAAATCATGAATGGCAAAATTATGACAAATTATGACAAGACTGACATGCAAGATTGATTGATTGACAAAATTATGACAAATTATGACAAGATTAAAATGTCATTCCCATGACAAAAGGGAAGAGAGAAAATAGCCTCCATGATTGCAACAAATGGAAGCATAAACATAGGAGAAAATTAGGGGAAAAATAGGAGAAATAGAAATTAGGAATTAGGAGAAATTAGTAAATTGGAAAAATTGAGGAAAAAGATGAAATAGGAATTAGGTGAATTAATTAATAGGTTTTCATCCATTAATTAATTCATGAAAAAGACCTAGGACTAAATAAATCGATTTATTTAACCCACCAAGAAGAAGAAAAAGATTAAATGATCAAATCATAAAACCCTAGAAATAAGAGGACAAAGAATTAGGTCAAGACAACAAGAAATTAATGTCGATTCGATCATGATTTTGATTGACAAAGGACCAATGCTGATAAATGATTAAGATTGGTTGACAAATTGACCAAGATTGACAAAGAGATAAAATTGATAGGTGCCAATTGACAAGGAACAATGACTAATTGATCGAAATTGATACGATTGAAAAGGACAACGATCGATGACAAATTGATCACAAAATGAAAAGATTGATCAGGACAAGGATCGATGACGAATCGATCGCAAAATGACAAGATTGACAAGGATGAGGATCAATGAAAAATTGATCACATAATGACAAGATTGACAAGAGGACAAGGATCGATGACGAATCGATTGGAAGATGACAAGATTGACAAGAGGACAAGGATTGATGACGAATCAATCGCAAGGTGACAAGATTGACAAGAGGACAAAACCCTAATTCTATCATCGATTAGGATTGAAGATGTCCAAAATGATGATAAATAAGCACACACATTGATGCGACAGGATAAGATTGACCAAAATCATGACTGAAGATTGCTATCGACTATTGACTAATTCGAAAGTGATAAAAATGACGAATGCAGAAGAAGGACTCGATGCTCGCAAATGATAAAGACCAAGTGTGCAACATAGAAGAAATGCTAATGCAACACAAAACCCTAAAATAAGGCAATGCACAAATGTTAAAGTATGACTCTGCAAGTGTTGACCATTTTTAGACGTCTACAATACTTAGTGTTTGAACTACTAACTGATACAAACACTTAGGTTTAAAAATTTAAGATTATTTAAAACCACTTATTCACCCCTCCTCTCAGTGGTACTTGTGTTCTTGAATTGGTATCAGAGCCTTAGGTTCCCGATTGGTTAAAGATTTCTCTAGCTTGGGTATATTCTGGTCTAAGAACATAAGGGAAAGAAATGAGTCCTCCTCCTCCAAATATCTCATGTTTGATGGAACCCACTATCCCTTTTGGAGAAAAAGAATGGAAACCTATCTATCCTCCTAGGTTTTGATGTTTGGATGTTGGTAAAGAATGGGTATACTATTCCTAGTGTTCCTCCTACAGATCGGGATGCTAAGAGGGAGTATGGAAACAATTCAAAGGCTAAACATTCTATTCTCAATGGGTTGTCTGATAATGAGTTTGTCAAGGTAATCCGTTGTTCATCCACCAAGGAGACTTGGGATAAATTGTAGAGATTATTTTGAAGGAGATGTCAAGGTCAAGGAGGCTAAGCTACAAACACTAAGAGGTCATCTTGAAGGCTTGAAGATGAAAGATGAAGAAAAGATTGCAGATTATCTTCAAAGAGCTGATGAAACTGTGAACACCATCAGAGGACTTGGAGAGGAAATAGGTGATGAAGTTATTATCAAAAAGGTGCTTAGATCACTCACATCTAAGTATGATATTAAGGTATCTACTATAGAGGAAGCCAAGGATCTGAAAAAAAATTCAATGGATGAGTTATGTGGCTCCCTAACTACTTATGAGATGAGGACAACTAGTGAAGGAACTTCCAAGAGAGAGGCTGCTTTCAACTCCATCAAAAAGGGCAAGGAAGAAATTTCTCATTGCGATTCCAGTGAAGACTCAAATATAGAGGTGGAAAACTTTGTGAGGAAGCTAAAAACAGGATCTGGTAAGTATAATGGAAAATTACCTCTTAAATGGTTTTACTGTGGTAAAATAGGACACTTTATTGCAAAATGTTTCTATGGTGAAACTGATGGAGATGAGAAAAGAAGCTCCAGTAGGTCCTCTGATAAAGATAAAGAGAAGAAGGTCTACCAACAAGAAAGAAGAAGCTACCAGAAGTAGAACCCTGTATATACCTTTGAGGGTGATGCCACAGATGAAGAGAGTGCATCAGAAGATGACTTCCATGAGGATGAAAGAGAAGTAAATCTCTTTATGGCACTAGATAAACCGGTTGATGAAGATGAGGAAGATGAAGACATTGAAGCTGAAGTGGACTTGGAAGGTGAAATCATAAGTGCACTTGAGGAGTTGAATAAAAAAAGATGAGATCTCAAGAAGGTTAAGAATGCTACTATAAAAGAACAAAAATAGCTTGATAAATCTTTGGAGGAATCCAAGAAAGTAATCTCTAGTCTAAAACTCCATCTAGAAGAAGCCAAACGGATTTGTGAGGTCACAAGATCTAATGCATTAGAGAAGGAGAAGGAGAATCATAAGCTATAAGAAGAGATTGTAAGGCTTAGAAAGGAGCTTGAAAAGTGAAAGGATGAACTGAAGATGAGAAGAAAGTATGAGGACAACAGTGAAGCCTTTGACAAGATGTTGAGCAATCAAAAGCACTCAAAAGATAATGGTGGCCTAGGAATTGAAGAAGGAAAAAGTTCAAGCAACAAAGAAACATCCAGTAAGGAGATATAATTTACTTCCTCAAGTGAAAGAAAACAAAAATAAACCTTTACAGTAAAAAAAGATACCAGAAAGAAGATCTATGTTGAAGCTACTAGAAATCAGCCTGTGAATTGGTATGCTCAACCAATAAACCAGAAGCCTCACCCAACGTACCAGAATACAAATCATAAAGGCAAGTTAAATATTGATGATGAAGGGCTCACCAAAGCCAACAACATGAGAAGAAGACATTCAGTGCAACAAAGGCCTATTGGTCCACAGCAACAAGATCACTATGTACCTAACTTCCATGGCTACTGCTATCAGTGTAATAATTTTGGAAATAGAATTGTTTATTGTAGATTGATGAAAAAGCCCCCTATTAGTTTTACAAGAAGAAATCCATTCAATGCACTTTGGGAAATGTTGTTTTTAATCAATGTAATGAATTTGGTCATAGGAATTTTGAATGCAGGAGAAGTCAACCAGTGTCCTAAAATAGTTTTAAAGGTTTATATTTTAATGTCAATGTGAAATTCTATAATTGTCAAGAGTTTGGACACACTGCCAAGCATTGCAAGCTTAGAAAAATCAAGCAAAAGAAGTCAGCACCATATCAAAAATCAGAGGTAAAACTGGAACATGAAATTATAGTAGACAAGAAGAAGGAAGCCAAACTAGTTTGGGTTGAGAAGGACAAGAACAAAGTAGAATCAAGTCTAATTGTGTAGACTATGCTGCATGCAAAAGAAGAAACCTATGGGTTGTAGATAGTGGATGTTCCAATCATATGATTGGTGACAAAAAGAAATTTATTAAGCTTGAAGATTGGAATGGAGGCTCAATAAGATTTGGAGACAACTTCAACATGAAGATAAAAGGCAAAGGTACTCTAAACATAGATGGAAAATTGAAGACACGTGATGTATATTATGTGGAAGGTTGGAAGCACAATTTGCTAAATGTGAGTCAAATGTGTGATAAGGATACAAATTTACTTTTGACTCTATCGATTGCCAAATAAGAAAGGAGAGTATTGGTTAGATTGTAGCAAAAGGAAAAATGAAAGATGGAAATGTGTACAATCTGTAGGAATGTTATGAGTCCCAATGAATGATGGCATAAGTGGATGAGAGCTAGTTGTGGCACAAACGATTAGGACATATAAACTTTGACAACTTGGTCAAAGTAAGAAAGAAAGGCTATGTGAGACACATACCAAAGATCATAAAACTGGAAAGCACATTTTGTGATGAATGTGTAAGAGGAAAGAAGACTAAGGTGACCGTCAAGACTAAAGAACATAATATTTCAAGGCCACTTGAGCTTGTGCATACTGATCTATGTGATCCAACCAAGACAAGAGATCTAGTTGGTGAGAGATATTTCCTGCTTTTCACTGATTATTTCTCAAGAATGACATGGCTTACTTTCCTACAAGACAAATCTAAAGCATTTGAAAGATTCAAGATTTTCATGAAGATGGTTGATAGGGAAAGTGGATGCAAGCTGAAATGTCTAAGATTAGACCGAGGTGGAGAGTTCACATTAAATGAGTTTGAAGACTACTGTGAGAGACATGGAATAAGAAGAAAACATTTAGATCCAAGGACACCACAACAAAATTGTGTGGTAGAAAGGAAAAACAGGACAGTCAAGGAGATGGCAAGAAGCATGTTAAATGAAGCAAACATATCAGATATATATTGGAAGGAACTAGTTCATACTATTGCATATACCTTGAACCAGGTTCAATTAAGAACAAACAATAGGATGACACCTTATGAATTGTGATATGATCGAAAGCCTTCGATCAAGTACTTCAAAGTGTTTGGGAGTAAATGATTCATCAAAAGAGATCAGGATGACTTGGGCAGCTTTGATTCTAGGAGTGATGAAGATATTCTCCTTGGTTACTCAACTCATAGTAAGGCCTACAAGTGCTACAACAAAAGACTAAGAAGTGTCATTAAGAGTGTGCATGTAAGAGTGGATGAAGATTTGCATAAAGGGAGATATGCTCAAGTCAACTAGTATGATGATTCCAGTGATGAAGATAAAGTGAAATGTGACAGTGAACCGAAAGAAGCCTCCAACAAGTCCCCCAACCAGTATGTATAGAAAAATCACCCAGAAGATTAGATTATAGGAAATAAGAATGATGGTGTGAATACAAGAAGACGTCTTTCCCAAAATAATTAACAAGTCAATTTATGCCTCATGACAAAAATGGAACCTAAGACATTCAATGAGGCCAACAAGATTAAAAAATGGAAGGATGTAATGGAAGAGGAACTGCAATAGATTGAGAAAAATAAGACTTGGGAATTAATTCCTAGACTGGAAGACGAGAATGTAGTTGGCACTAAATGGGTCTATTAGAACAAGATGAATGAAGAAGGAAAGATTGTTAGGCATAAAGAAAGGTTAGTGTGCAAAGGTTACTCTCAAGTAGAAGGGATAGATTTTGAAGAAACATTTGCACCAGTTGCTAGACTTGAGGCCATTAGAATGTTTCTAGCCTTTTCAGCTTACAAAGGATACAAGGTATATCAAATAGATGTAAAGTCTGCCTTTTTAAATGGTAACTTGCAAGAAGAAGTATGCCTAGAACAACCAGAAGGTTTCCTCCTACATGATGGTGAAACCTTTGTGTGTCAATTGAAGAAAGCATTGTATGGTTTGAAGCAGGCTCCAAGAGAATGGTACTCACGGTTAGATAAGTATCCAAAGGAGAAAGGTTTTAGAAAAGGGAGCATAGACAGTAATTTGTACATTAAAGTAGATTGAAACCACATGATTATTGTGGTTGTATATGTGAATGACATATTTTTTGGAGGAAACAAGGACACTTTGTGCAAAGACTTTTCAAGTCAAATGCAAACAGAGTTTGAGATGTCAATGCTTGGAGAGTTGTCATTCTTTCTTGGTTTGTAGATATCACAACAAGACAATGAAATATTTATCACTCAAACCAAGTATGAAAGAGATATATTGAAGAAATTCCAAATGGAAGACAAAAAACATATAAGTACCCCCATGGTGATCGGGTGCAAGTTGAGCAAGAATGATGAGTCACTGGTAGTGGATCAGACATTATATAGATCCATGATTGGCAACTTGTTATATGTTACTACTTCTAGACCAGATATAGTGCAATCAGTATGCATGGTGGGAAGATTTTAAGCAGGACCTAAACAGTTGCATATGAATGCAGTCAAAAGGATCTTCAGGTACCTACAAGGAACACTCAATTATGGACTATGGTATCCTAAGCAAGGAGAATTAACCATGCAAGCCTACACTGATGTTGATTGGGCTAGATGCATTGATGACAAGAAGATAACAAGTGGTAGGGCAATCTTCCAAGGTAATCGGTTGGTCTCATGGCACAACAAGAAGCAAGATTCAATCTCCTTATCAACTGCTAAAGTTGAATATATTGTTGTTTCTACATGTTCTCAAGTGCTATGGATGAAGTAGACCATCAAGGATATTCAAGTAGAAATCCCTTATCCTATTTCCATCTAGTGTGATAATTCATGTGCAATTAACATATCAGAGAACCCAGTTATGCACTTGTAATGTCATTAAATTATGACCCTAGCAATTTTTTACTGCATTAGGGTCCTCATGGATGCGAGTTTGAATCATCTAGCCTGATTGGAGATCAAAGATTGCTCAACCTTCAAAAATATCTTCTTCCTTAGCCTCTACATCACCTCATCCACACTTTGTCCTAGAGAAAGGGTAGGACAAGGGTGTGGCACCATTGTCCTCCTAGGACAGGGGTGTGACACCGCTATCCCTACCCTATTTTGGGGTAGGACCTTCCTAGGGTTGCATTGTTGGTTGTGCATCAGGCAGGAAATTCCCCTGATGTTGTCCCATTATGATAATTAGATCCACTAACATGTATTTAAGGGGCATTCATCCTCTCATTTGCACATGTTCAATAATTTTGGATAAGTGGAAGTTGCATAAGTGATCAAGCATTGAACCATTCTTTTCTAGCATTGAGCATTCTCATGTCTCCCTTCAAGGCTAGGTATTGCATTCAAGTCAAGGATTCAACCATTGAAGAGGAGATTGATTTCAACATTCAATTCAACACAAGAACTTCTATCAACATTGCTATCACAACCTCCCTTGAGGTGATTTACAATTCAGTCTTTCATTTACATCTACTTGCAAGTACTTTCTTTCATTACTTGGTTAATTCCAAAACTGGGGTTTGACCTAAATGTAAACCCCCAATCCCAACCCATTTTCCTCTCGTATCTATGTGTAGGTTTCATGTGCACAATTGTACTTTCAGATTTGGGCTTCATTTGCAGAGGCAGAAAAACCCTTTTCATTTCATGGATTTTTCGAAGGATCATGTACATTCCTACCACGGTCTGGGCACCTTTTCCTCAAATTTGCAAGGTGACTTTGTCTCAACATATTACTACCAGATCCAGGCATACAACTTCATCCCATATTCTAATCTCATTTTATAATCAATTCTTTGTCACTTTTGCACTACATAATTCAATCAATTCCTTTCCTTTTCAAACAAGGAAGAGGGGATAAACTTAACATTCCCAATTCATTCAAAATTCAATCTACCATCTTCATGTGGATATATTGAATCTAGTGAATTATCCTCTCCTCTTCCTAATGTAACATGGTGAAAAGGGTTTGAAGGGTAATCAATAGTGAGACTCTCATCTCTCTTCAAGGGAAAGGGTAGTTTTCCTCTTGATTTATCATTCACCATTTTTCCCACCATTACATTTTGGTGATCCCAACATCTTGCATGCTTTCCTTGGAACAAAATTGCATATTTTTCATTTACAAGTTTCAAATTTCTACAAACTTAGTGGTTAAATCATTAAAAACCCTAGTTTTAAATTTAAAATTAAACTTGTGATTTGTAAAAAATTGCTTGTAGTTATCTTAGATCTGAAAATTGTTTTGTTTGTCAATTCAATTTCCTCCTTGTCTTGTTCAATTTGTAAATAAAATTTATAAAATTAAGAGGTTACTTGTTAAAACCCTAATTTTCAAAAATCATCTTTAATTTTCAGATTTCTGATTGTTCGGATTTGTCTTCATTCCTACAATTCAAATTTTCAATTTCCCCCATTTTTCCCAAAATTTAAATTTCAAAATTAAGTGGTTAGGTCATCAAACCCTAATTTTAAAATTAATTAGATTTTGTGCAAATTTAAAACCAATTTCATTTACATTTCTTAACATTTTCCAAGATGTCCCTATCCATTAGGTTTGACCCTTTTTCAAATTGCAATTCAATTCCTCTTTTTTCTTCAAAACCCTAATAGGGTCCTATTTTCACATTTGCATCTTCATTTAGTGCATCTAGAGATCATTAAATTTGTCAATTTTTTGGGGTTAGCTTTGAAATCATCATAATATTCATCCTTGAAAATTTTGACAAAAGTTAATTGGACCATGTGCATTCTCGCCATGGTCCACGTCTTTTTTCCTAAAATTTTGGGAGATTGTTATGACTGTATTTACTAGCTTAAATCCATAAGATGGGTTGATTTTATCGATTTTTGATCCCTCTAGAATTGGAAATACCTCAAAAATTCAACATTTCAAATTTCAAGAAATTTTTTAAAATTGAGAGGTTAATTATAGTCTGCCTTGGTTTTAAAAATTATGATTTTAAAATTAAGTGGTATTCCCTTGGCCCTAATTTCAAAATTCTGATTTCCTTTCATTTTTGGAAATTGTGTCATCATCTTCCCCCAACAAATTTCAAATTGTGTAATCATTATTTTCTTACATTTTACATTAGTCAATTTTGTAAGCTTTGTTTCACAATTCAAAATTCAAATTTTTCGTCTAGTGCATGAGTTTTACCAGTATTAGGCCTACCTATCCTATCCCCATTAGCCGAAGCATTACAATTAAGGCTTCCGAAGGTTTAATTACGGAGGAGATGAAGCCTAATTTGGATGACTTCTTTAATGAGGATCATTTTAATTCTTCCCATCCTAATCATGTTCCTATTCACCCCATTAATGAATCCCATGATGAAGAAGAAGCTTTAACTAGGGTTTCTTTAGATCAACTTTCTACATTGGACAATCAATTTGATAACTTTCAACAATGGATGTCCCAATAATACCCTAATAGTGAATATCTTGTATTAATTGAAGGTCTCAAACACATGCTTCAAAGTGATAAGAATAGAATTGATATATTGCATGGTATTGCACATATTGTTGATTCTAATGTCATGCCTATCAATAGTTATGATGAAACCCTAGGTTACTCACAACCTTCAACACAAGCCAATTCTTCAATTCCTTTGATTACTCCTATGACTAGTATTCCTACTTTCACATCTAATATCATGGCTACTTCAATTCATAATGTCATCCCTACAACAAGTGATTATGGGGGAAATCCCTCTTCTTCATATTCTACATCATTACCTTTGTCTTCCATGAATATCCTACTATTCCTCAACCAATTAGTGCGACACAAGGGGGCAATTCTTTCAACAACTTTATTCTTCCTTTAAGTCTCCCTTTTCCTACCAAATCATCGATGGTGCCTACTTATCATAATGTCCCACCGCCTTATTCTCAGTCCATCCATTCTTTCAATAACATCACACCACCTTCTCAATCACCTATGTCTAACATCAATTCTTCCACCAAAACAATAATTAACAATCTTGCTCAAACCGTGTCTTCCTTACAACAACAAATTGCTTCCATGAGTCAATCCAAGTTTAGTGTGCCCACCTTTGATGTTATGACCCCACTTTCTCTTGATATTGTTAAAGTCATGCCACCTAAACATGTTGAGATCCCTCAATTGGAACTCTATAATGGAAAAGGTGATCCTCTTACGCATGTCAAAACATTTCAAACCTTTTGTACTCATTTTGCTTATGATCAAAGATTGCTTGCAAAACTGTTTACTAGAACACTAAGAGATAAGGTTGTACAATGGTATTTCTCTTTGCCTTCTTATTCCATCACTTCTTTTCAACAACTAGAAAAAGCTTTCATCCAATGATTTCAAAACAACATTGGTCCTAAAATCACTTTGATTGATTTAATGCATTGTAAACAAGGTGTTAAAAAAAAGTGACTGATTTCATTGGTAGATATAAGCATTTGTGTGCTCAAATTTCTTTTCTTGTACTTGATAATGATATTCAAAGAATTTTCATCTCTAATTTGCAAAAACATATCAAGGAAAAGCTTATTTTGTCTGACTTTACTTCCTTTCCGCAGTTGTGCGCAACACTCCACAATTATGGCTCTGAGTGATAAGGAGGAGAGTGTTCAACAATCATTTGTGAAGTTCAAACCAAAAAAAAGATTCATCAAGTTTAATGATACAATAAACAACGACCATGTGAATGCTACAATGGGTGTGCCTTCTATTTCTAATTTTTTCCGAAGAGAAAGACAATTTACTTCCTTGAATGAATCTTTACATAGTATTATGTCTCAGTTGTTGCACATAAATGTTATCAAATTTCCTCCTATAAAATAAATTGATCCTTCTAAACTTGCATCCTCTTATTTTGATAACAATGTTGGAATCCAATAACACTGAGAGGGGGGGTGGTGGGGTGAATAAGTGTTATACCAAAATGATCAATTTTAGCCTTATTAAAACATGCATACACAAACCGGTATACCAGTACATAAAAAATTGGGAGAAGTAAAACAACTAATAAGCCAATCACATAAATGAGAACCATAACAAATAAAATTATATGTGGAAAACCTCAAAGAGTAAAAACCACGGTGGGATTTGTCACCCACAATATCAATTCACTGGCCATATGAAGAGATATTACAAAATATAAGGGGTCTGCACTTGTAGGAAGGCTTACAGCCTAGACCACACTGCTCAATCACAAATGGAGCCTCACTAACTACATATAAATCTAGGCTACAATTTGGAGAAGTGTTGATTTGCTAAGTTAGCATCTACTATGCCAGAATACAGTTTTGGTTTAAGATCTATTTGTTTTGGTCTAAAACACTAAACCCTTTACCAAAATAACCCTTACATAAATATCATTACATACATGATCTCTCTGATATATTTTGCATCTCCTAATTTATCTCCATCCAATTACATATTCGCATCATGATTACAAAATGATCTATCAAATTGATCTATATACCCTATACAACTTATCATGCCTTATGTTGGCTTACAAAGGTAATTACAATATCAAATTACATGTCTGCTAGATAACATGAATGCATAAATATTAGAAACAATTTTTGATGCCAAATCCAAGAGATGTTAGCCTCCAATATCGATAACCATATTCTAAACCATGTCGACTTGCATTGTCGGTATCCAAATAAATCCCTTTGTCTTGCGGGTTTCAATATCGGTATAGTATCTGTGAAGTGCTTGTGAGTACACAACTAAACCAAAACATGAAGCCGAAATACAATACCATGTTTCCATCAATGACAACATAGTGAAACCAACCAATTGAGTGTCAATTGCCAACAATCTCCCCCTTTGGCATTGATGGCCACACTCATGTGAAAAATGGTCAAGGTTTCATCTGTCAGTTTCATCCTGCCTACTCCCCCTTAGCTAAATATTCATTAATACACAATAGTCCATACTCACATATCTCCATATCTCCATATAATGTATACAACTTATTTTATTCTTTTTCACATCTATATCACTCCCCCTTTGACATCAACGCCATAAAAAATTCTGAAAAGAATTTCAAAGATCCAAAAATTGTACAATGAATTAAAAATATCTTACCAAAGCTTAACAAATTTTAAAATTTCTGGATAAGCTTTCTCCAATAGTTCAAGATAAGTATCCCAAGTAGTTTTGAAAGTTCTATAAATGGATACAAGTCCATTTAGTATATGTGTAAATGACTCTTTCTTATTTACCTATGTTAGTGTGGGCTTTCCCACCATATCCATACATTCTTTCTTATGTACACTAAATGAATCCAACCGGGGACTCAACAAGCCTCTCAGACTTCTGGCTCTTCTTATAATTTTGTCTCTTTCCTTTTCAAGAATAGAAATTTGGGCTTCCAAAATCAAAATTTGACCATCAATGGATGTAGTCAATGATGTCAATCCATCAAAATAATTAGCTACATTTGCAATTTTTTCCTAAAATTCTTTTACTATCTTATCCACATTGACTGTAAGTGTATTAGTATTACAACATATCCTATAAATATTTATACATTTCTTCAAAGAATTATCTATTAGTTTCATCTTTTCATCAATCTTCTTCTTTTCAAATTCAATCCCCTGATTAAATGCAGCTCTCTTAGCCTGATTGAACCTCTCGAGTGCTTGTCGGTTTGAGATCTATTGTAAGGATTGAAAATCCTTTGAGATATGCTTAGTGATTCTCTTAAGCTTGCCAAATGGGCTTGCTTTATTGTTAATCTTTCACTCTGGGACTAGTCTGTGTAAAACAGTGATTGATTGATCAATCATCCCTTTATCTGTAGATCCCTCCTTCATTAGTTTTTGTGTTTCCATCATCATGAGTTCAGTAGGACTCATATTTGTTATATTTTTCTTTTCAACCTGTGAGGTGTCAATTGACAACAATGATGGACCAACTACTAGTTCCCTGTCAGTTTCCCTTTCCTTCTCCTCTAATAATTTATCCTTTATAGATTCCTCACTTGCATTGGTGGCTTCACCACTTGGTGCAGTCTCTATAACTATTGGTTCCTTTGTAGGAACTATAACCTCAACCTGTACATTTGTATCTAGAGGATTGTTATCCTCAATATTAGTATCTTGTACATAATCAACCTTTTCACTCTCTCTATTAGCTGGTATCTCAATGTTTGTTTGTATATTTGTATATATACTGGGGACTTGATTTCCACTATCTTAATATTTTTCAAAACTGATGATGAAGTGCCCATAATCCCCTTTAATTTTTCCTTCAACTGGGGTGTCTACAGTGTCTGTCTTTGATTCCAGTGAAGTAAAGAATTCTATGTTCTATCCTAAGAACTTAACCCATGTCTTTTGAGTTTCCTTTATTATTTTATTTACCCTTCCTAGCACCAGACTATTTAATCTATGTTTGCTATTAGAGACTTTTCTATCTGCCACCTCAAGTGTCCTTTCCATTTCCTCTGGAGCAATAGCGATACAAATACATAATAACTCTTGAATATTAATATGTTTATCTTCTTGCATAGTTGACAATCTTCTAGAATCTAACATATTATACAATTCTATCGGTATTTGATTTTCAATTTCTATTAAGGTTTTCTTATAAATATCCAAATATAATAAGACTGCTTCCTCTAACTCTCTTTGTTCATCATCCTCTAAGTTTTCATAATAAAACTATATTCTTTAACAAGCCATCCTTAGTGATTTCATCTACTAATTCTGCACAAGTTTTAGGTGGAACATTACCAGATTGAATAGTTGTATCAGTGTCATTCTTCTTATTCCTCTTTATAGTACCAGATGTAGTTGAAGGTGTTTCCTTTGGTACTTTCTTCTATGCCGGTATTTTGAATGTAACCTTCCTAACTAGTTTCTTTTTGGATTCTACTTTTGTTTCCTCTGTTTTCTTCCTTACAATCCTCTTGAATGCCAAGGGTGTGTCATCCTCTGATTTAGACTCTTCTATAATAGGCTCAATATGTACTTCTGGATTCTTCCTCTCCCTGTCTTTCTTCGGGACTACATCAATTAATACTTTGATGTCTTGTGAGACCTTTTCAACAAATTTTCTATCGTTTCCTTCATGCTTCTCTTTCTTCTTCTAGTTAAACTTTGTTTCAACCTCTTGTGTTTTTTGTTTTGTAGTACCACGGGGCTTCTCTGCCTCATCAATAGGTGCATCAATCAACATTTCAGCATAGGCCTCAAGAATCTATGCATCCACTTCATAGCCCATTTCCTCAATCTAAATTTGTCAGGGCTTAACTGCTTCTATAAGTGTTTCATCCTTCTTCACCATGAAGCATATGTCAGTTGAATATTTTTCTACAATATGCTTAGGAACCCTTTCCCTAGACTTCATAGATTTTTGAAATGCTTTGAAATATCTCCATACTTTATCATCTCTCTGACTTCCTAAAGTAGCATTTGACTTTTTCAATTGTCTCCCTACCGGGATGTCAAATGCACATTGCCTTTTACCAAAACTAAGTGTATCATTCATGAAAAATAACATTAAGTAGAACATTAAGTTGCCATACTAGAAGGTTCCCTTCTTTTCTCCCTTAATCTTTCCTAGGTTTATTAATAAGTCATCTAACATCCAACCACATAGAACCAATTTCACATTCTCTCTCATCATTTTGTATGCAACAAAAAATATAGGAACTGGAAAGAGAATTCAGTCGGTTTGACTAAGTTACCTTATACTTGATGATCATACTACCTAATTTGATGTTCATCTCGGTAATAGTGCTTATTCTCATAGATCTCCTATTAGATGTCGCGTTGGTGATCTTGTTGACATAATTAATTGAAACCTTCTTATCTGGATTTTTCCCAACTAATGGTAAACCAGTGATTTCCGTGATGGCTTCCTTGGTGATTTTGTAAGGTCTATCTAACCAGATGAACTCCCCATGTACTCTTCTTAAAACATAGCTTATTATCTCATCTTCAAATTCTGGAATGCCCAGAATCCTGGTAAACCTTAAGTCTTCAATGTTCTCATATGGCAGTTTGATCTTTCTAGATTCTCCCATCAGCTCTCTCATGTACATCCCCTTTATTTCAGATGTTCCCAAGTTCTCAATATAACAATGTATGTATTCCCTAAAATCTTCAACATAGACAACTCCAGGGTATCCACATGTCGATACAGCTTGAAAATTGGCCTGGGGGTGGTCCTTGACCTCTACTAGGGTCAGATTTACAACAAAGATAGGAATAGATGATGATCTTCCTTCCATGTTTAAAGATAAATACCTGTTGATCACTTTTGGTGAAAACCCTTAACAAATTCTTCCAGTCACTAGTGCAATCACTCAAGAAGAAATCTGATTGCTCTGAAATTTGTTTGATTGCTATTAGTCACTCTTAATCACTTTGAATAAAAGGTGATCAATAATGAAGTGAGTTCAACCTTTTAACCTTTGAGAAAAAACCTAATCTTCCATTGACATAAATGAGTTCCAGTGAAATATACCAGATCTTGAATAGAACATATCCATGCCACATAAACATCTCCAATTTCTGTAACATCTTCCAGAACCTCTTCCCGGGGAATATACAAAAACTTCATGACTTTTTCCTACCCCTAAGGTATCTGCCTCAATTACCAGATGAGCTATCTATTGGTGCAAAAGCAACCTCCTTTGTTGGATAAGTAACTAGTGCATTTTCATCTGATGATTGTTCTTCAGTCTTCCTAACCCATCTTTAAGTATGATCTTGTCAGATTAAATTAACCTTCTCTTTCCCTTTCTCATTTGATCTTATCCGTGCCTTATGGTTTTGATCTTCATTAGTAGAACCAAAACTTTGTCCTTGCTCAAATCCAAGTCCACTATAATCTCCAATCTACCTTTGTCTCTTCAATAACTCATCTAGTTGTGCTGAGCTAATCTTGAATTTTTCTTTATACTCACTTACAATAGTAAATCTTCTCTTAGAATTATCATTTGTCTCTCAAGCTCTTATTCATTACTCTAGGATTGTACTAAATTAGTTCTCAACATATCATTCTCATGAACCAATTTGTCACATTCCTCAAATTTGTTCTTGAGGGATACAACAAGATTTTTTTCATTTTTCTTCCGATCCTCAATCTCCTTAGACATTATCATATGTATAAATTGCATTTCATTTTTCATAACCATTTTCTCCTGACTCAATTTCCCACATTGTTCCTTAAGTGCGTCTTTCTCTTCATCATTCTGATTTTGCAAAAGTTCCTTCCTCCTAGCTTGAATAGATGATAACCTCTCTTGTACGACAAGAATGAATTCCTTAGCAGAATTCAATTCATCTTGTAGCTTTAAGTTCTTCAACCTTTCAGCATCATAATCTACAAGTGCTATCTCAAGTTACTTCTCCAAAGTGATGTCCATGGATTTTGGATTCAGGATCTTCCTCAAGCTGTTAAACTTCCTTCGAGGCACAAGACTTTGATACCGATTGTTGGAATCCAATAACACTAAGAGGGGAGGATGAATCAGTGTTATACCAGAATGATCAATTTTAGCCTTATTAAAACATGCATACACCAACTGGTATACCGATACATAAAGAATTGAAAGAAGTAAAGAAACTAATAAGCTAATCACATAAATGAGAATTATAACACACAAAATTATACATGTAAAACCTCGAAGAGGAAAAACCATGGTGGGATTTGTAACCCACAATATCAATTTTACTGGCCATATGAAAAGATATTACAAAATATAAGGGGCTTGCACTTGAAGGAAGTCTTACATCCTAGAGCACACTACTCAATCATAAATAGAGCCTCACTGACTACATATAAATCTAGACTACAATCTAGAGAATTGTTGAACTACTAAGTTAGCATATACTATGCTAGAATACAGTTTCAAATTAACCTCTATCTATTCCAGTATGCAACCCTAAACCCTTTACCGAAATAACCCTTACATAAATATCATTACATACATGATCTCTCTGACATATTTTGCATCTCCTAATTTATCTCCTTCCAATTACATATTTGTATCATGATTACAAAATGATCTATCAAACTGACCTATATACGCTATACAACTTATCATGCCTTATGTCGGCTTAAAAAGATAATTACAATATCAAATTACATGTTGGCTAGATAACATGAATCCATAAATATTAGAAATAGTTATTGATGTCAGATCCAAGAGATGTTGGCCTCCAATACCAATAACCATATTCTAAACCATGTCGGCCTACATTATCAGTAACCAAAGAAATTCCTTTGTCTTGTCGGTGTCAGTGTCGGTGTAGTATTTGTGAAGTTCCTATTGGTACACAACTAAACCAAAACATGAACCCAGAATTTACAATACCATGTTGCCATCAATGAAAACATAGTGAAACCAACCAATTGAGTGTCAATTGCCAACAAACAATTCTTTTTGTGAATTTCATCATCAACCTAGTCATGATACTGAAATTTTTTTTACATTAAAGAATAAGATTCAAGACTAGATTGATAATAATACTATATATGTGGTAGGTTTGAATGATAAAGGGAATAAATCAGTAGCTCCTCCTAATCAAAATCTTAATATTTTCATCGATCCCTTCCCTTCTCATACTTCTAATGTTATTGAGATTGTGCCTAATTATCTCTCTTATGAAGATTTCACCTCTATGGCTCCAAACTTGGTTAATATAGTAGAAACACAAGATCCACCTAAGGATCCCTATTTTATATTTGACCATAGTGAGACCATTAGAGCACCCAATGGCCCTTTATACATAGTTGTGAAGGTTAAGGATATCCCTTGTTGTGGTGCCCTGATTGATCCCTCTTGCATGGTTAATGTCATAACTGAAGAGTATCTTTTCACTTTACAATTGCATAAACCAATATATGATGCTTCTAATGTGGATGTGAATTTATTTGATGGCTTCTCTTACCCTAACATTGTCTCTATCACCCTTTTTGTTGGCGTTCATATTAAATCCATGGATGTGGACTTTGTTATCATACCTTCTTCTAAGAAATTCCATGTGAAGTTGGGATATCCTTGGCTATCTTCCATGAAGGCTATTTCTTCTCCAATCCATAAGTGTCTAAAATTTCTCCACAATGGATAAATCATAACCATGAACCATAGCTTATTTTTTCCATCTAAAAGAAGCCCTGGTGTTCCTATTGATCTCTTTTGGCCTAAACAATTTCAATCTCTTCCATCAAGGAGAAATTCTCTTTTTCAATCTTATCAAAAATCAAAGAGCAATATGATTTTATCCTTAAGTCAACCTACATCTCCAACACTTGAGATTCCTATTATTCTTCAAGATGAGTTTCTTCCTATGATGGATAGAACTAATCTCCCTACTAAGGAAGATCGTCCACCTACCCCTATGGATGTGACTTTACCTTCTCTTAAGGATAACACCAATATTATTCTAAGTTCGACCTATACCTTCTCCTCATGATGGACTTGGTATCCTTTGTACACCTAATATTCCTCTTTTCTATGGCGCAATTCCACCTCCTTCCTCTTATTGAGAGAAGAGCCCTACTTCTCATATTGTTCAACCAAAACGACCTCAACCTTAACCTTCCACTATCAAGGACAGAAAAATTCCTACTTTTCCAGGTGTTCCTCCTCCTTCTCAGCCTTCCCCTAAGACATAATGGAATCATTGTGCGAGAGAATACCAATGAAGACATTGTGTTTGAGCTCATGAAACTATCCCTAAAAATATTCAATCTCCTCAAACTTTGATTGTTGACATGAGTCCCTTTTCTCCTAAGCAAGATGTTAAACGTACATATCAAAATCATAAGTTGCACAAAACATGTGATGGTTTTACTCCTATTCATGTTCTTGCTCCTATTTCTCTAAACTTTGATAAAGAAATGAGTGAAAATGTTTTTCATAATGGAAATACAACTCCTAATGCTTCTGATAGTGAGTATGAATATGTTAACATAGACAAGCATTTAGCAGATGATTTTTCACAAATGCTAATTCTAGCTCCTAAAATTGAACAAAGTGACTTACAACATGAGAATATCCCTTGTTTGGATCTTGTGATAGCTCCATCTAATGTGCTTGATTTCTCTCCTCTAGCATGTTTCTCACCTTCCCAAAATAGTCATCAACAAGATCGGGAGGCGAATTTTGTGCTAGATTAGTAAGATTAGCATTGCAGATCTTTCTCTCTCTCCTTTCTTTCTCTTTTGTGACCATTCTTATATGTGTATCCCTATTCTTCTATTGTTCCCTTAATGTCTACTTGGGGACTATGCAAAGCATTGAGATTTTTTCTTAGTCTCTTTCATTTTGACTCAAAAGACATCCTCTCTTCCCTTTCTTCTAAGGTAGTGTGCTTCTTTGGGGAATGAATATTATTATATGTACATATACATACATGATATACATGAGTTATCATACAACATACTGACCCCAAGCAAAGCAATAGTACCTCATGTTTTGTGTTCATTATCCTTGTATTTATTCCTTGATTGAGGGATAAATCCTTGCGATAATGTGCTCCTTCCTTCTCTCTCTTGGGTGTATCCTACCTTAAAGAAATTGCTCCTGATAAGGCATGTGCGATCACTTTAACGTGGGGGCATACACTTTGCTCATACTTTTCTTTTTGTGATACTTAGAATTACTTAGTGAACTTTGTTTTTCTTTGTAATATTTTGTATCCTTGCTTTCATGACTCATATTGTAGGGAACTTCGCTACTTGCAGTCATAGTTCTCCCATTCTCAATCTTCCCTTTTACTTTTTCAATCAAAGTCGTAAGATCCTAAGTCCACTAGGGATTCGATGCATCTTGCCTCCTTGACGTGTTAAAATTATCTCAATCTTGTTTCCTTGTACATTATCGGTAGTATTGGTGTACTCTTATACTCTGGCTAAAGTGGGGGCTAAATGTAGTATCATAAAATTATGACCCTAGCAATTTTTAATGATATTAGGGTCCTCATGCATGTGAGTTCGAATCCTCTAGCCTGATTGGAGACCGAAGATTTCTCAACCTTCAACAACATCTTCTTTCTTGGCCTCTACATCACCTCGTCTACACTCTTCCCTGGAGAAAGGGGTAGGACAAAAGTGTGGCACCCCTATCCTCCAAGGATAGGGGCATGGTACCCCTATCCCTACCCTATTTTGGGGTAGGAACCTTCCTAGGGTTGCATTGTTAGTTGTGCATTGGGCGGGAAGCTCCCCCGATGTCGGCTCGTGACAAAAATCAAATCCACTAACATGTATTTAAGGGGAATTCGTCCTCTCATTTGTATAAGTTCAATAAGTTTGGATAAGTGGAAGTTGCATAAACGATCAAGCATTCCAGAGAAATCAAGCATTCAAACATTCCTTTCCAGCATTGAGCATTCTCAAGTCTCCCTTCAAGGCTAAGTGTTGCATTCAAGTCAAGGATTCAACCATTGAAGAGGAGATTGATTTCAACATTCAATTCAACACAAGAACTTCTATCAATATTTCTATCACAAACTCCCTTGAGGTGATTTAAAATTCAGTCTTTCATTTAAATCTACTTGCAAGTACTTTCTTTGTTTACTTGGTTAATTCCAAAACTAGGGTTTGACCTAAAGGCAAACCCCCAATCCCAACCCATTTTCCTTTCTTTTATATGTGTAGGTTGTAGGTGTGCAGCTATACTTTTGGATTCGGGCTTCATTTACAGAGGCATAGAAACCCTTTTCATTTCACGGATTTTTTCGGAGGACCGTGTACATTCCTGCCATGGTCCAAGAAATTTTTTGTCAAATTCATAGAGCAACTCCATCTTGACATATTACTACTAGATCAAGGTGCACAACTTCATCCCATATTCTGATCTCAAGTTATAATCAATTATTTGTCACTTTTGCACTACATAATTAAATCAATTCCTTTCAATTTCAAACAAGGAAGAGGGATCAACTTAACATTCCCAATTCATTCAGAATTCAACCTACCATCTTCATGTGGAGAGATTGAATCTACTAAATTATCCTCTCCTCTTCCTAATGTAACATGGTGAAAAGTGTTTGAAGGGTAATCAATAGTGAGACTCACATCTCTCTTTAAGGGAAAGGGTAGTTTTCCTCTTGATTTATCATTCACCATTTTTCCCACAATTATAGCACTCAAGGACAAAGCACATTGCCATCAAATACCATTTTCTTAGGGAGAAGTTTCCAAAGTAGGAGGTTAAGGTGGAATATGTCCCTTCAGGTGAGCAAGTGGTCGATATCTTCACCAAAACTTTACCGGTAAGAACATTTGAGTATCTAACACACAAGTTAGGAGTTTTCTCACCTACTTCACGCACTTAAGTATGTATGGAAATCTATGGTTCATGGGAGCTCACTGCCATACCTCTTGACTCTTGGACCATTTGTTGGACATAGAGGTATATCCTATATGGATGTAATAATTTTTTATTGGTTTGAATTTTTGGGAAGTGCTCATTGGTTCTAGTTTATGGTTTCTTTCAATGTCTACCCAATTTGTACTTAATTAACATCACAATTGAACTACCAGTTGAAAAGAACAATTGGCTTGTTGGTAACCCTACTATATCATAGGTATGCAAGGTGTATGCAAGGTGTATGAAAGGTGTATACAAGATGCAAGAAGGAGATCTTACCGGTATGGATGTTCACTGGTAAGAAAACATAAGGAAGAAAAGAGATAACTAAAGGTAAGAATGGTTATGTCAAACATTATAACATAATCAACATGTATGTATTGTCAGCTAGTATGTAGGAAGGTGTAGTGCCAACCAATAAACAAGTCCATTGGTGAGCATGTATATTAGCAAGCTAAAGACAAATTAATAGAGTGGATGATTTATGGAACACATAGTGTAAACACAGAACCAAGCGAAATCTAAGATAGCTTGAAGTAATCAATAGAACATTGAAGCGATGATATAAAGGTTGACCGGTTATTGCATGACTCAGAGGGATAGAAGACTAGTAGTATAAGTTGAAGTATTGGTTCTGTGTTTAGTCGATGACTGATTCTAAACCGACAAAGTGGACTAAGTTGAGGTGGATGCTGATGAAGATGACACGTAGGATCCAAGTGGCTAATGTGCAGTGGTCGATGAAGAGTGTGTCAGTGAGGTAGTTGTTGATTGAGTTTGCATTTAATGTCAACCCCATAAATCACATGACAATGACAGAGGTGTGGAACTGAAAATAGAATGACACATTGAGATTGAGATTGGTGATGTAAGGATCGATGTAGGATGCCAAGTTGCAAATTAGATTTGGTGAAGAAAAAATCAAGAGCATTTATTATGATTAACAGAAAGAAGGGCTGACAAACAGGTTGTAGGTTGCTAAATATAGAAAACATGTTCTGGAAGGAATAGAAATAGCTATGAAGCTTGACTTGTTGTAGGTTTTCAATCTTGGAGAGGAGATCCAATGTGATCTGATATGACTTGTGGTAGGTATAAGAAAACTCTAACCATAGAAAGTTTTGAAATTCATTATGGTAGGAAAGCTGATATATATATATATATATATATATATATATATATATATATATATATATATATATATATATATATATATATATATATATATATGAAGATTGAAGATCAAAATGGATAATGATGTTGCATAGGATATTGATGCCAGTTACAAGAGAAGACTGTTCTTGAGTGAACAAAGTGCTGATCAGACTGAGAAGAGTGTTGCAACTGAGTATCTAAAGGAGAACCGATTGTAAAGGTGTAATTGGTAAGAGGGTTTAGCAGAGGTTTAATCGGTAAGGTTAAAGTTACTAGTAAGCAAAAAAAAGAGTATAACAGTGTTTGAATAGGAAGTGTTAGAACTGACAGACAACAACAAAAAGTGAAGGAGAAGAGGGTGAGTAGAAAACCAATGGTGGGAGAAGAAATGAATCAGAATAGAGTAAACTGGTAGAGAAGAGGTAGAGTGAAAGAAAGAGGATTCAACTGGTAAGGCAGAGAAGGAGTGAAATTGGTAAAGAAATCAATTTCAAGGGTTACAAAACATATTTGTAACTAAGTGATATTATTGTATTAATCTGTATTACATTGTACATCATTGAGTTGGTGCTAGGTGTTGGTTTGGGTTGGTGCCCATAAATAGGTGGGGTTTGGTTCTCCTTAGGTTGGTGCCCTAAATTAGTAGGGGTTGGTGCTCCTTGGGTTGGTGCCCTAAATCATTGTAATGTTGTTGTTTCTTTGTGATGCTAGATTGGAGTAGTAGACTCCAGCAACATTTCTCACCGAGGTATTTCCCACATTGTGTTTTCCGTATACGTCCGATATTGTGTCATGTGTTTTTGTGTGTTCTTGCATCTTTAGCTCTTCCTTGTCTAACTAGTATACTCACATAGTGTTTGAACTGCTAATCGGTACACACACTTATGTTTAAAAAGTTAAGATTATTAAAAACCACTTATTCAGCCCCCTTATCAGTGGTATCTTGTGTTCTTCAACCCCAATAATGAGTAACATCTTTAGCATGAGACGTATCTCCTATGAAATTATCTTCATTCTTTAATTCAAAAATTATAGCTCAATAAAACCTAGAGACTAGACTCAAACTTAATTTTTAATAACTTATGATGACTTGATTGAAGAGTTAAATCAACAATAAAAGGGAAAAAAATAGAACTAGATTACTTTTCTTTAGTTTTATCTTTGCAAAACCATAAGGTTATCCTAGAGACCTTCAAAATAATAATTAATGATAAATGTGTGTGTGCTTGCGTACATTAATTCTTAACAAATCATATGTTGTAAACACTAGCACCTTAAATATTTCAAAATAGCAAAATAGTATGTTGGTTAACCTTAAATACACTAGTGAGCAAGATTAGCTATTCATATATATATATATATATATACAGGCACACATATACATAGAATTAATTATGAAAAATAGATTTATATTGTATTAAATATAATCTCATTGAAAATTAATGTGGATAAGCAATTGGCAATGTAAAATATAGACCTAAATAAATTTATTTTAACAATAGATCAAAAAAGATATGACATAATTTACATTACTAAGAATGTATAAATTGTCAAGTCCTAATATAATATTTGATTTATTATGAATAATAACATAAATATTACTTTAAATGATAAGACTAATAATTTTCATTTTTATATTAATGCCTATTCATTAGAAAATATACTTAAGACTATGAGACATGATTAAATTATACCATCATCATTAGATTTATCGTAAATATTTTTAAAATATATCATATCATTATCAATGTTTATAGAAAAACTATATAAAAATAACATTACTTATTGATCTAAATCTCTTAGATTGATTCCTTTAACATCATATCTAGCATACTATTTTTATAACTATCATGGCAAAAGTTTAATTACGATGATTAGGACTTGATGATAAGAATAGATTCTAAAGGATAGAAAATAGATATGTAATCAACACCACTAACAGAATCACACAAAAATAGATTGTGTAAAACACATCACTATCTATCAATTTGTGTATTTGATGGAATATTTATCTCCTTGAGAATAATGAAAGTCAGTAGTTTAATTTGACAAGATGCAAACACTATGCAAAATAATAATAATAATTTAGTCCTCATACCTCAATAATGAGATATCATGTTATGCATGTGACAACACTATTCTAAAGGACTAAAAATAGTGAGTATCAACAACCACTATTAGTGTCATGCAAAATTAGATGGTGTAAAATACATCACTATCTATCAATTTATGTATTTGACAATGTGTTTAGCTCCTTGAAAACAATGAAATTGAGTGGTTTAAGTTAACAAGATGCAATCACTATGCAAATAATAATAATAGTTTAACCCTCAAACCTCAATAATCAACTAATATATTGTATAGTGGAAAATTGAATCCTAGTGGTTCCCTACCTAGGAGAGAGAAAGGAAACCACTAGCATGATTTTCACTCGGGAGAAACTTTACATTCAAAAGAGGGGCTTGAATCCACTAGATCCAAATCAAAGGGGGATAAGGATGTGAATACCAAGTGGATTGCAAGAATTGGAATGCAATTTGCCCTCTTTTGTAAAGAGATATGCTGACTTGTTGACTATGCTGAAAAATGAAGACAAAATGGGTGAAATAAGGAGCTACTAATTTTGAATTGCATTGTAACTTTGGATATGAGATATTTAGAATGATACGGATTTTCCCTCCAAATTTGGAGAAAATTGATTAGGAGCAAGTAGAAGTTGCACCTGGTCCTCCAAAAAATCTGCACGCTGAAAAGGGTTTTTCCATCTCTAAAAATGAACCCGAAATCTGCAATTACAGTCGTGCACCTATAACCTACATACAGAAAAGAAGGGAAGAAAGGTTGTGGATAGGGGTTTGCCTTAGTCAAATCTTGGTTGAGGAATCAACGTTGAAATAAATTAATTACAAATGCTTAAATATAAATGATGGAAATGTATACCTTGTACATCTACAATTTGTTGAAGATGGTTTCATTTCTTCTTGAATGTAATCATAAGTGTTGCATGAAATGGCATGTAACATGAAAAAACCCTAACACACAAATTCTTACAAATGAATGTTGTAATGTGGCTCCAATGGATGAATAAATAAGACAGATGAAGAAGGAGATGTTTGAAGACTTGAACACTTGGACTCTTGACGATGATAATGAAGTACTCCTCTTGAATTTTTCTTATCTTCTCTTATTCATGTATACCAAAATGAGAGGACTAACTTCCTTTTATACTAGTGTAGGATAATTAATTCATCTCACCAAAGGCCGACATCAGGGAGATTAAATCCAGAAAAGCAAACTGGGTTGAAGGGTCGGATGGATCTATCTTAGGGTCACCTAAAGAGGGGGGACAGGGGTGCCACACCCCTGTCCTATGGGGACAAGGGTGCCACACCCCTATCCTGCCCTATTTTATGTTGGTATTATGGATCTATTGTATTTTTTTTGTCATTGATGTCAACACTTGTCAACACTTATCAGCACTGGAGATCTTTGGTTATGTTCATCGGCATGTTCAGTGACTTATGCACAGTTACCGGTATTTGGTTCACCTAGAGGTTATATTGTTCACCGGCACAAAGGATGACTTGTTATCATCTAGAGATCACTTGGTTATGTCTAAGACATGGTTTGGACACTTGGTTTTTGTGATTTGGTTACTGGTATAATTGTGTCTGAATATTTATTGTTACTGCCAAATTGGTCTAAGTTATGGACCAGCATGCATTATCTATTCCAGATCAGCACGACATGTTATGAAGATGATTTATTGATTGGTTATTATTATGAATGCATTAAGCTGACATGATGCACCCATATTGATTCATTTGTAATTGATTTAATTGTAATATTCTTAGTGAGACGATCTACACATTTGGTCTTAGGTTTTGGTATATATGTAAGATCTCATTTGTGAAATTAATGTGGTAGTAGAAGAGGAATGTAATAAGGTATATGCGAATATAAGTAGAGCTACTCACACAAACATCATTTGAAAATTAAAGGAAAGTTTTGATCAAGACAATCAGATCTTAACTGGTACTGAATCTAGCATATGAAGATGCTACTTTGAGGAGTACATTATCATTGGATTTAACCATCCAAATGTAGTTAGTGTGACTCTCATTTTTTGATTGAGCAGTGAGCTCTAGGTAGTTGGCCTTTTTGCATGTGCAGACCCCATTTGTATACACATACTATCTACAGTAGTATCATCTAATTGTGGGTAAGGTTTCCCACCATGGTTTTTCGCCTTATAGGGTTTCCGCATACAAATATATGTGTTATGTGTTGTGGATGTTATTTGTATTTCTATTTCATGCATTAAACTTTACCGATACTGTTATTAACTATTAAACTATCCACTGGCATTAAGTTTGGTTTATTGATATTATGCATCAAGTTTGACTAAGTTATATTTGGGTGGAAATTAATAGACAACGGATTCACCCCCCCTCTTAGTTGCCTCTAGGTCCTAACAATTGGTATCAGAGTCAAGTCCTCTTTTTGCAAAAGTTTAACAGCTTGAGGAGATTCTATGGCAACTAACTATTTCAGGAAGGACAGTCTGAAACTTGAGGGAACTAACTATGGTATATGGAAGATCAGAATGGAGACACATCTGAAGTGCATTATAAGAGACATATGGGATGTTACAAAAAGTGGATATTTTGGTCCTACATAGAGTCAACCTAATCCACCAAACTTGGCTAAAGATCAAGAGATTGATTGCAAAGTAAGAGAAGCACTTTTGAGCACATTGTCAGATCAGAAAATCATGGGATTATCAAATTGATCTACTGCTAAAGCTATTTCAGAGAAATTAGAGACATTGAATGAAGGTGATACCACTATCAAAATTGCAAAACTGGAATGCTTCCGGGTCAAGTATGAAAATCTAAAAATGGAAGAAGATGAAAGAATTTCTGCTTTTATGGAAAGAGTTAATAAAATTATTTTGGGTATACAATGTTGTGGAGGATCCTTAATTGAAGATGAAATTATTTCTAAAGTTTTAAGAGCATTGCCAAGGGCATACAAAATGAAAGTAATTGCTATTAATGAATTGCGAACAATGTCTAATACATCAGTATCTAGAGATACCTTGGTTGGAAAACTTTCAGCTTTTGAACTTGAGGAATTTGGTCCTGTTGCTACAATTATGATAGATTTAGCCTTCAAAGCATCATCATCTGTAGCATCATCATCATCTAAGAAATCTGATTGGAAATCACTTTATAAAAGAGAACTTGAAGACATCAGAAGAGAGAATGAAGAATTGGAAGAGCTTGAAGCACTATTTGCAAGGAAAATGCCTAAAGGTCCAGTTGAAAGTAAGTATGAAGGTAAAGTGTAGTACCCCTCCTCGATTAGCCTCTTTTGTATGTTTTTGAGTTACTTCAATGACTATTCTATGGAACATTATTGTATTTGATTCAGATATTATGCGATGTTATTTCATGCTTTATCTAGATTTATGGTGTATGTTTTTATGCAGTATCTCAGTGCTTAGGAATAATGTTATTTTATGGATCCTTATCATGGACTGACACTTTTCCCTTATATTGCGATGTGTTATTTATATGTTCCATGTTTGCAAGTGTATTGGGATGCGAGGGGATGATTTTCCTTCACTCACTCTGGTGAGACAAGGAGCGTCATGATTCTCCTTCATCGATGTGCGTGTCATGTCATGTCTATATGCAGGTGTGGTTCTTTGGTGCAAGACATTGCAGGTACTAGTACCGAGTAGGTATGGGGTATTGACTCCACCTAGTTTCATAGGTCTGAGCATGCCTTATATATCAGATGGGAGTGGAGGAGATAGTTGTTGTACCCTAGATTGATCGCAGTCACACTCGTATGAGTGTTGTCAGTCAGTTGTGTTTCCCCGTTTGGCTATTATGTGTGTCATAGTGCCTTGGTTTGGTCATTTGAGTGTCGTCATTTGACCTATTTGGTTTTGTGTGTTTCCATTTATTTAAATGGTTATTTAATTTAAATGGATGATGTTATCTTGTGTTGGCATAATCATTTAATTAATATGCTCTGTGATTATTGATTTATTTACATTAATGAATTGATAGATTAAATAGTTAAATGGCTTAATGTATTGTGTAAAGTTTCATTGATATTTTTGTGAAATAATTAAATTGCCTAGCCATTTAAAAAGGTTAAATGCTTATGTTAAAAGAAGTAATTATGGAGAAAGAAATAAATAAAGGCTTCCCTTTTTATTTTTCCATTTGGCCTTTTTGATTTAATCATTGGAAATAATTATTATTTTTGGGAAAGAAATAAATCTGATTGCCTTTTAGTTTTAAAATATTTAAATTTGATTGGATGTAAACTTTAACCTAGGAAGTTTAGGTTAAAAGAAAATTCTTCATTCTATTTTGGGGGATTCATGGGAAGAAGAAGAGGGTAATTTTTGGAGAGAAAATTCTGGACAAAACTTCTTGGAGGAGCTGGAAATTCAACCTGGTTGCAAGACTGGAATTCTTCATCTCTTTGCTTGCTAATTGCTTCAAGGTTGGAGGTTCTCTTCTTGTTTTGAATTTGTTCCTTTGAAATTTTCAATTGCTTCTTGTGTGTGGAAATTTATGCAATCTTCCTATAGATGTTTGTGGAATCATTGGAATGGAAGAAATAGTGTTTATTATTGTTGGTTTTGTGAAATCTATATCACATGGTTGCATTTAGGAAGGAAATGGTTCATTTCTCTATCTGTTGTGTGTTTGATCTTGAAAATCAATTTCTTGTTTTACCTCTTCTATTTGGAATGAATGAACTAGATTTAGCTTGTTGTGTGCTTACTAGTTTCATGTTGCATAGATCTAGGATTCTTGTGGAACTATATTTCATCTTTTACCTTGCTGGTAAATATCCATTTGAGAAAATTGGATTTGGCACTGTGTATGTGTGTTCCTATGAACTGATTAGGAAATGAATCATTTTCATGTTTAAATGATTTGGTGGACTGTTGATTTTAATGCCTTAGAGGCATGTGTTGTTTTTTGTTTCATAGACTTTACCGCTCCCATGATGGGCTTGTCTCATCACATGAGTCGGTAGTGTCTGCTACCCGCAGGTAGCAGAACTATCGGTCAGCAGCACCACTACGTAGTAGCAGTGCTACTGGTTGGTAGAACTACCACCGGTTGGTAGCAGCACTACCAATCGGTAGGACTGCTATGGGTTGGTAGTGGCTACTACCAGTGGTAGTGGCACTACTGGTCGATAGTACCACTACCGGTTGGTAGCAATGCTACTAGTTGATAGTGCCTATTATCAGTGGTAGCAGCACTACCGGTCGGTAGGGCTATTACCAGTGGTAGTAGCACTACCGATAAGTAGTGTATGTTGCCTTGGCAACAACACTATTGCGGGTTGCCTTTTGCCACTACTTGACCATGTGCCTTACCTGTGCAAACCTAATTTAATTTTGTTAAGTGAACATGTTGAAGTGGTTGGTTTATGTTAAAGCATAAATGGTGATTTTTCATGTGATTTTTATTATGTGGCTAATAAATTTGTCAATGGAAATTAAGGCATGAATTAGATGTTCAAATTGGTAGATATGGATATGTTCTGTAAATTAATTGAATGCCTATTTGGAATTCACATTTTATTTGGTTGAATGTTCAATATGGATTTCATTCCTGATGGAATATTGATTTGGGAATTGAATAATTTGACTACTGCAAAGAGTGTTTTATTTCATATTTCAATCAATAATGTTGCAATTGTGTTATGTGTTGTTTTGGTATGTGGTTCAATCGTCCTGTGGAGGTGTATTCGGTACCTTTGACCAAGAGATATATGTTGGCTTCATTGTCTTAACCATGTAGTGTCTTTGCCTTATGGTTAGCCAAGATTCAGTATGTCCTTGTTTGACCACTTGTTTCTAATAGTGGTGTTATGGTTGTCTGCTTCACCATAGGGTCCTTAGGGAGTGACCATGTTTGTTTAGTGTCCTTTGAGAGAGTGGCTTTCACCTGGGAGTTGTGCCCAAAGTGGTAGGAATTACGACCTAGCAGAAGTCAGATAATAACTAGTAATCTAATGAATTGATTAGGTGGGTAGCATCATAACAATAATAAAGATAATTGTACCTCGCACCTAGGTGAGTGCTTGTATGAGACTCATCATGTTGCGAGAAGGCTTGGAATGGAAAACCAACCACCTAGTCTCCATGAAAGGCAGGTAGGGTCCGCATGAGACTTAGTTGGAACTAAAGGTTTGCGAAAGGTTACCAGGACAGTGAGCTAGGACCTATGGAGGTTGTACCATGGTATCCATCATAAGCTATGCGATGACACTCTCTCATTTGGTTCACTTGTGCGTTTGTGATGTTGAGCCACCTGGATTTTGTGGGGTCATTTTGTGTTGTCATGGAGTCATATTGTTTTGTCTAGCATGTCATGCTTATGCTTGTTTGAGGGTCCTCAGCTATCTCTTATCACAGTGGGGTGATTCCATTTGGGAATTACATGGTCAAGTGGTAGTGCCACTTCCCATCAGATATTCGGATTTATACCTTCATGCAAGGATTGGCTTTGCAAGTGTTACCATGGTTCATGGCTCATGCTTCATCTCTTGTTGAAGATTATTGTTATTTGGAGACCCTTGTGGTCATTATATCATTGTATCATTGATCTTATGTAACCTTGTAACTAGATGAGATCTATCCTTATAGGTTTATTGAGAAGCTATGTATTGGAAGAGCAATGTAATCATATATTGGGATGTTTTTATCAATTCCCTTGATGATGTTAGTAAATGCTTATTGAAGTGGAAATTATATTGTATCCTTTCAATCTTTCTTTGATGAATCTTTATTTGCTTATGGCTTCTTGTGATCATTGAGTTCATGATACATTTGTGGAATTATGTTTTTGTGGAATTTATTCTTGAAGTTAATTCTTTGTTGGTAACCCTTAAGGAATTCTAGTGTAAGTCTTCTGCTTGTGTTATCGTGCATGTTGTGTAAATTTATGATGTTTATACTTTAAAAATAAATGTTTCACCCTTGTTGTGGGTTTTCCTTTGGGGTTCCTGGTAAGACATTACATAAAGCACCATTTAAATGTTTTAACTGAAATAAAATTGGTCATATGGCAGCTAGGTGTCCTAATAGACATGCAAGATTGAGAGAAGAAGCTAAAAGAACATATAAACCTAACCCTGAATATCAGAGATACAGATTTAAGAAGAATATAGACAAATCATGTTACTATGTTGATGAAGGAGTTACTGATGATTCTAATGAGGAACCGACAAATAATGGATGGGATTTTGTTGCAATAATAGAAGATCAATCGACACCTACTATACAACCGGTAGAGCAGGCCCTAGTAGCTAAAATTGAAGAAAAGGATGAATGGATCATTGATTCTAGATGTTCACATCATATGACTTGTGATAAAAGTAAATTCTTAACTTTTCAAGAATACAATGGAGGTCTAGTAAGATTTGGGGATGATAAATCTTGTTTGATCAGAGGAAAAGGTATTATATCTTTTGATGATAAGCACAATACAGACAACGTTTATTATATTGAAGGTTTGAAGCATAATCTTTTGAGTGTTGGTCAATTAGTTGAAAAGGGATTTCAATTATAATTCAAGAATGGTAAATGCAAAATCATGAATAGAACTGGTTTGGAAATTGCAACCGGTAATCAAACTAGAGGTAATATCTTTCATTTGAATAAAAATGAGAAGACATGCTTAATTGAATATATTGATGAAACTTGGTTATGGCATAAGAGACTTTGTCATGTAAATTTTGATTGCATTGTAAAGATCAATACAGCTAAGGCAATAAGGGATTTACCTAAGATAGTAAAACATCACAATCTAGTATGTAAGGAATGTCAATTTGAAAGCAAGTTAGAACAACTTTTAAGAGTATTCCAGAAAAATCCAATAATGTTCTTCATTTAATTCATACTGATCTATGTGGTCCGGCAAGAACTAGAAGTTTACAAGGAGATAGATATTTTATGCTAATCATTGATGATTATTCTAGAATGTGTTGGGTTACTTTTCTTAGGGAGAACTCAAATTTTTTTGGGAAATTCAAACTATTCAAGGTAATAGTAGAGAATGAAATCAGTAAGAAAATCAAATGTTTAAGATCAGATCAAGGAGGTGAATTCACATCTAAGGAATTTAATACATTCTATGAAGTGAATGAAATCAGAAAATAGTTATCAGCACCTCGGACACCCTAGCAAAATGGAGTTGTGGAAAGGAAGAACATAACTATTTTGGATGTAGCTAGAAGCATGATATCAGAAGCAAACCTACCTCATGTGTATTGAGAGAAGCAGTCAATATAGTGGTTTACACATTTAAAAAAGTTCACGTCAAAGGTGAAACCGGTAAGACCCCTCATGAACTATGGTTTGGTAATACTCCTACTCTTAAATATTTCAGAATATTTGGAAGCAAATGTTATATTAGGAGAGATGATTATATTGGTAAATTTGATCCTAGAAGTGATGAAGGAATATTTCTTGGTTATTCATCTAAGAGAAAGGAATGTAGATGTTTTAATAAAAGATTGCAAAAAATCATTGAGAGTGCAAATGTGAAGATCGATGAACAGTTTAGAGGTAATTCAGGGTCTATGGACTCTAAACCGACAGTTGAGATAATCACAAATGAACCTACACTAAATACACCACTACAGAATGTTGATCCAATCACACTGGCATCATCAGAGAATTCCACAGTGACTGAAGAACAACATCAAATGAATACACCTAGGTATCTAAGATTGAATCACTCTAAAAGTTAGATAATTGGGAATAAGTATCAAGGTTTAATGACTATAGGAAGACTAGAAAATGAAGAGGTATGTCTAATTTCTCAAATTGAACCAGCATCAGTTATTGAGGCATGTGAAGATAAACATTGGATTAAAGCCATGGAAGATGAATTGGAACAAATTGAAAAGAATAACACATGGACATTGGGTACCTGGCCTAAAAACAAAAATGTAATAGGAACTAAATGGGTATTTAGAAATAAAATTAATAAAGATGGTAAGGTAATCAAAAACAAAGCAATATTAGTGTGTAAGGGATATTCACAGAAAGAGGGAATTGATTACAATGAAACCTTTGCACCAGTAGCTAGAATTGATGCAATTAGACTATTCCTAGCATTTGTAGCATACACTAACAATAAAGTATATCAAATGGATGTTAAATGTGCATTTTTGAATGGTGATCTTGAAGAGAAATTTTACATTGAACAACCTGATGGATTTTCTTTGACAAATGACAAAGATATGGTTTGTAAGTTAAGGAAAGCTTTATATGGATTAAAGCAAGCTCTTAGAGCTTGGTATGCTAGATTGGGCAAATATCTTTTGAAGCTTGGTTACACTAAAGGTAATGTTGATAGCAACTTATATTTCAAAGTGACTAATGATGACATCTTGGTTATTGAAGTTTTTGTTGATGATATAATTTTTGGAGAAGATGGATTGTGTAAAGACTTTTCTAATCAGATGTAGGAAGAGTTTGAAATGTCTATGATTGGGGAGATAAAATTATTTTTACGATTGCAGATTTCATAGACTGATAAAGGTATATTCATATGTCAATCAAAGTACTTGAAAGAACTACTAAAGAAATTTGGTATGGAAAACTCTAAACCGGTAAGGACTCCTATGACTACAACAAACAAACTATCATTGAAGGATGATACAACACCTGTTAATCTAACAAGATATAAATATATGATTGAAGGTTTACTATATTTGACACAAACAAGACTTGATATTATGAAGGAAGTATGTATTGTTTCAATATTTTAGAGTAATCCTTAGGAAAATCATGAATCAGCAGTAAAAAGGATTTTCTGGTATCTACATGGCACAACAAATCTTGGTTTATGATATCCTAAAAATGAAAATTTTGATTTATGTGCATACACTGATGCTAATTGGGTAGGAGATATAGATGACAAAAAGAGAACCACAAGCAGAGTGTTATTTCTTGGTAGCAGATTGATTTCATGGTTGAGCAAGAAACAGAGTTGTACATCATTATCAATAGCAAAATCAAAATATGTTGCAACATCAACTAATTATACTTAGGTATTATGGATTAAGCAAATGTTGAAGGACATAAAGGTAAAATGCAAAGGACCTATAATCATTTACTATGATAATATGATAGAAATTGATATATCCAAGAATTTGGTATTTCACTCTAAAACTAAACATGTTTCCCTCAAATTAAATTTTCTAAAAGAGAATGTTGAAGCAAAAGAAGTGAAATTGGTTTTTATGAATACTAAAGAGCAGATTGCAAATATCTTTACCAATCCTTTGCCTAAGGAAACTTCTGAATATCTCAGAGAGCATCTTGGGGTTATACCCTCACCAGTAGAGACTTAGACAGTTGGAAATTGACATCAAACTGACAAGAATTAACAAAGAAACCTTTTTCCAGCATTGATGAAGGAGAGCTACTTCTCATGGGTAGTAGTTGGTTATAATAATTGGTATTTGTAATTAGTTCTATGAACTGGTTGTATCTGATTTTTGTTTTGCTTCGGCATTTGATGTCAAAGGGGGACAGATATCTATGGAAAAACACATTATCTTTTGAGGAGATATTATTCATTGGGGGAGAGATATTATGTATTTTGATTACTGGTAATTGATCTCTTTGGGAGATGTTACTGTGTCATTTATCCTTCATAACAGGAGTAAATCACCCTATTAAATTTCATTCGAAGATCTTGTCTTTCTTGCAATGCCTCGGTTCAAGCCTTAGTCTGTTTATAAATTGTCTTTAAATAAAAAATGGTGAGTTTTAGTAATTGGTTGAACTCCGTGAACACATTGAACCATTTTGAACTAGGTTCATTAGGTTCATTTAAGTTCCGCAGGTTAATAGGTGTCTTGCAGGTTTTTCATACTAACATTCTTTTAAAGTATTTTGCAATGTTTCCTTATTGCTCTCCTTCGGTGATGTGTTATATGATCTCTCCAGGCATTGAACTCTTTGAACCTAGTTCAAAAGGTTCAGACATGTTCAATATGTTCAACACAGTTCAAATGGTCAGCAACACATGACATAGTTAATTCTTTCAGAAATGTTTTCTCCTGGGCACGATGTACACCTTGGACTACTTGAACCTTAATGAAGTCTGTTCAGAATGTTCATGTGTGTTCAAATTTGGTGGGCCCTGTGAGTTAAAAGATTTGATGGTGCATTAATTGCCAAGTATGAGAAAGGCGAACCATATCTTAGGTGAGGTCAATTGTTGGAGTTTTGAAGCAAGTAATCATTTCAGGAACTAGTGGTTATTTCAAAAATGCTGCCATGCATTTAGTGCATGCGTGTGATGTCCAATCCAAAAGCCCAATACACTTAAACTAATGATTGAAATTATTGCACTTAATAAGTTCATATTATTGCTCCTGCTATAAGGTATCAGAGGATTTATTCTCTAAAAATTTGTCCCTCATTGTTGGGGTGTTATTTTTCTTAGATAGAAGGTTTGTTTGCTGGTAGTCATCTGGTTGCTCTCACCTATGAAGGTGAGTCCATTTCTTGTCCTCTCTAGTGATTTTTACCTACATTTCTTCTCTTGTAGTAAGGTTTGCTGAAGGAAAATAAGGCTTGTCATTCATGAATTGTGAAGTCCACATTGCACCTGGTTGGGAATGTTTTTAGTCTTGCATGTACAGAGCCCATAGTCAGTGATACCGACCTTAAAGGGGAAAATCTTGAAGTTTTAAAAGGGTGTTCAAGGGAATTGATGGTTCTTTTGGTGTGGAAGTTTTGAGTAGTGGTCTCATAGAGGCGACAGCTTTTCCCCCAGCTATCCCTTGCCCAAAATTGGTTAGGGAATGTATTGCTAGGTATGATCCAGCCTCCGAAACCATCAGGACAGACAATGGTGAAACTCTCCTTGCAATTAACCATGAAGTAATTTCCTCTATTTTCAAGCTACATGGCTACTAGTTCTCTAACTTTTCTCCTGCCCAGTCAATCATTGATTTCAACAAAGATAGAACTAGGCACCAAAATAATGTAGAAAAATATTGGCTTAAGGTTCCTCAAAGGGGTGGTTCCAGATTGCCTATGAATCCTAATAAGAATCATATGCTGCCTCATATTCATGATGTCATGTTACTATTGTACCAAGTTAGAGGCTCTGCAGATGCCTATAGTTTCAATGAATGGATTTATTGCTATGTGCAGCTAGTATTAGAAGGGAAGCAATACCTTGATTGGGCAGAGCTGATTGCTCATTCAATGAGGGAGCAGCTGAGTATGGCCAGACAGTTTAAACAAAAATTCTTCATGTCTTTGTATCTTATATATTGTTTGGCATGTGTTAATGAGATAGTTGGAATACCTAGATAGCCCACTAAGTAAGAGGTCCTTGTATATGATTTTAACTGTATGCTATAAAAGGATAATGCCTTGCAAGACTTTAGGAGGGTACACAATGCCTTTCTAGGAGATTTGTGTTACGAATTGATGAATATGAAAAGAAAAAGAATTTATGAGGATTCACAGGCACTGGTGAAGAGGTTTGGCAGTTTCTTTATCTAGTTCACTTGCTTTTGCTATATAAGGATAGGTAGTTTTGAGGAAGAGCCCTTCAAGCTTCCTCATTTTTGTTTAGATTGTTTTGTTTTAGCAGAGGTATGTAGGCAGCTGACTACTGTGATTAAAAAGGCTCAACCTAGAGACAAATGGGAGGGTCATTTTCCCATTTAGTTAGGTATGCTATCCTGCAGTTCAATGTCCGATGCTTTGAGTATTGGAGTAGACCTGAAGAATTTGAATTTTCCCTTGTACCATGAAAGGAAAGGGTTTGACAACAAGGGTTTCTCCCGAAGTCTTGGTGTAATGTCATATCTCCCAATTCCACAATTAGAAGACTTCTAGGAGGATTGCAGTGATGAAATTGAGGTGTTCAAAAGTGGAAACATGAGGATGCTGTTGGAGAAAGTCATTCCATTATAGTTAAAGCTTGACATAGATGGACTTGAAGAAGATTATCTAGAACTATTTGAACCTAGATACTTAGCTCAAGATGAAACCGAAGTGTCCTGTATCAATTGGAGTGAGGAAGAAGAGGACGATATATAGCTAAAAACAAAAAGGGTTTTGGAGAGAACCGTAGAATGGATTAAAAGGAAGAATGTAGTGAAATTAGGCGCCAATTCTAACTCTATGAGGAAAAGTGAAGTTACTCTACATTCACCAAAGCATTTTTCTAATAATGCTTCTATGCATGTTCATGTAGGTAAGGATAAAAAGCCACTTCAGGTTAGCCACAACTCTAATCCAGCTTTGGATTTCTCCACTACTCGACATACCTGGTCATGAAATGCTACTTAGAGAAGGATGGATCAAGCTACGGATACAAAAGTGAAGGATAAGATCCTAGAAGCTTGGATATTTAAGGTTGAAGATCTAGACAGTGACGTTGCTAATGCCCTAGATTCCCATGTGGTTATCGTATCTATGATGCCACCTTCCAAAATGATCAAAGGAGCAACTAGTTCCAGCACAACCCCTAAATGGCTGACCACTTCAGTGAACAAAAAATGGAGTTCCATTCCTGTGACTATTCCAATTCAAGATATGGTCGTTAAGTATACAGAGAAGGGCCCCAAGCCAAAAAGGTTCAAAACAACTACTCGACTGGATAGTGATGAGGGGACCATAAAGTGGGTTGCCGAGATTGCTTCATACAAGGCCAAGGAAGTCAGCACAAAATATTTTGAGGTCACTAAGGTGGAGCTAGGAAACATGAGTAGAGATTCAGATAACCATTTCTTCTAGGTATCTGCAAAGAAAATGCTCACCAGGTCAGAGAAAGACGAGCGGAAAAAGAGAGAGCTAAAGTGGCATATAAGCATCCTTGCTCAATTCATTGACAACATTAGTTTCTTTGGAACACTTCCTATATCCCATGCCACAAAGAGTTTTGATCCTACTTCACTAGAAAATAAAAGGCTAATGAGTCAAGTTCAATGAGCTAAAAGCATTGCAGAGGCTGTTGAAAGATGGATTGAAGGAGTAAGTAAAGATAAAGAAAAGTACATCATGAACTCCCAGAAATTATGTGATGAGATACAAAGCCTCATTATGGAGATTCAAAACCAGGTTTCACCGTGGGAGAAAGAGGAACACAAATAGGAGAATGTCTTGCCTATGGTTACTAAAATAGAAGAATACGAAGCTATCAAGTTTTTGACAGAACATTCAATCAAGCTGGTAATAGATTAATGCCAACTCTTCATGTTGAAGAAGACCATAATGTGGTGGGTGCTCATCTTTAAATCTATGATCTCTGATGCAGAGACTTTTGTGTATGAACTCCAAGACCTCCAATGTTGTTTAGTTAATGAGAACAAGGTGGTTAATCCTACCATGATTGGTAGTTAGGGATTTGCGAGTTGAACACACAAGATGGGATAAAAAATTTTAGGATATACATGGAGAAAATCAAAGCCAAGGGTAGTTTCACTCCTGAGGATATAATGCAAGTTTCTTGGATTGAGTCTATGACATTTATCGGTAATGATCAATTACTAAACCATGCCGAAAAGATGGTTAAGCACAGATGGAACAAAGAAGAGACCAAGGTGAAACTTAATGCAATGAAGGTTCTGAACCAATCCATAATCCAAGAAATCACAACTGCCCATGATGCCCAGGAAAGTGGAGAAGAAGATGATGATGGGAAAGTAGCATAATGCGTGGATCAATGCCCTATTTTTATGTATCTTTCATGTTTATGCAAAAGACTTCAGGACATTTGTCCCAATTATACTCTCTTACTTTCATAACTGATTTAGAGGAGCCCGGGTTTTCAGGGAGACCTCCTCTATTCTAAAACTATAAATTAGACTAAGATGGATGGGATAAGGGTTAGATTTTGGTTAGAATTTTGTTAGTTTTTACTTAGTTTCTTTTTGGTTTGAAAAGCATTGTTTTGTTGAAGGAAGTGATCAGACTTTAAAGATCTGGAATTGAAAAGGGTTTTATAGATGTATTGATTGTGTCTTTGTTACATAAGATATATATATATATATATATATATATATAAGGATCATTCTGTTTTGCGAGGAAGAGAAACCTTTGAGTTTTGAATCTGCGTAGTGATATATCTTTGCATATGTTGATCTAAATGAAATGATAGTGATTGCCTTTCCAGTGTAGAATATTATTATTTTTCTGAGATTCCTTTCTGTGAATGTTTAAAAGATTTGTGTTTTGAAAGGAGATTTCCTTCTTCTTATCTATTTTTATGAATTGTAAAACTGGTGTTCTGAACTTTGTTTCGACCACTTTTATCTCTTGTATTGAAGCATTAAGAAAAACTTATTTTTCCTTGACATATGTGTAGACCATTAACCTCTCATCTAAGAATGAAGTAGGTAGCCTTATGTGCTTTTTGGTTAAAAGCATACCAATTGAAAATTAAATAGATTATTCTTGAATAACTTACGAAGGGTGTTGTACCTATCAAAAAATTTAGAGGGAAGTAGTATATGTTACACTTACCTAGCTGTATGGTGAACTTTTGTCTTTAAAAGAAGGCGACAAAGTGAAAATTCATTAATTTAAGGAAAGGCAGAATCCGTTCACTAACAAATTTTTGGCGACTCTATTGGGGAGAATTAAGTCAAACATTCAATAGACCAGCATGCCACAGGCATGATAGAATTGAACTCATAATCAGCAATATCCATAGTTTTGCTTTGTTTGAGACAAATTTCCATAACTCAGGAACATCACTAAGGTTGAAAGTTTTTGCTTAAAGATCTTAGGAACCTTAGGGGTGACAACACTAGATTCTTGTCCTTATACCAGATCACAAAGGAGAGAGGGAGTAATTGATAATTATTTTGAGGAATTGCAAGGGTTTCCATTTGCCACAAATTTCACTCCCAAAAGAAATGCTAAAAGTAGGCCTTCCTCTCCTACCAGGATCACTCCTATACCTTCCTCTTCAAGCCATTGGCAGGCACTAAGGCTTATCGGAGTTCAAGCCCCTCTTCTTGTAACTATCTACCCTATTTTCATTATGGCCCAACCATGGGGTTCCGCAGTCAGACCCCTTACCCTCGGAGCTCATAATCCACTTCCAAAAGGAGCAAGGGATGTTATACCTAGGTTTAATGGTGATGGAAAAGTCTTAGTTGAAGAAAACTTGAATTATTTTAATGTAGCTACTGGGATACTGGTGGTACAATTTGAGGATCTGGTTTTTAGGCTTTTTGCTCAAACTCTTACTGAAGGGGCAACGAATTGGTTTAGTCATCTACGAGTGGGATCCATAACTAATTGGCAAACAATGAAAACCTCTTTTGAGAAAAGGTTCAAGAGCACTGATGATGAACACTCACTACTAGCTCAACTCACACAAATGAAAAAATAAATTCATGAGCTGATGAGAGACTATGTAACTAGGTATAATAATATTATCCATAAAATTCCCCAGGCTAAAAGACCAATTGCTGACAATCAACAGTGTTTCTTTATAAACTCCATGCCTCCCGATGTTGGTTTCCACCTCAAAAGAAATAGACCAGCTGATCTCGACACTGCACAAAATGAAGCTATATAACTTGAAGATGACTTAATAACAACCGAGAAATGGAGAAAGGATGTGCAAATTCATCAAGGGCAACCCCAAGCTTTTACCTCTTCAACTGATCCAGTTGTTCAAAGGCTAGTCAATGATATGATTGCTTTGAAGAGGCAGATACCGAAACCTAGAGTTTCCTACCCACAACCCTATCAAGATATAAGAAAAAAGACCTCAAACTAGTATAATTATGGATGATCTTTGTAATTGCCTGTTGCCCTGCAAAGATTGCAAATAGAGGCTCCTCCTAAGAAGGGTGCTATGTGCTCTTTTCACCTCACTATAGACCATGATGGAGCTTCTTGTCTAGATATGATAAGACATGTTCAAATGAAAAAAACAAAGGATGAACTAGGTGAGTTCTCAAAAGCAGAGAAAATTCAAGAGGTACCTGGCGACTCTGGATCATTCTACCTCAAATATGAGTCAGATTTAGAAAGAGGTGGTAATATTTTGGCAACTCTTGAAGATCCCCCATGTGCAATCCTTACAAGAAATCAATGGAGCTCACAACCTTCTCCTTTTGTGATCTCTTATGGAGCTAATTACAAAGGTAAAGATCCCATAAGTAATGGTTTTCCTTCCCACGCAAAGATCCCTCAGGTTAAGATTTTGCAAAGGAATCTTGAAAGTAAAAATAGTTCTTCTCCTTCCCCCTCCTTTGACATAATTGAGTTTTGTAAAGCTTTGACTATTCAACTTTCCACTACAGAATATTTGAAACTAAACGCGAAGGAACTAGACAAACTCGTCAAGTATGTAAAAGGAGATTCTTCTTCAGACTCCTTAGTGCATGAATATGTGGGGCTTAGTGATTTGTTTACTGCTAAAAAACCTATCTATCCCATGCCCTTCCACCGACATGGTTAATCCCTATGCTCTTCATAATGCTGAAGATAGGCTTGAAATTGAGGTTCTTAAATCTGAACCTTTCTACATATCCCTTCCCCTGAATGGTCAAAAGCTTAGAAATTGCATAATAGATTCAGGAGCATCAAATAACATAATGCCTTCATCTGTTGCTAGGTCCTTAGGTTTAACTCTTACTAAGACATTTGGAAGATGTTATTCAATGCATGGAAAGAAGGTCCCTCTTATTGGATAGGTAAAGGATTTCCAGGCAATGCTAGTAGCATGTCTCAATAAAAGGGTAAAATTGACTATTCTGGTTGCTGATATTCCAGCAAGTTATGGGATGCTTTTGAGTATAACTTTTTGTAAGGAACTTGGAGGTGAAATTAAGATGGGTTGGCCAGAAGCTATCATTCCACTCAGGAAATAGAAAATCAAACTTGAACCTGAACCAAAAAATAAATACATAGTCTTCACCTTTGATAATCCTAAGGCTCAGATTCTGTTTCAAGAATGTGAATTTGGAAACTATCTCATCCTTGCACCTGATGAAAAAGAGTTTAAAGAAGAATTTGATGAAGATGGCGGATTGTGGCATATGGAATTTGATGGAAGTTGTGCCAATTCTGGTTTTGGAGTCTGGGTAGTTTTGCTCTCCCCAAATGGTAACATCTTTCCTTTTTCTTTCACATTGGATTTTAAGAATACTAATAATACTATAGAGTATGAGGCATTATTGTTAGGATTAAATGAAGCCAAGTTTAAAGGTATTAAATTGCTCAAAGTTAGGGGGGATGCAGAGCTAATTGTTAGACAAGTGAGAAATGTCTATTCAGTTAAAAACCATAGATTGAGACATTATAAAAATAGAGTTTGGGATGAGATAGAATTTTTTGATGCCTTCTCGATTGAAGCTATACCAAGGGACCAAAACACTAGGGTAGATTCGTTGGCCATTTCAGCCTCTCTTTTGTTACCACACCTAGACTTTAAGGATGATTCATATAGGATTGAAATGATTTATAGGCCTAGTGTACCTGATAATGTAAGCCATTGGCAAGTATTTGATATAGATGCTCAGATCAAAGACTTTCTAGAATGTGCTCATTCATTCTCCCAATCATATTTTGAAGGTTCTAAAAATAATTGTAAGGAATTTAGTCCAGATTCGGGTGCTAATTCTAACAACAATTTCATTCAGCTTAAAGTGAACAAAATTCTGAAAGGGCTAGTGACTTTGGAGAGATTTTTCACTTGAAATGATGCGTTCATAGGCAAGAAAGCTCTTGAGGATGATAGGAAAGGAAGTTGTGAAAAGATTAATTTGGGTGATGAATCTAATCCTAAGGTGGTAACAATTGGCAAATGTTGCTCCTCTGAGGAAAAATGAATTCTTAGTGGGCTACTGAAGGAATACATTGATGTTTTTGCTTGGTCCTATGATGATTTGAAGGAGTTTAGGGATGGGCATTTTCAACATCAAATTCTGTTGAAGCCTGGCATTTCTCCTTTCAGACAGAAATTGAGAAATTTTAATCCCTTGATGGCAGACACAATTTTTAAGGAAGTAGATAAAATGCTTAAAGCTAGAATCATATATCCAATTCATCACTCTACTTGGGTAGCCAATATTGTGCCCATGAGGAAGAAGAATGGGGAGATTCAGATTTGTGTAGATTTTTGCAACTTGAATCAGGCAAGTCTTAAGGGCAACTATGCCTTACCCAATATGGATCATATTCTGCAGATGGTATCTAGGTCAGAAATGATGTCGATGTTAGACAATTTTTCTAGTTACAATCAGATTAGTGTTGAAAAGAATGAACAACACAAGACAACCTTCATCACTCTGTGGGGAACATTCGCATACAATCATATGCCTTTTGGTTTAATAAATGCTAGAGCAACCTTTCAGAGGGCTATGGATTCTTCTTTTAAGTATTTTCATGATAGAATTATTGTTGTTTACCTAGATGACTTGACAGTGTTTTCTAAAGAAAGGAAGAATCATCTCAAGGATCTGAGGGAAGTTCTGCAACACTATCGTGAGAATGGAATCTCTTTGAACCCAAAGAAGTCAGTTTTCTGTGTAACTGAGGGTAAATTATTGGGGCATATCATTTCAAAAGAAGGTGTCAAGATTGATCTGGAGAGACTCAATGTAATTCAACCTCTCAACTTGCCTTCAAATCAAACTAGAGTAAGGACTTTCATCAGCCAGGTGAATTTCTTAAGATGGTTCATGCCCGAATTTGTGGAAACTACCAAACATATCATTAGCTTGTTGAGCAAAAGGTATCCTTTCAAATGGACTAAAGAAGCCAAAGAAGCTTTTAAAAAAATCAAGGGTTCAGTTGCAAATGCACCTACTCTCATCAATCCAGATTTCAAAAAGGATTTCATTTTATACTACTACGCCTCAGAACATACAATGTATGGAATACTGTTACAAATGGATGAATCTAGGATAGAAGCACCTATGGCGTTCATGAGCATTCCACTCAAGAAGCATGATATTAAGTATTCGCTTTCAGAGAAACAAGCCTTTGCTATGGTCAAAGCAGTAAAACAATTTTGGTATTACATTCTGCACTCTCACTCTGTGGTTTTTGTTCTAGATTCCGCAGTGAAAAGCATTTTAACTCAGCAAGAGGTTGGACACAATAAAAGAGCAACATGGGTAACAAAAAACCAAGAATATGATCTAGACATTCATGCTACAAAGATAGTCAAAGGACAAGGCTTATGTAAATTGATAGCAGAAAATGAGATTGAAACAAGAAAAGAGTTACCATTGACCCTATTTATTGGATTACAAGATACCTGGTTTTCAGATGTGGCTTACTATTTGACTTATGGCAGGTGCCCAAGTCATTTGTCAACAAAGGAGCAAAGGAATCTTAAGTTAAAGGCTGCTAAGTATGTTATTTGGCAGGATGACCTATACAAAAAAGGTTTGGATGGAACATACTTAAGGTGTGTGGATAAGCCTCAACAACAAAAACTTCTGGAGGTTTATCATGATGAACCCTATGGTGGGCATTTCTCATCCTCTGTAACTGCTTTCAAGATTTTAAGGAATTTCTTTTATTGGCTTGGCATGTTTCGAGATGCGTATATTTATGTTAAGGAATGTGAAAAATGCCAACTCTTTTCTGGGAAACCACATTTACTGGCTTTGCCTCTAAGGCCCGTGGTAATAGATGAACCTTTCAAACAGTGGGGTATTGATTTTATTGGGCCGATAAATCCTCATTCTAGTGCTGGGCATATGTATATTTTGACAGAAATTGATTATATTTACCAAGTGGGTGGAGGCTATTCCCTCTAAAAAGGCAAACTCAGAGGTCACATGTATCTTTCTCAAAGATTGCATCCTGGTCCGTTTTGGAGTTCCTCAAAAGATTGTTGTTGATAATGCATCTTATTTTTCCTCTGAAGAAATGACTATGTTTTGCTATGAACATTAGATTACCCTCTCACATTCCTCTGATTACTTTCCACAAGGTAATGGATTGGCAGAATCAAGCAACAAGAACCTGATAGTAATTATGAAGAAGTTGGTTGACAAAAATACTCAAAATTGGCATAAGAAGGTATATGAAGCTTTATGGGAAAACAAAATTACACCTAAAAGAGCCATCAGAATGGCACCTTTTGAGCTTGTGTATGGGATCAGTGCAAAACTTTCTTTACCCCTGGAATTGTCAGCAGCCAAGCTTCAGATAGTAGTGGAGGATTTTTTTTTTCAGAATGCTCTAGAGAAGAGGGTTATGTATCTAATGAAGTTGGAGGAGGAAAGGGAGATGTTGGTGGATAGAATTACGGAGCATCAAAATAGAGTGAAGAGGATTTTTGACATGAGAGCTCGACCAAGAGGCTTCCTTAAAGGAGATGAAGTACTGTTATGGGATAAAAGGAAAGAACCAAAGGGTGCACATGGCAAATTTGACTCATTATGGAAAGGCCCATTCAAGATCTGTGAAGTGGTGGAATGAAATGCTTTTAGACTCAACTATTCTGATGGAACAGTTATGCCCTATACTTACAATGGGCAAGATCTCAAGCTCTACAAACTATGAATGGTTGGGATTTCCTATATATAGTAGTTTAGGTGTTTTGTTTCGTGTCTGTTTAGGTGTAGGTCTTCCTTTGTTCCCTTATCTATTTTAGCCCTGCGAAAATAGAGATTTAGAGTTCTTTGCATTTTCCTTGGAAAAATACAATCCCTAGTCAGAGCCAATGTTACTATTTCATTTATCCTTCATAACAGGAGTAAATCACCCTATTAAATTTCATTCGGAGACCTTGTATTTCTTGCAATGCCTCGATTCAAGACTTAGTTCGTTTATCAATTTTCTTTAAATAAAAAATGTCAAGTTTTAGTAATTGGTTGAACTCCATGAACACATTGAATCATTTTGAACGGGTTCATTAGGTTCATTTAGGTTCCATGGGTTCATAAGTGTCTTGCGGGTTTTTCATACTAACATTCTTTTAAAGTGTTTTGCAACGTTTCCTTATTGGTCTCATTCGGTGATGTGTTATATCATCACTCTAGGAATTGAACTCTTTGAACCTAGTTCAAAAGGTTTAGACATGTTAAATATGTTCAACACAGTTCAAATGGTCAGCAACATATGACATAGTTAATCCTTTCAGAAATGTTTTCTCTTGGCCGCAATGTACACCTTGAACTACTTGAACCTTAATAAAGTCTGTTTAGAATGTTCACGGGTGTTGAAATTTGGTGGGCCGCATGAGTTAAAAGATTTGATGGTGCATTAATTACCATGTATGAGGAAGGCAAACCATATCTTGGGTGACATCAATTGTTGGAGTTTCGAAGCAAGTAATCATTTTGGGAACTGGTGGTTATATCAAAAATGTTGCCATGCATTCGATGCATGCGTGCGATGTCCAATCCACAAGAATAATACACTTAAACTGACGATTGAAATTATTGTAGTTAATAAGACCGTATTATTGCTCCTGCTATAAGGTATGAGAGGATTTATTCTCTGAAAATTTGTTCCTCGTCGCTGCGGTGTTATTTTTCTTGGATAGAAGGTTTGTTTGCTAGTAGTCGTCTAGGTTCTCTCAGCTATGAAGGTGAGTCCATTTCTTGTCCTCTCCAGTGATTTTTACTTGCATTTCTTCTCTTGTAGTAAGGTTTACTGAAGGAAAATAAGGCTTGTCATTCATGAATTATGAAGTCCACATTGCACCTATTCGGGAATGTTTTTAGTCTTGCATGTACAAACCCATAGTCAGTGATACCAACCTCAAAGGGGAAAATATTGAAGTTTTAAAAGAAAGGGTGGTCAAGGGATTTGATGGTTCTTTTGGTGTTGAAGTTTTGAGTAGTGGTCTCATAGAGGCGATAGCTTTTCCCCTAGCTATCCCTTGCCCAGAATTGGTTAGGGAATGTATTGCTAGGTATGATCCAGCCTCTAAAACCATCAGGAGAGACAATGGTGAAACTCTCCTTGCCATTAACCACAAAGTAATTTCCTCTATTTTCAAGCTAACTGACTACCAGTTCTCTAACTTTTCTCCTGCCCAATTAATCAACGAGTTCAACAAAGATAGAACTAGGCACCGAAATAACATAGCAAAATATTGGTTGAAGGTTCCTCAAAGTGATGGTTCCAGATTGCCTAAGAATCCCAATAAGAATCATATAATGCCTCATATTCATGATGTCATGTTACTATTGCACCGAGTTAGAGGCTCTGTGGAAGCCTATAGTTTCAATGAATGGATTTATTGCTATGTGCTGCTAGTATTAGAAGGGAAGCAATACCTTGATTGGGCAGAGCTGATTGTTGATTCAATGAGGGAGCAGCTGATTATTGCCAAATAGTTTAAACAAAATTTCTTCATGTCTTTGTATCTTATATATTGTTTGGCATGTGTTAAGGAGATAGTTGGAATACCTAGACAACCCACTAAGGAAGAGGTCCCCGTATATGATTTTTACCCTATGCTGCAAAAGGATAATGCCTTGCAAGACTTTAGGAGGGTACACAATGCCTTTCTAGGAGATTTGTGCTACGAATTGATTAATATGAAAACCAAAAGAATTTCTGAGGATGCAGAGGCATTGGTGAAGAGGTTTGGTAGTTTCTTTATCTAGTTCACTCGCTTCTGCTATATAAGGATAGGCGGTTTTGAGGAAGAGCCCTTCAAGCTTCCTCATTTTTGTGCAGATTGTTTTGTTTGAGTAGAGGTATGTAGGCAGCTCACTACTATGATTAAAAAGGCTCAACCCAGAGACAAATGCAAGGGTCATTTTCCCATTCAGTTAGGTATGCTATCTTGCAGTTCAATGTTAGACACTTTGTGTATTGGAGCAGTCCTGAAGAATTTTGATTTTCCCCTGTACCATGAAAGGAAAGGTTTTGACAGTAAGGGTTTCTCCCGAAGTCTTGGTCTAATGTCGTATCTCTGAATTCCACAATTAGAGGACTTCTAGGAGGATTGTAATGATGAACTTGAGGTGTTCAAAAGGGGAAACATGAGGATGGTTTTGGAGCAAGTCATTTGATTACATGTAAAGCTTGACATAAACGGACTTGAAGAAGATTATCTAGAACTATTTGAACCTGGATACTTAGCTCAAGCTAAAACCGAAGTGTCCTGTATCAATTGGAGTGAGGAAGAAGAGGATGATATACAACTAAAAACAAAAAGGGTTTTGGAGAGAACCGCAGAATGGATTAAAAGGAAGAATGTAATGAAATTAGGCAACAAGTCTAACTCTGCGAGGAAAAGTGAAGTTACTCTGCATTTGCCAAAGCATTTTTCTAATAATGCTTCTATACCTATTCATGCAGGTAAGGATAAAAAGTTGCTTCAGGTTAGGCACAAGTCTAATCCTACTTTGGATTTCACCACTCCTTGACATACCCCGTCACGAAGTGTTGCTCAGAGAAGGATGGATCAAGCTAAGGATGCGGAGGTGAAGGATAAGATCCTAGAAGCTCAGATATTTGAGGTTGAAGATTTGGATAGTGACATTCCTAATGCCCTAGATTCCCATGCAGTTACCATAGCTATGACACCACCTTCCAAAATGATCGAAGGAGCAACTAGTTCCAGCGCAACCCCTAAGTGGCTGAGCACTTCGGTGAAAAAAAAATGGAGTTCCATTCCCATGACTATTCCAGTTCAAGATATGGTTGTTAAGTATATAGAGAAGGGCCCCAAGCCAAAAAGGTTCAAAACAACTGCTCGACTGGATAGTGATGAAGGGACCGGAAAGTGGGTTGTCGAGATTGCTTCATACAAGCCTAAGGAAGAGGACAAGGAAGTCAGCATAGAATATTTTGAGGTCACTAAGGTGGAGCTGGGAAACATGAGTAGAGATTCAAATAACCATTTCTTCTAGGTATCTACAAAGAAAATGCTCACCAGGTCAGAGAAAGATGGGCAGGAAAAAAGAGAGCTAAAGTGGCATATAAGCATCCTTGCTCAATTAATTGACAACATCGGTTTCTTTGGAACACTTCCTATATCCCATGCTATAGATATTTTTGATCCTACTTCACTAGAAAATAAAAGGCTAATGAGTCCGGCTCAATGAGCTAAAAGCATTGCAGAGGCTATTGAAGAGATGGATTGAAGGAGTAAGTAAAGATAGAGAAAAGTACACCATGAACTCCCAGAAATTATGTGATGAGATACAGAGCCTCATTATGGAGATTCAAAACTAGGTTTCACCATGGGAGAAAGAGGAAAACAAATAGGAGAATGTCTTGCCTATGTTTACTAAAATAGAAGAATATGGAGCTACCAAGTTTTTGATAGAACATTCAATCAAGCCGGTAACAGATGAATGCCAACTCTTTGTGCTGAAGAAGACCATAATGTGGTACATGCTCACCTTCAAATCTGTGATCTCTGATGTAGAGACTTTTGTGTATGAACTCCAAGACCTCTAATGCAGTTTAGTTAATGACAACAAGGTGGTTAATCCTGACCATGATTGGCAATTAGGGATTTATGGGCTGAACATGTAGGATGCGATAAAAGTTTTCAGGATATACACGGAGAAAATCAAAGCTAAGGACAGTTTCACTCCAGAGGATACAACGTGGCTTGCTCGGATTGAGTCTATGACATTTATTGGTAACGATTAGTTACCAAAGCATGCTGAAAAGATGGTTAAGCACAGATGGAACAAAGAAGTTACCAAGGTGAAACTCAATGCTTTGAAGGTTCCGAACCAATCCATAATCCAAGAACTCACAACTACCCACGACACCCAGGAAAGTGGAGAAGAAGATGATGATGGGAAAGCAACATAACGGGTGGATCAAGGCCCTTTTTTTATGTATCTTTCATGTTTATACAAAAGACTTCGGGACATCTGTCCCAATTATACTATGTTAGTTTCATAACTGATTTAGAGGAGGTCAGGTTTTCAGGGAGACATCCTCTATTCTAAAACTATAAATTAGACTAAGATGGATGGGATAAGGGTTAGATTTTGGTTAAGATTTTGTTAGTTTTTATTTAGTTTCTTTTTGGTTTGAAAAGTGTTGTTTTGCTAAAGGAAGTGATCAGACGTTAAAGATCTAGAATTGAAAAATGTTTTATAGATGTATTGATTGTGTCTTTGTTACATAAGATATATATATAAGGATCATTCTATTTTGCGTGGAAGAGAAACCTTTGAGTTTTGAATCTAGGTAGTGATATATCTTTGCATGTGTTGATCTAAATGAAATGATAGTGATCACCTTTCCAGTGCAGAATATTATTATTTTTCTAAGATTCATTCCTGTGAATGTTTGAAAGATTTGTGTTTTGAAAGGAGATTTCCTCATTCTTATCTATTTTTATGGATTGTAAAACTGGTGTTCTGAACTTTGTTTCGACCACTTTTATTTCTCGTATTGAAGCATTAAGAAAAAAAAAAATTTCCTTGAAATATGTGTAGATCATTAGCCTCTCATGTAAGAATGAGGTAGGTAGCCTTATATGCTTTTTGGTTAAAAGCATACCAATTGAAAATTAAATAGATTATCTTTGAATAACTTATGAAGTGAGTTGTACCTATCAAAAAATTCATAGGGAAGTAGTATATGTTACACTTACCCAACTATATGGTGAACTTTTGTCTTTAAAAGAAGGCGACAGAGTGGAAATTCATTAATTTAAGGAAAGGCAAAATCCATTCACTAACAGGAGATTATTGGTTTTCTTGGTTTTTGGCATTTCTCCTTTGGCACTTAGATGGTTTTTGCATCTTGTGTTGCCATCAATACTAAAGGGGGAGATTGTTGGTATTATGTGTAGAGCCCCTCCCTGATCAAGCTCCGGTTAACTCAGTTGACCATGGTTGACCTTACTAATAAATGCTATAATTCAATAGGATGGGTTATGTTAGACAGATAGATTGGTGAGAAAATTAATTGGACCAAGTTATGGAATTCATTTCACCTTGAGGTGTACATTTTGATGTGTAATAGATACATAACTTTACATGATTCTAGAATAGGATAACTTTGAGATGATGTATGTCATTATTGGATTTGCAGGACTTTACTATGATGATAGAAATAGGATGCATGTCTTATGTATGGATCAAAATTATGATAATTATGATAATTCCTTATGTGGATTTATTTGGATATAAGATATATTGAGTTGTTTAAATGTAAATTATATGCAGAGTGTTTGATGTGTATTCTTTTTCAGGTGTTTAATATTATATGAGGTTATTTGGAATTACTAATGTGTAATTGAGATGCACAGGAAAATTATCCATGTGACCATGGAAACATTATGGAGAACCAAACCTAGACCTATGTACGTTCATAAAGCCAGGGGTTGTCTACTTGGAGAGACAACACCCTGTATGTATCGTATTTTATTTGTGAAAGTAAATGTTGCATGTGTGTTAAATTAAATTTATTAATTTGTGTAAATCCAACAAGAGACAAATTTCATGTGTAATTTTGTAACGTATTTTATTGTGTCACTTGACACATGTGTTGATTTATATATTGATTTTTGACTTGTCTCTTGGAGGGAGTTGTTCAACTATAGCTTTTTCAAACATTTGAATGTGGTTCTAAAATTTCCTTGGGTAGAGAGTCCTTGGAGTGGTCAACTTAGGTTTGACGCGAAAATTAACTTCAGATGGGTTTATAAGGGGTCAAATGGACTCCTAGGGGTAGTTTAAAGGTGTTTCCTAAAGCCCATAAGGTATACCTATGGGTTAGGAGTATTTTTAGGCATGTGTCTACTCCCATGTGACTGTTTAGTCATCCCAAAAAGTGGGTTTTCTAAGATGTGCGAAAATTCAAAATTAGAAGGTGCCATCTAGGTCAGATAACCTTCCCTTTTGCTAAGAGATCCTTTTTTATCTTTTTCTTACTTTTTCCTTTTTCAATTTTAGAAACCTGTGAGAACTCTCATTGAGATCTTCTTAGGCAAAAATGAGAGATTTTGTGGGTAATCACACACTCTCCATTTTTGGAGACTATGCATTTTGAAAAGTTTGGTTTTTGGATTCAAAATTCTGGCTAAGTGTGGAAGGAAGATTTGTGGATTTGGGCTACTCATCCTCAAACTAGTTCTAGCATACCTTTGAGCAGATTGAAGGTTAGTTCACCTCTTTGTTTTTACATTGCATGTTTATGTTGAAAAGATTGCTTGTATGTAGAGGTTGGTTTCTTGTATTTTCCTTTGTAGAAATTATTTTGTGTTCTATCTTTTATTTTCTTGTATGCAGTTTCTGTGTATTGGAGGTAACCAAGGCCTTCTACTCTTGGGAGAGTAGGATGGTCTTGCGGGTGGTAGAAGTTTGATAGCCCTCGACTGAGAGACTCTCTTTATGAGAGCGAGCTCAAGGGGTGTATTTGTGACCCTTGCTGCATGGCCTGGTTTGTGCATTTGGGGGTCATAAGGGGAGAAAGTATGGCATAGATGCCTTGGGGGGCATAAGAAATGAGGGGTTAATGATCTTATGAAATAACTTTGTTTGTCATGAGGTGGCATTATATTCTACCATTCTTGCAGTCTCCTCAGGGTATTTGGTCTACTACCACCCATGTAAAATCATCACATTTTGTGATTAAGTGTAGCCTTGGTTGGGAAAGTGTTTGCTATATGTTTTCCCTTGCTTGTTGTGTTTGCATGTCAGTAACCTGTCTAGGGCTTGGTTCTCCAAGCTCGGGGGTGGCTTCTAGTAAGCCTAGGCTGGGAGGTGAGCACTCCATGGTCATAGCCTATATAACCTTCCCAAAACCTCCCCCGTGCTCTTCCACTCCTCCATGGCCACCATTCTTCTTCGTTCGGCCCTACATCTCAAAGAAAAAAAAAGAAAAAAAAAATTATAAAAGCCCTATCCCAAAATTTGGGGGTTAGGGCAAGTATTGAGGTTTAAAAAAAAAATATAGGGCATTTTTATAATAATAAAATTAGGGTTCATGGGTATATTGATAATAGTGTATGTTTAAAAAAAAAGAGAATATCCTCACATATAAATATATAGGTGTTTAATAGATATATATGTATATATATAAATATAAACATATGTATATTGATAAATATACATATATATATATATATATATATATATATTTATATATTTATACATAGTATAGAATATGAATGTATGGGACAAATTGTGGATTTATTTATTTTATTAGGTGTTTATATTTTATATATATGTTTTAAAATAAACATATGGGTATATTTAAAAATGTGGTGTTAAAATTTATATTATTATGGAGTTTAATCTTTTAGGATTAATTGACCCTTTAGTCGAATTAGTTAACTACATTTCAATTATTGCTAAAATAAAGTATATGCATTAATAATCTAATGCTAGGACTAATTTATTTAGTTCCTAAAAGCAATTAATGGTTACTGGGTATTAATATTATCTTTGTCCATTATTTTAGAGATTTTGTGTAAATGAGTTAATTTTTTTATTTAATGGTGAGATTATAATAATTTCCTTGGAAGAGGATATTGTGGTGGAATTACATACTTTCAAAAATAAGTCCAAGACCTAGATCTTGCGAACTCATTTAGCCTAGATGGAATTTTATACTAAATAAAGCAATTAACATTTTAACGTTTGACACTTCAAATTTCAATTGCTCGATTAATTAATATTATTACGTTAAAATCACATTTATAATTAATTTATAGACGCAAGATTTAATCAAGTTATACAGGAAGGATGTATTATCACGGATGGAGGAAACTTGTTAGGAGATAAATAATTATTACTGAATCAAGTAATTATATTAATGCCTACTTAGTAGAAGTTGATCTAATTATGAATTATAATTTGCAACTTCAATAAAAGGGACATTTGATGTGAATTTATTATTGTCCTTATAAAAATCATTTTGTTCCATTTGATTATAGGAGTTATCGTAATTTGTTATGTTAGGAATATCCTAACTTTGTCGTCTAGGAGTTTTATAGAAACCTAAGGCTTCTAGATAAGTTTGTTCTATTCATTGCTCATGTTAGAAGAACATTTTATTATAATTTAAGGCTCCACATGAAGCAACCTGTTAAGTTGTCACATCTAATTAAGCATAGGTTGCATATAATTAAGTGTTCAAAAAAAATTTGTTGTGTGTGTTTTTGCCCAAAAAGTTTGGGCATGACATTATGGATGTGTTGCATTAGTTTTGTCATTGATGTCAACACTTGTCAACACTTATCAGCACTAGAGATCTTTGGTTATGTTCACCGACATGTTCAATGACTTATGCACAGTTACTGGTATTTGGTTCACCGATAGGTTATATTGTTCACCGACACAAAGGATGACTTGTTATCATCTAGAGATCACTTGGTTATGTCAAAGACATGGTTTGGACACCTAGTTTTGGTGATTTGGTTATTCATGTAATTGAGTCTGCATATTTGTTGTTATCGGCAAATTGGTCTAGGTTATGGACTGACATGCGTTATCTATTCCAGATCAGCACGACACGTTATGGAGATGATTTATTGATTGGTTATTATTGTAAATACATTAAGATGACATGATGCATCGCATATTGATTCATTTGTAATTGATTTAATTGTAATATTCTTAGTGAGGTGACCTATACATTTGGTCTTAGGTTTTGGTTTATATGTAAGATCTCATTTATGAGATTAACATTGTAGTAGAAGAGAAATGTAATAAGGTATATGTGAATATAAGTAGAGCTACTCACACAAACATCATTTGAAGATTAAAGGAAGGTTTTGAAGAAGACAATTAGAGCTTAACCAATACTAAATCCATCATATGAAGATGCTACTTTGAGGAGTACATTATCATTGGATTTAATCATCCAATTATAGTCAGTGTGACTCTCATTTTGTGATTGAGCAGTGAGTTCTAGGCAGTTGGCCTTTCTGCATGTGCAAACCCCATTTGTACACACATACTATTTGCAGTAGTATCATCTGACTGTGGATAAGGTTTCCCACCGTGGTTTTTCCCCTACATAAAAGTATGTGTTATGTGTTGTGGATGTTATTTGTCTTTTTGTTTCATGCATTAAACTTTACCAGTACTATTATTAACTATTAAACTATCCACCACCATTAAGTTTGATTAAGTTATATTTGGGTTCAAATTAATAGACAACTAATTCACCCCCCCTCTCAGTTGCCTCCGAGTCCTAACATTTTAGGGCCTAGATAGGGTTCTGAGGTGATATCAGGGTTGGAAGAGGAGGAGACTCAGAATGATAGAGAAGATAGGGGTGTTGATCGAGTAGAGAGATGTACTCGCATAGGTGAGGGCCTAAGATGTGGTTAAAATTGAAAGGGTCACAATTTTACAATGCTACATTTACCCCCACTTGAGTGGGAGTATGGATTACACCAATACTGTCAGTAAAGTAGAAGAAAGAGATGAAGATGAGAAAAGTGGAGCAATAGCACAAGGAGTATAAGACATCACTAATCTTGAGGAACAAAAAGCCCCTAATCTTAGGATCTTAATTCACTCAAACATATGCAAGAGCACATAAAACAAAAAGAACAAGACAAACAAAATAAGGTAAAGGATAAAAGACACACAACAAAGAGACCTCGATACTCAAATGTCTCAAACAACTAATTGAAACACAAAGAAAAATGCCATCACATAAACACCAATAATCACATAAAAGAGAAAATCTAACATCATCCATGAACCATCAATAGTAAAACTATGAGTTCATGAGAGGAAGAAGAGAGAGAACATGAATACACACTTTGGTGATCCATGAGAAGAAAGGAGAACAAAAGGAGCCATGGACATCTCGCCCCTAGAGTTAGGTGATCCATGGAGAAAAAGGGACATGGAAAACTAGCCCCTAGATTTTGTCGAGGTGATCCATGCAAGGGAGGGGATGAGATCACTGTTAGTTCCACTCAACCTCGTGCACATATGTGCAAGTGAGGTTTGAAGCACCTCATAGGATTCTATGCTCGAGTATGCTATAACCTATATAAGATATATAGTAAAAATGTCAAGAAATTTATGACTTCTCTCTCTAAGAAACTACCCTCTAGTTCCGAGGATTTCTCTCTATAAAAGAAATGTGGCAACATCTCTCTCTAAGAGGCTACCCTCTAATTCTAATAATATTCCACTATATAAAATAAAAGTGGTGAAATCTCTCTCTAAGAGGCTTCTCTTTAGTTCCGAGAATATCCCATTGTATAAGAGAAAAGTAGTGACATCTCGATCTAAGAGGTGGCCCTCTAGTTCCAAGAATATCCCAATGTATAAGAGAAAAGTGGTGACATATGATTCTAAGAATGACCCGATGTACAAGAGAAAAGTGGCAACATCCTATTCTAAGAGTGAGGTGGCCCTCTAGTTCCAAGAATATCCCAATGTATAAGAGAAAAGTGGTGACATCCGATTCTGAGAATGACTCGATGTACAAGAGAAAAGTGGCAACATCCCATTCTAAGAGTGACCCATTGTACAAGAGAAAAGTGGCGACAACCCTTTTTGAGAATGACCCATTGTACAAGAGATACAATGTGCGAGACAAATATAGTACAAAAGGAGCAGTGCAGGTGCCCCCCCTTAAGATGTCAACATAGTTTAATGTTGATATCTTAAGGAAAGTAGAACAAGGATACCTTCCTTTGACACCAAGAAGATTTCCATCATGCAACAATGTCATAAATCTGAGCAAGAGAGGGAATACTCTTTAGGGGAAGATAAGATAGTTGAAAAGAGATATCTTGTTGTAAGTGTAGAGGAGATCCTTGGAGGAGAAGAGATTTTTTCTCTAAAGACATCGACCTCCAAAAGGAGTTGTCTTAGACAAATATAACATCTTCTAGAACAAAGCACAAAAGAGAACAAGAATTCAATCCTTCCTCCTATTTCTAGGTGAAAGGGATTCTTGATAAAGGATGACTCACTTATATCCCAATGGGGATGAGTAAATTTATTATAGATGTACATTACCAAGTGTAAAAGAGGTTGTAGTCAAGGACTTATACCTCTTGTATTAGAGAGAACCCTTGAGCAAGCAACAACAATCTCACACAAGGAATGACATCAAACAATTAAACTCACACTATCCTCAACATAGTAAAGAATGGATGTTAGAGAAAGGGAGAGAAAGAGAGATCATTTCCCCCCAAGTACAATGAGAGGATCTTACACAATCTTCTAGAGAGAGAATAAACATAAGCAAATGCACAATGTACTTACATGAACACATGTAAGAAAAGATATTAGTATATGTACAATTCACATCTCAAGAAGTGGTAATCTTCTAAGAGAAGAGAGAGTGTCACATATTCCCCAAGAAGGATTAGTCATAAGAACATATCATTGTAATAAAATGCATCCCCTAGTGGAAATAATAATAAATGAGATAGAAAGAAAGAGAAAGGAGTGAAATTCTTGCCCCCCAAGTGAGAGGAACGAGGAGAAGTGTTAAAAATATTCTAATGGTGATTATGTTCAAGTGATATGCCTTCCTTAATGGAATAAATCCTCTCAAGGAGGAACATGTACTTCATGAGAGATCATCCCAAGCTAGGGGGCATATCATACTTATAAATAACCAAAACCTTAGAAGAGGTAAGCTTTCCAAGAGAATTTCTACAATAGAAAGAGTGGATTAATCCTTAAAGATAGTCCTCTTCAAGCAAAGAGGAAAGCCAAGGAACAATTATATTCTCTCATAAGAATAACTCTATGGAAGAAAGGAGATCTAATAATGAACAATGTACAAAGATAGATACAAATCCATGGAAAGAATAAGGAAAGTGAACTTCATGTTGCTACCTCAATGTATTTAGAATTGAAATAACACTACCACAAATGATAAAGATCCCCAATTAAGTTGGTTGTTTATGTCATAGGGTGAGGATAAACATGAAGAGAAAAGAAGTGCTAAGGCATTATGTTTTTGCCAAGAAATATAGCTAGATCTATTGTAAGACAAATCCATGCAAGATCATATTGTTTTTGAAGAAAAACTTTAAATGTATGACATTTTCCAAGAGAATGTGAATATGAATCTTGAAAAATATAATGTTCATCACCTTTCACTTGCTTAAGATTGTTGTTCAGTTGTTTAGGAGGAAAGATCATATTTCACTCTCCAATATATTCTTGTGGTTAGTCTTTCAAGATGATAAATATGCTTTAATTCATTTTATTGACATGGAGGAGAATAATTATTAGAAGAAGAAGGATTATTATCCATGATTCTAATTTTGCCACTATCTATGCCGTCTTGAATAATTATTTCAAAATCAACGCAATCATCAACATTATGATCATGGGTTTGATGAAATGATGAAAAAGGACATTTTGAAGAAGAATCATTCTTGTGGGATCTTTTTATTTGTTTCCTTTGGAGATGATTTTTAGAGATTTGGAGCCTAAGGAGTTCTTCCATGGAGAGAGGAGTCTTGTTTCCTAGACCTATTGTAGCATCTTGTGTGGGAGGGTTTATAGGGACATGAAATCCTTGCTCAAATTTCCCAAGCCCTTGTCCTATAACCTTGTTTTGTTATTATATGAAAGCCATGACTATAAGAATGTTGCAAATGAGTAGTTGGGTGAATATGACAATGAATTTCTTTGAAATCTGATGTGTCAGGGGGAATAAAAGGATTTGTAGATGAAGAAGGAATATCATGTGGAAGGATAATCTTCTTTCCTTTATCAAGCTTATCCTTTTTAGGAGATTGGGGATGAAAATATCCATCATCTAAAGTCTCATTTTTAGTTATTTCTATGTGAGGTGAAATATCATGAATATAATGCATAACATCATCCTCCCTACATATATTTTGAAGTTGAAGATAGGTCCTAGGAGAATAAGGAGGGTCCAAAGATGTGAGAATGTTAATATTTTGATTTTTCCCCCTTTGCTCAAGGGTATGTGTGTGAGAAGAAGATGGGCACATATTGATTTCCAATTCTTTCTCTCTTTTAAAAAGATCATTGGTTGAAGCATTAGCTCTCATCTCATTCACACAAGATACCCTAGGAGAGGTACAAGGATTAAGATCTCTAAGATTGGGATCTACAAAAGCCTTAAGGTGATCAACATATGAAATGCATTTTGTTAATAACAATACCATAATGCAACAAAAATAATACATGAAAGCTTTCAAATCAATTTGAAAAGGAAATGACTTTGAAATCCTAACAACCCAATATGACCAAGTGCTATGAATGAAAAGAAGCAAGATGAAATGAATGAAGTCATTATCCAACACATGATTGTAATAAATATATGTTAACAATGATGTAATCATACATGAAATGGCAAATAAGTCTAATGCATTGATTGCCATTGAAAGTCGCTTAATTAAAATCTTAATTTATTTGGAAAGAAGATCTAAAATTAGGACCTTTTTATGAAAATTAATTTAAAAGTTAAGAGTGTTGAAATTTGAATTTTTTTTTAACCTTAAGAGGTGTAAAACTTGATAAAGTACACCAATTTACTAGATTTAAGCAGAAAAATATAGTCAATTCTGACTCCAAAAATTTTGGGAGAAAAAGCTAGGGACGAGTGCAAAGTGTACCTAGTCCTACTAACTTTTTTCAAAATTTCTAGGGATTATAAAAATTATGATTTCATTGCAGAATCCAAAAAAAGGGTTGATTTCAAGATGTTTAAATTGGTCAAATTAGCAGTCAAAGACCAATAGGACATTCTTAAAAATTAGGGTTTTTCTTTTTAACCACTTAATTTTGAGAATGAAAATATAGATTTGAATGGAAATTTTAAAATATAAATCAGATTTGAATCAAGCAATGAAAATGCCACACTTCACAAGCTTAATTTCCTCAAAATGAAAAATTAGGGTTTTTATGAAATTAACCTCTAAAATTTGCAAAAAGATCAAATTTGGAAATGAAATTTTAAAATTCAAATTACAATTATTCATATCTATAAATAAAAAATCAGAATTAAAGTGGAAGATGATGGGTTCACCAAAATATAAAGTGGAAAATTGGATCATAGTGGTTCCCCACCTAGGAGAGAGAAAGGAAACCACTAGGATGATTTTAACTTGGGAGATACTTTAAATTCAAAAGAAGGGCTTGAATCCACTAGATCCAAATCCAAGGGGAATAAGGATGTGAATATGAAGTGGATTGCAAGGATTGGAATGCAATTTGTCATCTTTTGTAAAGAGATATGTTGACTTGTTGACTATGCAGAAAATAATGACAAAATGGGTCAAATAAGGAGCTACCAATTCAGAATCGTGTTGTAAATTTGGATCTGAGATATTTAGATTGATATGGATCTGCCCTACAAATTTGGAGAAAAGTCATCAGGACGAGGTTGAAGCTGCACCTCGTGCTCTGAAAAATCCACACGCCGAAAAGGGTTTTTCCATCTCTGAAAATGAAGCCCAAACCTACAATTACAATCGCGCACCTACAACCTACACATAGAAAAGAAGGGAAGAAAGGTTGTGGATAGGGGTTTTCCTTATTCAAACCCTAGTTAAGGAATCGACCTCAAATTAAAGTAATTACAAATGCTTAATGTAAATGATGGAAATGTATACCTTGTAGATTTGAAATTTGTTGATGATGGTTTCTTTGCATGTTGAATGTAATCATAAGTGTTTCGTGAAATGGAATGTAACATGACAAAACCCTAACAAACACACATGCTTTCAAATGAATATTTTAATGTGGCTCCAATGGATGAATGAAGAAGACACATGAAGAAGGAGATGTTTGAAGAATTGAACACTTGGACGCTTGACAATGATAATGAAGTCCTCCTCTTAAAATTGTTTATCTTCTCTTATTCTTGTATATAAAAATGAGCGGACTAACTCCCTTTTATACTAGCCTAGGAGAATTAATTCATCTCAACAAAGGATGACATTGGGGAGATTAAATCTCAAAACTTAAACTAGGTTGAAGGGTCAGATGGACCTATCTTAGGGCCACCTAAAGAGGGGGGACAATAGCACCATGCCCCTATACAAAGGGGACAAGGGTGCCATGCCACTGTCCTACCCTATTTTAGGGCCTAGATAAGGTCTTGGGGTGATATCAAGGACAAAATGGGAGGAGACTTAGAATGATACTATAGATAGGGGTCTCAATTGAGTAGGGAGATGCAGTTGCATAGGTGAGGGCCTAAGATGTTTTCAAAATTGCAAGGGTCACAATTTTATGATGCTACATATATTTAGCATAAGACTTACCTCTTATGAAATTTTGTTCATGCTTTAATTGAAAAGGCATAGCTCAATCCATCTGAAAAAACTAGACCCACAATCTATGTCTATTAACTTATGATGACTTGATTGAAGAGTTATCAACAATAAGAGGGCAGAAAAAAGAACTTTACTTTTGTCTTTGCAAAGGCATGGGGGTTAACCTAATGGCTTTCAAAATAATAATTCATGATATATATATAATATATATACATACATATATATATATACATACATATATATATATATACATACATATGTATATATATATGTATGTATGTGTGGAGTAGAAATTAGGATTCATCAAAACATAAGATATATCAATCAAAAACACAAAACATGATAACATAATCATAAGAATACTCAATGCAAATGAACCTAATTCCAAAGCACATTCAATAGAGGTATGGAAACAAAGCATTCAAAAGTAAAATTATGCAAACCATATGCTTCTTCCATGTGGCTCCATTGTTGTTCTTTCCTCTTCAATAGTTTTGTGGATCTCACCTACAAGTGCTCACACAATTTGAAAGCAAAAAGGCTCAAGAGTACTAGAAACGAAGGTTCGGTAAAAATTCGAGATTCATGAAGGATTTGATTGAAGAAAACATCCAATTTATAGAAGAATTGGATAAAAGAGCAAATTAGTATGAAAGAGATTTGAATAGAAATTCAAATCAATAATAGCAAAGCTATGACATGTTGCTATGCAAAGAGGCTTGTGACAATTCATGACAAATTTCTATGTCAAGAATTTATGACATTTTATGACATTTTATGACAAATTCTATGACACGTTTCTATGTCAAGAATTTTATGACAATTTTGGACAAATTCTATGACACATTTCTATGTCAAGACAAAACTCTATGACAAATTGCTATGTCAAGAGTATGACGCATGAAGCACACAAATAGGGAGAACTAGAGACAAGTTAATTAGGTGGAAATTGAATTAGAAAATTAGAAAATAGGTGGAAATTAGGAATTAATGAAAATAGGAAATTAGAAATTAGTGAATTAATCAATAATTTTTCATTTATTAATTAATTCACTCACAAAGAGGAATAATTAGCCAATTAAATGAATATTTAATTGTAATGAGAAAACTTAGGATTAATAAATAATTTAGTAATCCTAAAGGAAGAAATGGCAAATTAGGTTAAATGAATAAATCATAAAACCCTAGAAGACGAATTAGAAGTGCGAGGATGACAATTAGGCCTATAATTGACTTGATCATGATTTGATTTGATAAATGACCAATGCGACAAAATGATTTGATTGAGAAAATGCGCCAATTGACGAGGAACAATAACAAATTGATCCAAATTGGCATGATTGAAAAAGGACTAGGATCGATGACGAATCGATTGCAATATGACAAGATTGACAAAAGGACAAGAATTAATGACAAAATAGATTGCAAAACAACAAGATTGAAAATGACCACGATCGATGACAAATCGATCGCATGATAACAAGACTAAAAAGAGGACAAAACCCTAATTAGGATACACACATTGATGCAACAAGATAAAATCGATCAAAATCGTGACTGAATATTGTTGTCGACAAGACCAAATTTGAGGACGAGATGATTGAAGAATGTAGAAGAATGACTCGATGTTCACAAATGATAAAAAAAACCAAGTGCGTAACATAGGATAAATGTTAATGTGATGCAAAAACCTAAAATGAGGCAATGCGCAAATGTTAAAGTATGACCTCGCAAGCGTTGACCATTTTTGGGTGTCTACAGTATGTATATATATATGTTATATATATATATATATATATACATATACATATATATATACATACATACATATATATATATATACATATGTATGTATATATATATATGTATGTATATATATATATACATACATACATATATATATATATATGTATATATATATATATATATACACTTTAAGTCCTAACAAATATTTTTTTGTGAAAATTAGCACCCCAAATATTTGAAAATAGCACAATAGTATGTTGGCTCACCTTGAATAGACTAGTGAGAAATATTTTCTAGATTAAAAAAATGGCTATACATTTAATTAATTATTAATTATAAAATTATATTTTATCAGATATAATCTCCTTAAACATTAATATACATAAGCATTTGGGAATCTAAAATATGGACCTCAAAAAAATTATTTTAGCAAAAGAGGCAAAAAAAAAAGATAACACATAATTTATATTGTTAAGAATGTATATATTGACAAGTCCTAGTATAACATTGACATATTATGACTAGTAAGAGAATTTATTTTTTTGTCTATAAATATATATATATATAGAAGTTAATAAGAGAAATATTACTTCAAATTTTAAGATGCATAATTCAACTTTCTATATCAATGCCTATTTATTACAAAATATAGTTAAGGCTTAAGTTAAAATTAAATTGTGCATGACATCATTAGATTTGAGACAAATGATCATCAATATTTAAGATTGGAGTCATGATCTACATACCTCCTTGAAATTTCTTATGCAAAAATATATGAAATATTATATTTTGTAGGAACATATTCTAATTTGACTTATGGCTCTACAACCTTCTCTATCAAAAATTGATACTAGATAGAAATATGTTTGCTCCTTGATTACACCACTGAATTCTTTGATGTATTTATAGAGCTTGTATTACCACACAAAAAAATAAATAGGATCATCATATGCCTCCTTGATATCCTTCAATGTTTTTTCATCCACAACACTTCTATGCAACAAGATGATATAACCATGTGATGGACTTGAAAAGCACTAACAGGCAGGGGGGAGGGTGAATCACTGACACCAAAAATACAACTACTTCAAACCCAATCAGTAGATGAACTTAACAAATCTTTTAAAAACAATGCATACAATCCAAAATGATATAACAACATTCACAATAAGTAAAACATTCATCATAACACATGTTTTCATGTGGGAAACCCAAATAGGTTAAAAATAGGGTGAGATGGAACTCACAAGTTAACTATATGCACTAATAGATAATTGACCGATTAAGGTCTACAAAGTGCTCTGCTAGGAGTGAATCTTGTTAGAGATCCTAAATCTTCATTAGAATCTTAAACCTTGTTAAAGTTACTACCTTGTTAGGAGTAACCTCAGTGGAATATTTCTGAATCCAAACTAATGGATTGCCCTATTAGAGGATTTATACATTGAAAATTGTTAGAGCTTACCCGGTAATGGGATTTGATTCTGTGGTAATTGTTAAAAAATAGCAGGATTGGTTTGATCTATTCTGAGTAGCACAATACTTTCTTGATCAGATCCTTCTAAACATATTCAACACTGCTCTTCTACATACTCTGATGGTCTTGAACTAAACTAAGAGGGTGGGGGTTTATTAGTGACACCAAAACAAGCACAACTTTAAACACTAACTGGTAGATGAACTTAACTAAGAATTTGAATGAAATACATGCTATCCAAAATGAAATAACAACATCCACATAAAGTAGAACATCCACCATAACACAAGTGTTTATGCATGGAAAAACCAAATAGGTAAAAACCATGGTGAGATGGAACTCACAAGTTAACTATTTGTAGTAATAGAAAACTGACCGGTTAAGGTCTTTCAAAGTGCTCTGCTAGGATAAAATCTTGTTAGAGATCCCAAGCTTGATTAGAAGCTTATACCCTGTTAAGAGTAACCTTACTAGAGGATTTTAGAATCCAAACTAATGGATCGCCTTGTTAGAGGATTTGTACAATGAAGCTTGTTAGAGCTTACCCAGTTAGGGGAGTTGATTATGTTGTAATGATTAGAAACAACAAGAAATATTTGATCTATTCTGAGTATCACAAGACTTGCTTGATCAGACCATTCTAATTACATTCAACATTGCTCTTCATCTAAACACTTATCGCTCTTCAACAAAAGATTTCACTCTTTATACATATCAATATTCCTCTTCTATATCAGTTCTCTCTTCTTAAATGATTCACTAAGATATCTTTAAATAGACATTCAAATCTTATGTCAGCCATAGGAACACAATTTCCTAGGTGCAGTGTATCTAGACATAAAAACATAACTAATCACAAAAATGACCACCAAACAAATGGTGCTGGTAACTCATCACAAAAATGGATACCAATTAAAACATTCAATACCGATTGGAACAAAATATGCGAACCATTGTCCTAGAATCTTCCACTTGATCTTCTTCTTCAACTTTATCTTCATTTTGATGCTGACTTAATGTAACCACAAGTTATCTCTTAGGCACATACCGGTTGACACAGAGTACTGGTTAGACATAGACCTTAAACATATCGGTTAACAATGTAAATCAATGAAGTTACGCAGGTAGTCAATGTAATCATATGTGTGTGAGAGAGTGTTTCATCAATGACAACAAGTGATGAATATATGATAATCATCATCAAGGCAACAATATCCCCCTTTGGCATTGATGGCAACACTTAGAAAAAATTTAAGTAATACAATATAGCTAAGTGTGCATACACAACATATATATACTCATATTCCCCTTTAATGCAATACTCCCCCTTAATGCATGCACAAATACAAAATTTTCAAAAACACACATACATATTATTACTCCCCCTTTGACAACAATGCCAAAATGCTAAAGTAAAATATATACATATATATAGAAAATTTGTATTAAAGTGTTCATCATGTATTACAATTTTAAACAGGTTCATGCATTGGCTATTCTCATAAAAATATTATTGAAACTATGCTTCATCTAGGATAAAGAATTATCCCATGATTCAGTATGTTATCCATATACTTAGAGGTCGATAACAACTAGGAATAGAATTCTTCCATTGAATCTAGCATGCAGGTTTCAGGAGTAGAAAGAATAGCTTCTGCACTGGAGTAGGCTCTCTGAAGAATGTCGACCTGTGAGGTGAGATGACTTTTGAACTCTCTTAGAGATTAGAATCTCTTAGCCCTCTCATTATCATTCTTGTTCAGTCTATCATGCAAATCATCTATAGACTGATTAAAGGCATGAATGGAGTCCTGGAGTGGGACATATGCCTTGCATAACCTTTCTATTTCCTGCTCAGTTTCAACTTGATTCTTAGAAATATCAAAATAAAAAAAAAGTAACATTGGAGGTAGAGGCAAGATACTTCTCTGCAGATTCAATAGCTTTCTTTAACAAACTTCCATTATGAGATAAAGCCATTTTGCCATTTTCAATGTACTTAGCTAGTTTATCTCCATATGCCTTCTTATGGCTCTTCTCAGTAGATATTTGAGCAGCATCTTCAAGTGATTTGATTTGATTAGATGCATCTGCAACTAACTTATCAAGTTTGTTGATAGGATTGGGAAGATGTGTGACAATTGTTTCTAGTAGTAAAGCAGACAAAACTTCCACTACATTTTGGATTATCTTTGCTTCAATCCTCTTCTCTTTGAGTTGCTTCTTTTGTGCTCGAGATTGCATAACATTAGCAATATTCATCATTTCCGATGCACTGAAGGTGTTCATGACAATAGGTCCTAAGATACTTAAAGAATCTTCATCATCATCATCAAGTAGTTCTTGCTTTGCTAGTTCAAGGGTTATACTCTTAATGATGGCTCTTTCTATGTTTTTCTCTATTGTATCTTCAGTTTTCTGAGTAATAGCTTCCTCAGTAGACTCCCTTTGAGTATTCTCAATGACCGGTGGAGATTGGGGTTTCTCCACTTGTTTAGTTGCCAGTTCACTAACCACTTTTAGTTGACTACCCAGTTCATCAACTAATCAAACCTGTACTTCTATGATTGTAGGAGGATCCATATTTGGTGCAGTGATGTCTCTAGATAGGTGTATTGTGTCTTGAACATATTCATCAAGAAGAATAATGGAACCATCCTTCTTCTTGGTTGGACAGACTATGTCAGCTTGAACAATTTCCTCTTCATCCATGTCTGGTCGAGTAACGTCATCAGTAGTATCATCCTTTTTGCTAGAGTGGATGACTTCTTCCCTTTGTTTGATTATACAGGCTAGATGATGAGTCTCAAACTCAATAACTTCCTTTTTTCTACAAAGGAGCTTCAATCTCCTCATTTTAAAATCAAAATATGCTTTGTATTCCTCATTTAAAGCACTAATTCCATCTGATGATAGATTGGAAAAATATTGTACAAATTGTTCTTTAGTAATCTTCTTTTCTAATTGAATGGCTTCTTCCCATTTATCTAACAAAGTATTATACAAAGAGATTGAAATATCTTTTTTCCAAATCATATGGAAATCTATTGTAGTGACCCAAATAAGTTATTACCTGTTGGATTACTTTCTTATGCTTATCTTCAGTAAAAGAATCCAAATGTTCTTTGACATTGTCAAACCTATTTCTTCCCAATGACTTCATTGTCCTCTCAAAGATTGTGTCAGGTTTGTAGGTAGCCATATCCATAGATGTAGTTTCCTTTGGCACTACCTTTACCTTCTTATATGTTCTACTAATTGTTTTTTCCTTCTTTGGTTCTCCTTCAGAATCTATACCCTCAGACTCTAGTTACAAAATCAGTTTCCTATTTCTCTTCTCTGGTGCACTCTCCTTCTTTTCATTTACTTTAGGTGTTGGTTCCTTCTTGGTTAGGACACTCTGAGTCACCCTTGTGGTCTTTTTCACAAGAGATTTTTCATCAGATTTATTTTTCTTTTCTTTCACTTTAGCTACAAGTGTAGTACCAGTTTTAGTTGGTACAGCTTGGACTACAAAGATGTCCAATTTTGCCTTCTTTTTATCTTTGGGCGATGCTAACAGGGTATTAGCATAACCGACCAGTAAATCATGATTGACCTCATAGCTCATATCTTCCATCTCTTCTTCTCTAGGTTCAATTGCTTGCATCAAGCAGAAGTCTGTGGTAACCATGAAGATTAAGTCTTTGCAAAGTGTTTTACCACATCTTCAGGTAATTGCACTCTCATGCTCATGTTTTCCTGGAATTCATTAAAATACTTGTTCGTGGCAGCTGAAAAATTATTATTCACAACCTTAATATTGTTCTTGATCTGTGCATTGACCGCTTGTTCCTTGGACCATTCAATATCACCAAAACCCGGTAGGAAGTTCTGAAAGTAGAAAAATAACCCAACTAACAACTGACCATATTTGAAATTTTGTGTATTATCCTTCTTAATGGATTTCAAATTTTGAAATAATTGATCTCTGATAGCTTTAGAAATATCATAGTCTGCATTATCAACAATCATTCTATGTGCTGTGTGAATTGTTGCAGATGGAACACTATTAAGTCTACTAGAGTAGAATACCTGGTAGCCTATTACCATTGCTGCAAGTTTCAATGTAGGGTTTCTAATAGTGTTGATAGAGAAAGCATGCTTATCAGATGTAGAAATAGTTAGGTTGAAGATAGTGCCCTTTGAAATTCTTCTTAGCATAGGAATTTCACCGATTGAGCAATAACCTGTTACAACCCTAATAGCATCCTTAGTTATTGTATGGGTTCTTTCCAAATACATATTCTCTCTATGGACTTGACTCGGGATGATTCTTATGTGTTCATCCTCAAAGTCTTCAAGAAAATATGTGGCATTATGAAACCCTTTTTCAAAAACCCTAGCATATTTTTCTTCAATTTTTCCATTATTATCACAAAGTGATTTCAGTTGAGTATAGATGTGTAGAGTTCCTAAATCTTCTATTTTGCAATCTATATTGCTGGACAAGTCACCTTTAACTACAACACCACTTGGGACTTGTGATAATTCATTATAAGACATAATTTCATCTTCCTTTAGAGCTTCCTCAAGCTCAGCAGTAATCATCCACCTCTCTATAGATTTAGAAGTAGATGCCATTCTAGATAAATAGATTTCAAAGTGGTATACAAAGAAATACCTTGTATCTTGCATGTCACTTGGTTTACTAGTTGAAATGTTCAAATACACACCCGTTCACCCCTTTGCAACTTTTGATTCAGCTTGATTTCTCTAATCACAAAGCAATTCACCAATTTACACCAAGACAATCTTGTTCTGCTTTGCAATCGCTTCAAATCTTTTTTTCGAAAGAGTTAGGGTAAAAATGATAGATTAAAACTCATTTTTATCCACTTTACCAACCATAATAAATGCTCACACTTTTAGGTTACAAAACCTAATTTTTATTTACCAGTTAAGTTAAATACCAATTGATAACATGTCATCAAAAAGTCACCAAAATTCAAAATTCAAAAATAATATTTCCTGCTTATTTTTCAAAGGGGTCTAGAAATGTTTTACCGTTACACTCCCCTTAGCTATGTTAGACAAGCTTAAGTCACTTGTGCTGGATTCTCTTCACTGGGTGAAGGAATGGTTTCCTCTAGAGGCAATTCTTCACTTTTCTTCTTCCAAGTCTAGTTCATATCTTATCTGCTTTCCTCAACATCAATTTTCTGCTTGCCTTTCTAATCCTTGAAAGAGTTGACTAGTTTACAATTCCTTGAGCTGTAAAACTTTTCCCAGTGCCTTAGTTTGTTGTAGTGGTAACAAACCATACCAGATGATCTCCAGGGTCCTACATTTCCTCTTCCTATTCTTTTTCTGTAGTTCATAGCCACATGACGAAAGTTATTACAAAAGGTGCAAACAATATTTGTTTCCTTTTCCATTTCGAATGGACTAAACCGATTGCCATAGGATCTTTGCCAATTTTGGTTTGCCCGGTTATCAAAATTCCGTATCCGATCCCCATTTAATCTAGAATGCATGTGTGGTATAGGATTGTTTGATCCATATCTGCACTCAATATGTCTATGCCCATACATTCCACATGTGTAGCAATGACCTTCAAACTTTCTAGACACATACCTAGCATTAGTATTGTAATTTGCATTTCTGTTAGGTTTGTTCCTACAAACATTTGCAGTATGACCAAGCTTGTGACAAACAAAGTATACATGTTTAAAAACCTTCTTACCAGTAGTCTTATTGACTTTAGAAGCAATTTTGTTCTTTGTACTAGAGGATTCACCTTTTTCAATTGTATGAAAACCAAGTCTAGAGATATTACCCTTCATTCTCTGTGATTGAATTTGTTCTTCCAGTATGGTAGAACTTTTGACAAACTTCTCCAATTTCTCATTGGCTTTAGTAATCTTTTTGACAAGATCTTCATTATGCTTAGACAGGTTCTCTTTCAGAGACAATGCCAACTCAAGATCCAACTTTAGGTTTTCCTTTTCTTTTGTTTCAGCAATCAAGTCCTCATGTATAGTATGTTTTTCCCATTTGATCTTCATGATCTCCTGATCTCTTACTTTGATAAGATCTTCAACAACTCTTTTGGCTTCTAGTTCCTGACTCATGCGGATAGTGAGACCTTCTAATTCTCTCCTTAGATTCAGTTTTTCATCATTCACCTTTTTAACATCATCAGCTAAAACTTCAATATTGGCTTCATCTGAAGAACTATTATCAGATATTTCTAGTAGTTTTTAAGATAACTCTCTCCTTTTGGCTTGAGAGACTTCTAGTTTGCCCCTATGGGATTCAATCTCATTTCTACTAGCTTCTAGGTCTCCAACCATCTCAAAGTAGCTTCTATCCCCCATGGTAGTTTGAAGATTCCCTTCTAAGTGGTTAGGCTTCAAAGAACTGCTCTAATACCAATTGATGGTCTTGAAAAGAACTAAGAGGGGGGGGTGAATCAGTGACACCAAAACAAGCACAACTTTAAACAATAAATGGTAGATGAACTTAACTAAGAATTTGAATGAAATACATGCTATCCAAAATGAAATAACAACATCCACATAAAGTAGAACATCCACCATAACACAAGTATTTATACGTGGAAAACCCAAATAGGTAAAAACCACGGTGAGATGGAACTCACAAGTTAACTATCTGTAGTAATAGAAAAATGACCGGTTAAGGTCTTACAAAGTGCTTTGCTGGAAGCGAATCTTGTTAGAGATCCCAAGCTTGATTAGAAGCTTATACCCTATTAAGAGTAACCTTGCTAGAGGATTTTAGAATCCAAACTAATGGATCACCTTGTTAGAGGATTTGTACAATGAAGCTTGTTAGAGCTTACCCAGTTAAAGGATTTTATTATGTTGTAATGATTAGAAAACAAAAAGAAATATATGATCTATTTTGAGTAGCACAAGACTTGCTTGATCAGATCATCTAAGTACATTCAACACTGCTCTTCATTTAAACAATTATCGCTCTACAACAAAAGATTTAACTCTTTATACATATCAGTATTCCTCTTTTATATTAGTTCTCTCTTCTTAAATGATTCACTAAGATGTCTTTAAACAAACATACAAATCGTATATCAGCCATAGGAACACAATTTCCTAGCTACAATGTATCTAGACATAAAAACATAACTCATCACAAAAATGACTGCCAAACAAACGATGTTGGTAACTCATCAAAAAAATGGATACCAGTTAAAACAGTCAATATGGATTGGAACAAAATATGTGAACCATTGTCTTGGAATCTTTCGCTCGATCTTCTTCTTCAAATTTATCTTCATTTTGATGTTGACTTAATGTAACCCAAGGTTATCTTTTAGGCACATATCGGTTGACATAGAGTATCGGTTAGAGATAGACCTTAAACATACCAGTTAATAGTGTAAATCAATGAAGTTACATTGGTAGTCAATGTAATCATATGTGTGTGTGAGAGTGTTTTATCAATGATAACAAGTGATGAATACATGATAATCATCATCAAGCCAACATACTCTACGACTTAATTCATTTTTTTTGCACACAACATAACACTTTCACTTATACCACATAATTAATTTTGATGTCAATATATAGACATTATGATTTCATGTCAGCCTTAAGAAATCATAACACAATTTCTTAGGTGCAGTGTATCTAGACAAGTGATCATAACTCATCACAAAAATTACCGCCAAACAGTCGGTGGGATAGGTCATCATGATCTGTGGTAACTCATCACAAAATAACTGAATACTAGTTGGAACAATCAAATACCAGTTTGAGTGAAACATATGAACCGTTATGCTTGAATCTTTTGTCACGATCTCTGCTTGATCTCCATCTTGATCTTCATCTTGGTGCCAACTTAGTATAACCACAGGTTGTCTCTTATGCACATATCGGTTATCACAAAGTACCAGTTAGAGATTAACCACTAAGTGTACCAGTTGTCAGTGTAAACAATTGAAGTTACACAAGTAGTCAATATAATCATATGTGTGTGTGTGAGTGTTTCATCAATGACAACATATGATGAATACATTACAATAATCATGCCAACAATCTCCTCCTTTGACATTGATGGCAACACTTAGAAAATTTTACAGTAATACCGCTAGGTGTGCATACACAACAAATTTATAGATATACTCATACTCCCCTTTAATGCATACATTATACAAAATTTTCAAAAACACACATACATATTTCTAATCCCCCTTTGACAACAATGCCAAATTGAAAAAGAAATATATATATATATATATATATATATATATATATATTATATCAAAGTGTTTAGTGTATATGGTGAAAATGGATAACAATAATAACAATATTGAAAGGCTAAATGAATTCAACCACCAAACCCTAGCCTAACAACAACAAAGATCCACCATAACATATGAAGATTACCTAAGACAATGCAAATCAAATGAAATCACAAAGATTATACCATCACATGTCCAATAGGGTTTTGATCTCCATTCTTCCTATCTCCATTGATCTTGCTTGATATATTTGCTCTCAGATTTTATGTGCACAAGAGCTCAACAAAGAACGGAATGTGGTTGCAAGTAGAATCGTAGTGTAGTCAAGTCCTCCAAATTGTTGATTAGTCTGAGTGATTAGGATGATTCATTAGGGTTTGATAATGAAGGAAGCATCTCCTTATATAGAAGACACTATATGAAATGGAGGGATAAGATTGAGAGGTGTAAAAAGGAGGTTGGCTAGGATTAGAGGGTAGGTAGAGGAAATAATAAAATAATGAAAGAGGTAGGTAGTGTATGAATTAAGAGATGAATGACATGTGTCATGTGTAGAAAAAGCTAATGAATTAATTAAATAAATAAAGATTTATTTAATTAATAGAGGAAATGGGATAATTAAATAAATAAAAATATTTATTTAATTTAGGAAAAGGATAATTTAAATAAATAAATGTATTTATTTAAATGAGAAATAAGGCTAGAAGAGGATAAATGAATTAATTAAATAAATAAAGATTTATTTAATTAATAGAAGAATTAGGCTTAGATAATTAAATAAATAAAGACTGGACAATTTTAGGTGTCTACATTTTGCCCCTCTTTGAGACAATGAGGCTTGTCGCGTTGTTTCAAAGAAGATAAGATAAACTGATACAGAGTTGCCCTAGAATGGGAATGATATGCCCCCTCAATAGATTGGATGAAAAATGTCTAGAAAGATTGTAGACAATCTCTCAATAAGAAAGAAAGGCTAGAATGGAATGGTCGGATAAAGTGACAAAGTCACGGGATAACAAAGACTGACTCAGAAAATGAAGGCGAGGGCTAGGGTAGGCTATAAGATAGACCACGGGGGAAAATACATCCTCATTGTCATCTACACATTCACAGGAGCATAGTTCAGAGCGAAAATAAAGCAGCAACAGTCAGCAGCGATGGCTTTTGTTCATAGATTCGACCGTGTTCACCGATTTCAGAGGCCAGCAGAGGCAGGAGAGCCGGTAAGTACCACAAAACCTCCTCATACTTTGATGCATTTACTGTTGTCATTAATGCATACTAGGTAATGTAATAAATGCGCGTTTATGTCAGGAAAGTGCATTTGTGTCCAAAAAATGTGAATTTGTGTCTTCTAGGTCAAATCGACAGTTCTGTGATGAACATACGCTGTCGATTGGATAAGCTACTGAGAGGATACACTCAAGCAGGTCCTCTAGGAAGACTAGGATAGATCAAGGCACTTTGTGATGAACAGTGAGTACCAAGATAGAGTACTTTGTGATGAACAGGGAGTACTAAAATATGAGCAGCACTTTGTGATGAACAGGGAGTGCAAATGTGAGTAACACTTTGTGATGAACAGTGAGTGTCACACACATAGTACTTTGTGATGAACAGGGAGTACTACTAGGATAGATAGCAACACTTTGTGATGAACAGTGAGTGTCACTAGGATAAATAGCTATGTGCATTTAGATAGCGAGTAGCATTTTGTGATAAATAGTGAATGCCACTATAACTAACATGATTGAGTTGTTTGACTGCAGGAGTATTTGCCGATGTTGGAGTCACGGGAGAGATTCCCATCGACATAGAGATTGCGACCTGAGCTGACCTTCGAGGACCGAGCGGCTATTGAGGCTATGGGTCTGAGACATATTCTGTATGTGCCTGAGTTTCGGGCGAACATGGGACTATTGACTACGCTGGCAGAGAGATGGCACTCCGAGACATGTACATTCCATTTGCCGATGGGTAAGATGACAGTTACCCTGGAGGATGTATACAGGATTATGTAGATACTGATTGATGGGGAGCTGATTCCGTATGATCAAAACAAAGATAGGGATGCCCTTAGACGAGTGTTCTAGGAGCCGGGACTGGAGATGAGGGTGGGACAAGTGGCATGGGATACCATGACACGGACAGGATTAGCACTACCAACAGTGTTGGTAGGAGTGATCAGTGAGTTCCTTTGTATCAGTTTTGTACCATTTTGTATAATGATGTAGACACCTGCGGGTGATTGTAGCCATATGATTTTGACATCATTGTATCATGACATTTTATATATATATATATGAGATGATTCATCTTTGCGGCAGCTATATGCATGTGTACCTGTGTGATGTATGTTTCTATGTGATGCTTATGATATGGATGCAAATATGTATATGATACCATGCAGTATTTTTTTATTTTTTTTGTTCGTTTATGTCTTATATGTGTATGCATGATGCAAATGTGAATGTAAGAAATGTGGATGAATATGACAATGCAGATGTAAATTGTGCTAATAGGTGTTGTGTGCAGGATGTGATGCAGTTGTGATATCTATATGTATGTATGAAATGCTTATATGTGGTAATGTAGGTGCAAACTACATGAAATGCAAATGTTTTTGGTGTGTCATTATACTCAGTCATGTGATAGTAGGCTATGCGGACTCAAGAAGGACGATGGAAGTCAATCAAGAAAGGGGGATGAAAGATAGAAGATATGAACGTGAAAGAGCTTCTTGTGCATTATCATCATTGAGCTTTATTATGGCAAGTAGGTTATGACAATCGAGGCATATGTTTGACCCAGAAAGTCATTGTACCTGTTTGCATGGAGATAAGATAGTCACAAACAAGGAATGCCCCAGTTCACACTAGACTCACAGTGTCTTCATATCCTTGGACAAGTCATAGCATTACTAAGAGACAATCCACAGATAGCAAAAAAAAATAGGTGATGATACCCCATCCTCGCCTTTCTAGTCAAAGACATCCTGGAGATAGAATCTCTAGTCAAAGACATCCTGGAAAAGCTAAAAGACATGTCACCAAAAGATAAAATCAAAAGAAAACCAAGACTTGACACCAACACCCACTGTAGTCCTCAAGTTTAGTGTCTCTTGTCACTTGTATAAGTCGAATTTTGATTGTGGTCACAATGTTTACTTTCACAAAAAGGATAGATAGCACTGAACCATATGTTGTCTGAGTCTATTGAAAGATTTGATTTGTTGAAGCCCATTGTTGCTGCTGTGTCTCATCTGAAACTGACTAAATCGAAGAAGATGAAACTTTATTGCGGATTGGTGATGCAAATTTTTCTTTATTGTGGATTGTGCGCAGATAGACTGAAGGAAGCTGGAAGAAACCATACTCCTCGAAACATGTGGTGTTCTCAGTTCCACACCCATCACTAGACATAGGATTTGCCTTAGCCACAGATAGGATCTGATTTATTATGGATGGAAAGGGAGTGAAAAGGGGGGTTTATTATGAATGGCTAACCAATCTTGGGTAGATCAATAACAAGCCATGATGGGAATGGGTAAGTTTATTGTGAGTGAATAGGTTGTGAGTGTGTGCAATGTGAAGTGATGAAAGTGAATCCTGAAGGAGGGAGGAGCAATGTCTCTACGCATGGCGCTGGTGACCCAGTTTTCACCATGGTACTTGCCCAGGGTGCCACCGAAGTGGTTTTCACTATTGGATGAAATTATTTCTCTTTACTTTTTTGATTTTTCAATTTTTTTTGTTGTCACAAGGCGCTTGTTTGCCAGGTTTTCACCAAGTAACGATTTTTTTGTTTTTATAATTTTTTTGTATTTTTGAATTTTTTTGATTTTTTTTTTGTATTTTTGAATTAGAATATTCCGAAGAGCTATGTGTAGAACCTGCGAAGGTGCATGTTGTTGATAGGATCCTCCAAAGGTTCACCTTCTGTAGTTGAGAGTTGATATGCACCAGATCCATATGCTACTGTAATAATGTAAGGACCAAGCCAGTTTGGTTCAAACTTGCCCTTCTTCTCTCTGTCTTGCTGATTTTTGGGATTTTCTCTGAGAACCAAGTCACCTACCTTAAATGTGTGAGGCTTTACCTTGTGATTGTAGCTGCATTGTTCCTTGACTGAATGATGTGTAGCTTGAGTGACTATCTTCCTTGATGAAGGAATTGAGATAGAATTACTAGTGTGTGGACTACGGTTGCCCATATGCGTGTCACCTAAAGAAGTTTGGGCATCCCTGATAACAAAGTCCTTTGAGGAAGCTCCATTAAAGGTCCATGATGTATAGCCAGAAGGGAAAAGATGTGTGGAACAAGTGGATGAGTTATGAAGGCTTATGATTGCAAAAAGAAGTGAAAGTATGATAGCATGATGGAGACTTAGGATCAACAAGTATGCTTTTTGACTTGAAATTTTAGAACTTTTGCCCCTAGTTATTTTGATATTAGGGGAGATCAACTCTTGCTCTTTTTGCTTCATAGGATTTTTATCCTTGACTTTGATTTTTGCAGAGTTCAATAGCTTATGACTTTGATTTGGACTAAAGGACTTTTCTTTATTATTGACTTTTATATTTTTCTTTTCAAAGCTTGATTCTTGATCCCCAATTAGTAAGGGCTTTTGTGATTCTTGTTGATCCAAGTCTGGAAGTGGAGTGGAAATGGAATGAGAAAATGAAATGGTAAGGCTATGTGAGCTCTCAAGAGGGTTGGCGATACGCTCAATAGATTCTTTGCTGGAACCACTCTTAGAACTATTGATATCAAGAGATGCTTGCACCACTAGAGGAGATTTGCATTCAGACTTAGTAGCCACAACACTAGGTGGTTCACACCCAATTCCTTGGCATTGTAAATTCTTTGTAGTTTGTTCTTGTCGACTGAATGTCTTAGCAGATAGTGGGATTTGATCAACATGAAAGATATACTCACCACATCCCATGTCTTTAAACTTGAATTTTTCTTTGTGCTCTACTTGTTTTGATGTAGAAGCTTTCAAGGATTCTAGATCCACATATGTTGATGAAGGAATAGCTTCTCGATTGACTAGGATTGTTATTTCTGATCTAGGTCATAGATTGTTTCAATATATGAATGGATTTGGATCCGCTTTGACGGTCACTTCAACTCCATTGTGTGGAAACTTGATACATTGATGATATGTAGATGGTACTGCGTTCATCTCATGAATCCAAGGACATCCCAAGAGTATGTTGTATGTGAGATCTAGATCAAGGACTTGAAAAACCACATCCTTTGTAACTGGCCCAACTCTGAGAGGCAAGGTGACTGTGCCCTTGGATGAACGCTCTTCATCATCATATGCTTTGATGGTAATTTTGTTTGTAGAATTCACAGCTTTATCAGAATATCCCAATTGTTTAATTGTGCTCAATGTACAAATATTTAGACCTACTCCTCCATCTATCAGGACTTGGTTTATTTGATGTTTGTGTATGAAGGCTTCAACATATAGTGGTGCATTATGTGGCTGACTTACAGAGGTGTCATCGACTTCTGTGAATGTAAGGGAGTGTGGAATGGAAAGGTATCCCACCATGGCTTGAAACTAGTCCACGTTCAGATCAGTAGGAATGGTGGTGTCTCTCAAGATTTTGTCAAGAATAGCTTTATGTCTGGGGGATATGCGTAAGAGCTCAAGTATGGAGATGAGCGCGGGTGTCTTCCCTAACTGTTCTACAAGGTCATACTCAGGTTTGGTTGATGAAGAAGTGGTGTTTTTAGTTGAAGCACCTGGCAAAGTGATTTTACCTCGATGGGTTGTAACATGACATTCAGAAGTAGGTTCGGAAGAAGATCCAACACCTTTTAGGACAATCTTGGGTCTCTGAGGAGGATTCTCAGGATTTTTGTTCTTGATGGTAATAGTAGAGATATGATTGTCCATCGAGATATGATTGATAGTTGAATCATAGTTGTAAGGTGCTCTAGTATAGTTGGTTTGATCATCTGTGGCTTTAACTTTTCCCTTGTCATGCTTTGGGAATGGCTCCTTAAACATCTCATGTTCTTGATTGGATGAGTGTCCCTCAATCTCAATGTCACCTCTATCAATGAGATCTTGTACAATATTCTTTAGTCAATGACAATTTCCTGTTTTATCACCCTTGCTCTTATGAAACACACAATACTCATCATCATTCCACCAATTTGGTTTAACCTTTGGTTCATATGGAGGAAAATCTGGAACTGTGATCACCTTGTTTGCCACAAGCTTTTTGCAGACTGACTCAAGTGGTTCTCCCAATGGGGTGTACTTCCTTCATGATCTGGAAGTTGTTTGAGTATTCACTTGATTGTTTGTAGAACTTGATCCCGAAAAGATGAATTTAGGTTGCACTGTGTTGGCATTAACAACACCATCATTGACTGTGTTCTTGTTTTTATTCCAAAATCTTAGCTTGTCTTTTCCTTTAAAGTCATCTTTGTTTTCCTTGAATATCTTAATGACTCCTTGTTCAATTAGAACCTTTTCTATTGCTAAGCCTTTTTCAATGACATCCTTGAAGGTGGACAAACAAGCTTTCCTTAGATCATAGCCAATGTTCTTGTTAATGTTTTGAGTGAACATTTCTACCATTTGTTTTTGTGGAATTTCACAAGAGCATTTGCTAGCTAGATTTCTCCATCTTTGCAAAATATTCTCCTTCTTTTTGCTTAGTATTGCACAAAGTAGTGATTGAGATATCTATCTCTATATTGTAGGAGAAATGTTGAATAAATGCCTCTGCTAAGTCACCCCATGACTTAATACCAGGTGGTAGTTGGGAGAACCATTCCATAGCTCGATCACCTAAGCTTTGTGGGAACAATCTCATCAAATATGTTTCTTCTGCCGCTACCTCAATGCAAGCTGTGAAAAACTATCTTATGTGTGCCTTGGGGTCCCCTTTTCCTCTATACTTATCAAATTTAGGCATCACAAAGTGTGAAGGAAATGGAGGCATTGTAATGCTCTTGTCAAATGGATAAGGACATATGTCTCTCATTGTGTATGTTGGTTTTGGTGTTTTTATGTCCTCCATTTTCTTTTGTAAATCTCTGATTTGTTGCTCCAAATTGCTCTTAGGTGGAGATCGACTTCTTGAACCATATCCTATGTTTGAAGCACCAATTGGAGGAGGAGCATATTGCATATATGGATGATATTGATCATACACATGTTCATATGGAGGAGGTCTATATTGATGTGGCATATATGGAGCACTTGGTATAGCTTCATGTTGAGGAACCCCATATCTATTTTGCGCATGTATATCATATTCTACAGGCATGTCATGTTCTAATGTGTTGCCCCCAAATTTGACATGGGGTTTCCTTGTGTCCAAATTTTGAGCATGCCTTTAAATGTCCAATTGTTTTGGTTGATCCATAGCTTGAGCATATCTATCTGCATAAGACTTCCATAATGGTCTTCGAAGGTAAGTATCATATGTTTGAGCATGTGTATGTGGGACTTCTGGTTTTTGAAGCAAAGTTGATGGTGATTCAGGTACCATATGTGGTCCTCTATTTCCTCCACTATTAGGTCTCCTTTGATCCATGTTGGAGTGAGTTTGTTGCAAAGGTCGATTTTCCATAAGTTGAGACATGTCAAAATCATGAGGTATCTTGGCTCCACTTTGTGCCATCATGTGTAAAAAGTATTGTCTATCCCTCCTCATTATTTCTTCAACCAATCTATTGAAATGGGGATTCATAATGGATTCTTCTACATCTACTGAATGTATTGAAAAGTTGTCCACATTGTCATTGTGTGTAGCATTGTTGTTTGTAGTGTCTGCATTTTCCACATTTGGAATGTTTCTATAAACATCCATGTCAGGCAATGTAGTGTGCTCAGGATTGAAAAATAAATCGTTATCATACTCATAAGAACTCATGTTTGCAGATTTTTGAGCCTCTTTAGCTTTTCTCCTAGATTTTTGAAGACGGGTTTCAACCATGAACTAGGTATTGACCAAGATGTGAGAGACTAGATGAAAAATGGAAAGAGTATGGAAGACCAAGAGTTGTATGGAGTGTAAATGAATCTGAGGTGTACTTGCAATGTCCAAAGTGTACGACCAAGTATGTATGTAGTAGAGTAGGTGTGACTTCCAAAGAGAGGATAGTTTCTCTTGATGAGGTAAGCTGACCTTGACCCTAAGTAAGACCAAATGAGACCCAAAGGTAAGAAACCTTGATGAGGGACCACTTAGCAAAGTGTTGTTGTATGTAGTGTGTTGAGAAAGTATGATGAGGACAATCAAGTGACCTTTTGACCCAATTTTAGACAAGTATGAATGTAAAATGAGATGTGAAGCAATGATGGACTGTGTGAGACCCAAAGACAAGTTGAATGCTAGATGAAAACCTGGAGAAACAACCTAGGAAGATCAAGTATTCCGAAACTGATTTCTCTTGTTTGCTGGACTGTAAAATTTTTCCAATTTGTGAAGTTGTGACTAAATCTGAATGTTTGACTATTTTTCGTGACAAGAGGACACAATGTTGATGAGGACTCAATGTTTGCAAGTGTTTAGACTCAAAATGACTCCAAGAAAAGTGTGTTGTTTGATGTAAAGTTGTTTTGCATACACTTGAAGACACAAAAAACACAATGTTTTGCTGTTTGGTCTTGAATGTTTGAATGTTTAAAATAAGTCAAGCACAATTCTTATGGCTGGCCAAGACAATAGTTGTTGATCCCACATGGGGTTTTGCCCCCGAGGCTACGCTATTCAGAGTGGATACTTAGATGCTTGACCTCACTGGCTCCACCCTCGACACTCACTTCTCGGGTCAGCCAAGCATCAGTCCCCACGAAAACTCCCCGTGGTGAACTTTGTATCTCTACTAAGAACCGTATGTGTGTGGGCCGCTACCAGAGGTCCAACCTCCTGCCCCAACAACTAGAAGGATTTGGGCTTCTAAAACAAAAAGGTGCTAGTAAGGGCATCTGCTCGTGTGGCCATACATGCGGCACTTTCAGCTCTGTAAATACAGAAGGCTCCCAGTTGGTAGGGGTTACGCCATACAAATGATCAAATAAATTTGATCAAACGGGTTTATGGGGAGACATAGTGTTGGTATGAACTAATCAGCACATGTTATCCATAGTTTTCACCATGAATACAGTTGTTTATAGTGGTTCGGAAGAGGTGGGTTTTCCTCACTACCACTTGGGTCGTTCTCTTCTCACTAGTAGTCCTAATGACCACACGGGAAGACAGGCCCTCTAAAGATTAAACAAAAAGAGCCTATTGCTCAAGACACAAAAGACAATGATTCAATTTTAGTGCACCAATGGAAGTGTTTGCTAGTCTATGAAAACAAGGCACACAATAAAAATCAAAACCCTTGTTAAGGACCTACAACAAAGAGTTGTTAGTAGTTTGGATTGTTTCAAATGATCACCCCTTCCTGCAAGCACACAAGTTAGGTAAATTTTAGATCCAAAAGACTTTGTGAAATAGGGGCCTTCAATAATGCGTTTTGTTGACCAATTCAAAGAACTGATTCATCATAAAAAAAACCACCTGTAAAATGTCAAGAGATTTCCAGAAATGTAAGAAAATCCAAAAAAATTGCTAATTTGCTCCAAAAATTAATTTTTTAAGAAAAATCATAAAAAATTCATATAAAATGCAAAATCCATCCAAAAAATATGAAATTTTTACTGGAGAGTCTTTATGGTCTTCCAAACCTCCATAAAAAAATTTCTGCAACAAATCCAAGCAGTTTATGAGATATGAGTAAAATAATGCAAAACCCTAATTTTCAAAGATCTAATTTTTGAAGAATTATTTTGCATCAAATTTAAAATCACAAAGAATAGATCCTGTGTATAATTCTGAGAGATTTCCAAAAATGTAAGAAAATCTGAAAAATTCGCTAATTGTCTCTCAAAATTAATTTTTTTATGAAAAATCATAAAAAATTCATATAAAATGCAAAATAAATCCAAAAACTCTGAAATTTTTACTGAATCTTTCTGATACTTTTGCTGACTTGCACAAAAAATTTTATGTTAAAATTTGAACCGGTTTGTGAGATCTGATCAAAATAAAGAAAAACCCTTATTTTTAAAGATCTGATTTTTAGGGAAATATTTTGCATAAAAATTGAAATCACAAAGAATAGATCCTATGTATAATTATGAGAGATTTCCAAAAATGTAATAAAATCTAAAAAATTCTCTCATTTTCTCTCAAAATTAATTTTTTATGAAAAATCATAAAAACTTCATAGAAAATAAAAATGTACTCCAAAAATTCTGAATTTTGGATTGAGAACTCCTGATACTTTCTTCAACCTGCAAAAAAAAATTTGGTGCAAAATTTCCTAGGCTTTTGTGAGATATGATCAAATCTCTCCAAGATCTTGATTTTGTGTCAAAACCCTAGCTGCACAAGGTTATTCTCGAAATTGTTTTACAAAATAGCAATATAGGGTTAGAAAAATCTGCACAAAACATAGATCTAAGAAAAATCCATGTCCCACGGGGTGTGCCAAAATGTATATGGTGAAAATGGATAACAATAATAACAATATTGAAAGGCTAAATGAATTCAACCACCAAACCCTAGCCTAACAACAACAAAGATCCACCATAACATATGAAGATTACCTAAGACAATGCAAATCAAATGAAATCACAAATATTATACCATCACATGTCGAATAGGGTTTTGATCTCCATTCTTCCTATCTCCATTGATCTTGCTTGATATATTTGCTCTCAGATTTTATGTGCACAAGAGCTCAACAAAGAACGGAATGTGGTTGCAAGTAGAATCGTAGTGTATTCAAGTCCTCCAAATTGTCGATTAGTCTAAGTGATTAGGATGATTCATTAGGGTTTGATAATGAAGGAAGCATCTCCTTATATAGAAGACACTATATGAAATGGAGGGATAAGATTGAGAGGTGTAAAAAGGAGGTTGGCTAGGATTAGAGGGTAGGTAGAGGAAATAATAAAATAATGAAAGAGGTAGTTAGTGTATGAATTAAGAGATGAATGACATGTGTCATGTGTAGAAAAAGCTAATGAATTAATTAAATAAATAAAGATTTATTTAATTAATAGAGGAAATGGGATAATTAAATAAATAAAAATATTTATTTAATTTAGGAAAAGGATAATTTAAATAAATAAATGTATTTATTTAAATGAGAAATAAGGCTAGAAGAGGATAAATGAATTAATTAAATAAATAAAGATTTATTTAATTAATAGAAGAATTAGGCTTAGATAATTAAATAAATAAAATATTTATTTAATTAGACTGGACAATTTTAGGTGTCTACAGTTAGCATATACAATAATAACTGAAAAACTTGAATCAAAGTTCAAACATAAGCAACTCTCATGAAAATAAAATTGTAGATCTTCTTCAGCTATGACAAAGTATTTTTCCATGACTCCAACATGTTCTCAGTGTACTCGAATGTAGACATTAGTTGTGAAGGGAATTCTTCCATTGAGTCCAGTGTTCAGGTTTCAGGAGTTGCAAGCATAGCTTCTACATTTGAGTAGGCTCTCTGAAGTATGTCTACTTGTGATGTGAGAAGACTCTTGAGTTCCTTGAGAGACCAGAGTCTCTTTGCCTTCTCATTATCATAGATATCTAGCTTGTTTTGTAAATCATTTATAGATTTTCTAAAAGAAAATATAGAGTCCTGAAGTGGGACATATGCCTTGCATATCCTTTCCATCTCTTGCTATGTTTCTTTTTGTCTTTTTGAAATGTCAGAATAAAATAAAGAAACATTAGAGGTGGAAGAAATATACTTTCCTCCCGTTTCAATAGCTTTACTCAACAAATCTTTATTGTGCAACAGAGCCATTCTTTTGGACTATCAATATCCTTTGCCAGTTTTTCTCCATACTTCTTCTTGTGACTCTTTTCAGCATAGAGTTGAGCAACATCTTCTAGAGACTTGATTTGATCAGATGCATTTGCAACTAACTGACCAAGTTCACTAATAGGTGTAGGTAGATGTGTTGTAGATGTTTTCGGTAGAAGACTAGATAAAATATCTACTACACTCTAAATTGTTTCAGCTTGAACACTTTGTTGTTTCAGTCTCTTCTTATGCACTCTATATTGCATGACACTTGCAATCTTCATCATTTCCGATGCACTCATGTTGTTCATACCAATAGAGCCTAAAGTACTTAAAGAAAAATCATCATCCTCATCAAGTTGTCTTTGCTTTTTTGGTTTAGAGGATACAACCTTAATGATTTCTTTCTCTGTATTCTTCTATTTTTCCTTTTTAGGGGATTGAGTGACAACTTTTTTAGTAGACTCCTTCTGAGTATGTTCAATGACTAGTGGAGATTGGGGTTTCTCCAGTTTTTTTATTTCCAGTGAATTGACCACTTTTAGTTGAGTTGTTGGTTGCTCAACTAAGGTAACCTATACATCAATAATTGTAGGAGGCTCCATATTTGGTGCAGTGTTGTCTCCAAATAGATCAATTGTGTCCTGAACATCATCATCGACATGAATAATGAAGTCATCCTTCTTCTTGACATGATATACCTCATCAACTTTAACAATCTCTTCTTCATCCATTTTTCGATCGATTAGCAACATCTACAATATTATCCTCATTCATAGAGGAGTGAATGAGTTCTTCCATTCTTTTGATTTCACAGGCTATTCTATGAGTCTTAGTTTCAACAATTGCCCTCTTTACACTGAGTAGCTTCAATCGTCTTGCTTTGAACATAAACTGAGATTTGTATCGAGTGACTAAAGCACTAATATCATCTTTAGAAACTTTAGGAAAATATTGTACAAATATCTAATCAATGATTTCTTTTTCTAATTTTATAGCTTCCTCTGATTTATCCAAAAGAATAGTGTACAAAGAATTTGAGATATCCTTTTCCAGTTCATATGGATATCTACTGTAATGGCACAAATGAATGATTACCTATTGAATGAATTTCTTCTTCTCATCTTTAGTGAAGGAATCAAAATTCTCTTTGACATTGTCAAACCTAATCCTCCCTAGTGTCTTCATTGTTCTTTCAAAATAGATTTCAAGCTTGTAAGATGCTATATCAATAGACACATTTTCCTTTGGCACTTCCTTACCTGATTTTTCTACTCTTTTGGTAGCCTTCATATTCTTAGGTTCTTCTTCAGTATCTAAACCTTCAGATTCTAGTTGGAGAATAAGTTTTCAATTTGTCTTCTTTGGTGTATTATCCTTCTTTGTATATACTTTAGGTTCTAGATCCTTTTTGGTTAGGACACTCTAAGTCACCCTTATAGTCTTTATCACTAGAGGTGAGTCAATTTTCTATTTCTTTCCTTTCACATTATTAACATGAGCAGTATTGGTTTTTGTTGGTGCAACTTAGACTGCCACAATATCTAATTTTGCCTTCTTTTTGTCTTAAGGCTACGCTAATAGGATATTAGCATAAACAATGAGTAGATCATAGTTCACCTCATAACTCATGTCTTGCATCTCTTCTTCTGTTGGCTCAATTTCTTGCATCAAGCAAAAGTCAGTGGTAACCGTAAAGACTATGTCTTTTGCAAAGTGCCTTACCACATCTTTTGGTAATCTCATTCGCATGCTCATCTTTTTTTGAAATTAATTAAAATACTTATTCATAGATGCAGGGAAAGTATTCTTTACAACCTTAATCTTGTTCTTGGTTTGTGTAGTGACTGGTAGGTCTTTTAACCATTCAATTTCTCCAATTCCCAGTAGAAAGTTCTAGAAATAGAAGAATAACCCAACTAGTAGCTAACCATATTTGAACTTTTTACTATTGTCCTTTTTAATAGATTGAAAATTCATAAATAGTTGAATATGTATAGCTTCAGAAAGATCATAATTTGCATTATCAACAATCATTCTATGAGCTATATGAACTGTTGCAAATGGAACACTATTAAGTCTACTAGAGTAAAATACTCAGTAGCCTATCACCATTGCTGCTAGTTTCACTACAGGGTTTTTAATATTGTTAATAGAAAAGGCACACCCATCAGAAGTACAACTAATTAAATAGAATACCGTATCTTTTGAAATTCATCTTAGAACAGGTACTTCATGAGTTGAGAAATAACTAGTTACAACCTGAATGACTTCCTTAGTTATTGTGTGAGTTCTCTCTAAATACATGCTCTCTCCATGAACACAACTCAAAATAATTCTGATATGCTCTTCCTCAAAATATTCAAGAAAGTAAGCAATATTATGAAAATCCTTTTTGAAAACCCTAGCATACTATGTTTCAATCTTTCTGTTCTCATCACAAAGTGATTTCATCTTAGTATAAATGTATAGAGATCCTAGATCTTCTATCTTGCAGTCAATATAACTAGATAAATCACCTTTGACCAAAACTCTGCTCAGAACTTATGACAATGCATTATATGACACAATTCATTCTACCTCTATAGCTTCCATAGGCTCAGAAGTAATCATTAACCTTTCTACAGTCTTTGAAGTTGATGTCATTCCAAATAGACAAGATTCAAAGTAGGATGTTCAAAGAAATAACTTGTTTCGTGCATGTTTCCCTGTTTACCGATTGAAAGGCCCAAGTGCACACCAGTTCGACTTTCTACAACCTTCAATTGAACTTGATTACACATATTACAAAGCAATTTGGTAATTGACAACAAAACAATCTTTCTCAGCTCAGCAAGTGCTCCAAATTTATTTCTCGAATGTGTTAGGGTAAAATAACAAAGTAAAAAGTCACTTTTATCCTTTTTACCTACTGTAATAAATGCTCGCTTGTTAGGGTTACAAACCCTAATTTCACTGATCAAGGAGAAAACTGGTTGATAGCATATTAACAAAAAGTTACCAAAATTTCATGCTTCAAGATTTTTTTATCACTCATTTTTCTCAATGGGTCTAGAGGTAATTTGACCGTTAATCTCCCCTTAGCCATATTAAAAAGGCTTAAGTCACTAGTCTAGGGTTCTCTTCACTGGGTGAAGGAACTGTTTCTTCTCTAAGTGAGTCATCACTTTTATTCTTCCAAATCCGATTCATTTCCTCTTTGATTTCTTCAACATTAACTTGTTTCTTTCCTTTCTAATCCTTAGAAGAATTGACTAGTTTGCTATTTTTGGATCTACAAAAATTTTCTAAGTGCCCCAGTTTGTTACAGTGATAACATGCCATACCAGATGATATCCAAGGTCCTGCATTTCCTCTTCCTTTTCTTCTTCTACTACTCATAGCCACATGACCAAAGTTATTACAAATGGTGCAAATAACTTTTGTTACCTTTTCCATCTCAAATGGACTAAACTAGTTGTCGTAGGGACTTTGCCAGTTCAGGTTTACCTGAGTGTCAAAATTCTTGGTCACCATTTGATCTTGGATGCATGTGCGGTATAGGATTGTTTTCTCTATATCTACACTCGACAAATCTATGCCCATATATTCCACATGTGAAGCAATGACCTTCAAATTTCTTTGACACATACCTAGTATTAGTATTGTTGTTAGGATTAATAAAAGTCACAAAGATACTGAGAGAGGGGGTGAATAGTATCTAATTGGTTTTTAGAATGTTTAACTTTATTAAGAACTTTGCATCCAAAAATAGTGTATCGGTAAATAATAATTAATGCAATAAACAAGAACAATAAAGGCAACATAGAAAACACACCATAACACAAGATGTTTAGCAAGGAAACCTGGTGTGGGAAAAACCTCAATGGGATTTGTGACCCACAATATTCACTCACTGGCCAATGAATAAATATTACTTACAATGAGGGGCCTGCACATGCAGGAAGGCCAACTGCCTAGATCTCACTACTCAATAAGAGTCACACTGACTACAAAAGTGAATTATGAAATCCAATACAATGTATTTCTTCAAATCAACATCAACTATGCCAGGTTCAGTACTAGTTTAAGCTCATTCTATAACAAAAACCTTCGTTGTCAACTATATCTCCTTATACAAAATATCATCCATATATTCTCTCCATGCATACTACCTTAATACTCAAAATGACCTATAAGATCTCATACATATATATGAGTCTTTTACAATATGCCATGTTGGTTGGGGTGCTGGTATGCATTATTGCCATTGTCGGTAAAGTGTCTATCGGTGTATGTAGATGTCTATGTTGGTGTTGGTAACTATTGGTGGCTTTACCAAATGATTTCTAGAAGGTTTCTAGACAGTTGCCATCAATGACAACACCAACTATTCTCATAAGTGTGTAGAATGCCAACAATCTCCCCCTTTGGCATTGATGGAAACACTCATGAGAAAAATCAAAAAAACTGTTCCAAAAATTGAAGTCCGAAAAGTTACCAAAAAGATGTGATCCCCCTAAGAAGATGATCTCCTCTGATTAATCATTTTTCTCTATCCACTACTCCCCCTTTGACATCAATGACAAAGGTTGTCAAAAACTGTCAAACAAGTGCAAAAATTTCACCTCAAATTTTGTAACTGGTTGGTTACAATCTGGAATATATCTGCCAAAACCAAATTTAAACTCTGCATGAATCTATTGTTGTCATTTAGGTTTTCCTCAGTATGTTGGATCGTGTCAGTGAGATAATGCATGTGCTCTTCCAGTGATCTTTCTCCTTGAAGTAATGCCTTAGAGATTTCATTTCTCAAAGAGATAAGGTTGTCCAGCTTAGGACCAAGTTTATACTTAAGTTCTCTGGCATTAGCCTTAATCCTTGCCTTCTCTTTCTTGAATTTCTCCATTTTTTCCTCAAAACCTGCTATTTCTTGTTCAATAACTGATATAGGTTCGGATGAACCAATTATGTAATCAAGTATGTCATCTATTTCTTTCTGTACTCTGCTTATTTCCTTTTCTATGTCCTATGTCAAAAGATGTGGTTTGCATGTTTCTCTATACAACTCTTTGTATTCCAAAATCGTAGTGTTCAGTGATGATAAAAGTGTATTCATGTGTTCTATACACTTCTTTATTGTGTCCTCAAACAATTTATCCTTTTCCTATTCAACTTTCTCTTTGAAGGTGCCCTCATTCACCTTATCAACTGTTATTACATTGTTAGTAATAAATTGGACAATGTGTCCAATTTACCTAAAGAATCCTTTACATTATCTATGTTACATTTTGGTGCAATCAATTTAAGAAATGGCATGGTGTCATCAATTGCCTTGTAAGCCAATCCATTACAGTCAGCTATCTTCTTGATAGAGTCCAGGAGTACCTCTGTTACATTAGTAGGTCTAAATTCACTTGATGAAGTACTAGATGTCTGACCAACTACCTTAATTACCTCTCTAATTCCAACATTTGTAACCATTTTTCTTGTGTTAACCTCCGGTGGCTGAGTGTAAGTTAGCATTTCAATAAGTAAAGGTTTGTCTGATTGCTTATGTATCTTAGTGATTAATGGTTTCTCTGCTTCAATATGTACCTTTGCCTCTATAGGTTTCTCTATGCTAGCATCTATACCTTCATTATTCTTCCCAGTGTCCAATGGTTTCTTTATTTGTAATGATTTCTCTGTTGGGATCTCAACCTCAATGGTTTCTACCAGTTTATCAGCAATGTTGCCACTATCAACATTATCATCCTTAACTTGTGTATTATCATTGTCCACAATAATATTCACTTCTTGAGTATCCACATTCATGGTGAATAGTATATCAGATTCAGGATTAGTGTTATCATGTGTGACACCTTCAGTGTCAGTAACCGGTGGAACATCAGTATGTACCGGTGCAGTATCCAAAGGTGGTGGTAAGTTATTAGTTATCTTGATGTTCGATATTTGACCAACTTTACCTTTCCCTTTTTCTTTATCCTTCTGATAAACTTTGAATGTTTTCTTTGGTCAATTCAAGTCCTCTTGTTTTTCTTTTTCCACAAAAAAGATAACCCATTTATCAGTAGTCTCCTCTGTAACTTTTCATGAAGTTCTTTTCTTTTATTTTGAGCTATAGTAAGATTCTTTGTCCTTGAATGAATTCCTGTGCAGTCCTTAGATAATATTCAAGTTTGATATTCTTCAACTTCTCTACATCATAGTCTACAAGAGCTCCTTCCAATTTTTTTCTTAAGTTCTCCATCTATACAGGTGTCAGAATCTTCCTCAAGCTATTAGGCTTTTGAAAATAGAGGACCAGGCTCTAATACCAATTGTTAGGATTAATGAAAGTCCCAAAGATACTAAGAGGGGGAGTGAATCAGTATCTAACTGGTTTGTAGAATATTTTACTTTATTAAGAACTTTGAATCCCGAAACAGTGTACCATAAATAAGAATTAATGCAATAAATAGGAACAATAAAGACAACATAGAAAACACACCATAACACAAGATGTTTAACAAGGAAACCTGGTGTGGGAAAAACCTCGGTGGGATTTGTGACCCACAATATTCACTCACTGACCAATTAAAAAATATTACTTACAATGAGGGCCCTACACATGCTAGAAGGCCAACTACCTAGAGCTCACTACTCAATACGAGTCACACTGACTACAAAAGTGGATTATGAAACTACTTCAAATCAGCATCAACTATGCCAGGTTCATTACTGGTTTAAGCTAATTCTATAAGCAAAACCTTTGTTATCAACTATATCTCCTTATAGAAAATATCATCCATATATTATCTCCATTCATATTACCTTAATACTTAAAATGACCTATAAGATCTCATACATATATATGAGTCTTCTACAATATGCCATGTCGGCTTTACAAAAGATAATTACATTTAAATACAATAAACAAAAGTTTATTCCCTGTTGGCTAGGGTGTCGGTATGCATTGTTGTCGCTACCGATGAAGTGTCTTTTGGTGTATGTAGATGTCTATACCAGTGCAGGTAACTACCAGTGGATTTACCATATGAGTGCTAGAAGGTTGCCAGATGGTTGCCATCAATGACAAAACCAACTATTCTCATAAGAGTTTAGAATGCCAACAATTGCAACTTGCATTTATGTTAGGTTTGTCTCTACAAACATTTGCAGTGTGACCAGGTTTATGGCAAACAAAACAAATAGGTTAAAAGACCTTCTTACCTATAGGCTTATTGATCTTAGGAGCAAATTATTGGCATTACAATAGAAAGGAGATTGTTGGTATTTCAATAAGGATATTAAGAAGTTGTTGAAAGATTATTGATATAACTGAAGAAGGATGATTACTGTCTTAATAATATTATTTTGTCATTGATGTCAAGAAATTAATTTTCTGATTCAGTATGATGTTGCCATATCTTGAGAAGTATGTTTTGATGAGTATTAAGAGGTCAATAAGTGACACAGAAAGAATGTGATAATGAAGGGGAATAATAAGTTATTCAATGGGAAACTATTACCGAGTTAGACAATGATGAGATCATGTTGTTTTGATTATTTTGATATCCTACATATGTTGTTGATTATAAGTTTAATACTGTACTATCACCGAGCAAAGAACCTAGTCAATAAACCCTAAGGTTATTGATATCAGTTAAAGAAGGCAAAATGTCTACCGAGTGAAGTTCAATATTATCTGAGAAACAACCAACTTATAATAGATCGCATTGGATGGATAAAAGCTTTATTTAATGAAGGATGCTAATGAGTTGGAGATGAATAAATGATTGGTTTGTCGCGCAAGAAGTTTGTTAAGGATCTATGGCAATGGAAAATCAAGAGGAAGATCTACAGCATAGATTGAACTGCAATAACCTAACATAAGTTCCAAGAAAGGAATGCAAGTTCCAAGGGGAGGTTAAACATTTTTCTAATCGAAGGATACATTGAACCTAGTCAAGTTTGATGATCTGATGGCTAAGATTGATCATGGGAAATGTGATCAAGGAGATTAAGCGGTTAGAAATTGTTTATAAATAAGGAGTTGTTGATGAACAATGTATGTAGGCAAATGTATGCACAGTGATGCTACAGGAATGTTTACTGAGCTCAGAAGCTTGAAGATCTGATTAGAGAATAGATTGAGAAGCCCAACAAGCCCAACAAGGGACAAGATCAGTCTTATGACAATATTGTTTTGAGAAAATAGAATCTGCTTTAGCATTTCAAATGTGAAGTTGCAGATATATTTTACTACTATTATTTATTTTGTAAGTGACAGAAAATCTCTTAACCGAGTGGACCTAACAGTCTTATTTGTAATCCCTCTAGCAAGGTAACATTCTAAAAGAGTGCTTGAAATCTTTTGACAAGGTCACTTCTAACAAAGTGCAAGACTCTAACAAGTCTGAGGGAAATCCCTTAACCGGGTAACATCTAGCAATGTGTTTGTAATCTTTAACAGGATTAGCTTTTAACCAGCATACTCTATAAGGGTATATTTCTTAGTGGGTCCAAAATCCCATAAAGGTTTTTCCCTATTTGGGTTTCCACATTAAATCTGGTGTTATATTTGTTGTGATGTTATCTGTTCATGAGTTTGAATGTTTTACAGTTTTGGTTATATATTCTGAAGTATAAGCTACCGAGGTTAAATCTGTTGAATATATTGAACAAGTTAAGTTTGTATGATTCACACCCCCCCCCTCTCATGTTATTAACTATTGGCATCAGAGCTTTACAATTGGTATCAGAGCATTGGAATCTAGAAGAAAAGTTTAAAGGTACTAGAGGAAAAGATCCGAAGATGTATTAAAGGGATGCACCAAAGTTGAACAAGTCAAGTTTCTCCACATGGTAGAAAAGGATGAAGCTGCATTTATCAACAATTGGAAAATATGCAACATATTATCTAGAGAATGATTACATAGCACCTAGCACCAACCTGATGACCATGGAAGAGATAAAGGCAAAGCAAGAACATATTCAAGCTATGATTGAAAGAACATCAACATTGACCACCTTAGAATTTAATGATCTAGAAGGCTATAATGATGCAAAAGCAATGTGGACCAAGCTCATATCTATATATGGTGGTGATGAACATGTTCAAAGAGAAAAAGTAGATAGTCTAAGAGGACAACTTGAATCCATGAGAATGAATGAAGGTGAGAACATAATACAATACAGTACAAGGTTAAAGGAAATTGTCAATCAAATTAAAGGAGCAGGAGGAAGTATTGAAGAAAAGGATGTAACAAGTAAGTTCTTGAGAACCCTTCTACCTGCTTATGCCATTTGAGTCTCTGCAATAAATGAATTAAGGTCTATACCAAACATGTCAGTCTCCTTGGATGCCACTATCAGTAAGCTACATGCATTTGAGTTAAGTAATTTTGATAACAGTGGGTCTTCGGTAAACAAAGTTGAATCTGCATTCAGTTCCTTTCATATTGATGAATATGATGACTATGATAGAATGAATAAGTATTCTAAAGGAGATCATAGTGGAGCAAGTGAGATATTTCATAAAAACATGGAAGAAGTACACAAACTATATGAGGAAATCACAAAACAAGAAGAGTTTGAAGCACTATTGGCCAGAAGGTTATTGAGAGGCAAAGGTAAGTATAAAGGAAAACTACCTTTGAAATGTTTCAGTTGTGATAAAATAGGACATATGGCTTCTAACTGCCCTGACAAAGAATCTAGTGAAAAGAGAGATTACCAAGAAGATGGACATAAAGACAATCACTACAGAGGACACTGAGACTTCAGGAGGAGAGATAGAAAGACATGCCTAGTAGCTGATGAGGAATCCAATGATGATAAATCTGATGAAACTGATATAGAGGAAGTTGTTTATGTGACTATTAAAGATGGATCAGATGAAGAAAGGTATGAAGAAAAATCCCTAATATCTCACATTAATAAAAATGATTCTTGGATCATAGACAGTGGATTCTCACATCACATGATAGGTGATAAACACAAGTTTGTTAAATTAGAAGACTATGATGGAGGATATGTAAGATTTGGTAATGATGCACCATGTCCGGTGAAAGGTAAAGGATCTATAACACTTCTTGACAATGCTAAATGTGATGATTTATATCGGGTTGAAGGTTTGAAATACAATTTGTTGAGTGTAGAATAGCTAAACAATATAGGATATCGAATAGAATTCCTGAAGGGATGTGTCAAAGTTCATGACAAACATGGAAAGCTGGTTGCTACCGGGACACAAACAAAAGGTAATACATTTCATCTTGACTCAACTTGGAACAAATGTCTATATGCAAAAATAAAAGATACCTAGTTATGGCATAAAAGGTTTTGTCATGTAAATTTTGATAATCTAATCAAAATAAGTAAGAATCACCAAGTAAGAGGTCTATAGAGCTTGGAAAAACCTGAGAATGCTATGTGCTGAGAATGCCAGATGGGTAAGATGACAAGATCAAGCTTTAAAAGTAAGTCCTACACTTCTAAAGGAATTTTACATCTTGTACACACTGATCTTTATGGTCCCATGAAAGTTCAAAGTTATTATGGTGATAAATATTTCATATTATTTGTGGATGATTACTCAAGGATGATGTTAGTTATGTTTTTAAAAGAAAAATCAGAAGCTTTTCAAATGTTTAAATGGTACAAGGCAAGAGTTGAAAATAAAACAAGAAGACAGCTAAAATGTCTTAGATTTGATAGAGGAGGAGAGTTCACTTCTGATGAATTTAACTTATTCTGCAATGATCATGGTATAACAAGGCAAGTATCTGCACTGAAAACTCCACAGCAAAATGGAATAGCTGAGAGAAGAAATAGATCAATTGTAGATTGTGCCAGAACCTTGATGATAGAAAAGAGGGCACCTCAAACATTTTGGAGAGAAGCAATCAACACTGCAGTTTACACCTTGAACTAAGTACAACTAAAGAAAGGAACTATGAAGACTCCATATGAAATCTAGTATGACAAGAAACCTAATGTAAGTTATTTTAAAATCTTTGGAAGTAGATGTTATGTTCACAAAGATGATAGAAATGGAAAGTTTTATCAGAAAAGCAAGGAAGGAACATTTCTTGGTTATTCTTCTAGAAGTAAAGCATTTAAATGTCTGATCAAATCATCTAACAAAATAGTAGAAAGTGCAAATGTGAAAATTGATGAATTTGCAGAAAGAAATGATGAAGGAAATTCCAAAGAACTAGAAACTTATGAAGAATTTGTTTATGTTCAATTGAGAAATCCTACTGAGAAAGTTGCTAAAGAAAATGAAGATAATATCTAGTTACCAAATGATGAAGATCATACAGAGCCTACTGAGCCTATATTAGCCAAATATGTCAGAAGAAATCATGCATCAAGTTAGATTATAGGAGATAAGGATGATCCAATGATGACACAGAACAAACTAAGACAGAACACATGTCTGATATCTGAATTTGAATCGAGAATAGTAAAAGAGGCATTTAACAACAAAGATTGGGTAAATGCTATGATAGAAGAGATTGATCAAATCAAGAAGAATGAAACATGGACATTGGTCCCAAGACCGAAGGACAAAAATATAATCGGTACAAAGTGGATTTTTAGAAACAAGCTAAATGAAAAAGGTGAGGTCATTTAGAACAAAGAAAGACTAGTTTGTAGAGGTTATTCTCAAGAAGAAGGAATAGATTATGGTGAGAATTTTGCACCTGTGGCTAGACTTGAGGGAGTAAGAACATTGTTGGCATATGCTGCTTTAAAAAATTTCAAGGTATATCAAATGGATGTTAAATCTACATTTTTGAATGGTATACTAGAAGAAGAAGTTTATATTGAACAACTTGAAGGATTTGTTGAAGACAAGAATAAATATCAAGTATGTAAATCGAACAAAGCTTTATATGGTCTGAAACAAGCACTGAGCATGGTATGAAAGACTGCACTCTTATTTAATCAAGATTGGATTTATAAAGACAAGTGAAAATAGTAATATGTACATGAAGAATGATGAGGACAATGGAATACTGATCTCAGCCATATTTGTTGATGATATTATTTTTTGTGGAAATGATTCTCTATGCAAGAACTTTGGAAATGAAATGTGCAAAGAATTTGAGATGTGATTAATCGGTGAAATAAATTATTTTATAGGTTTACAAATTCTCCAAATGAAAGATGAGATTTTCATTACTGAATCCAAGTACATAAAGGAAATCTTGAAGAAATTTGGAATGGAGGATTCTAAACCTGTAAGTATTCCTATGACTACTAACTGTAAACTATCAAAGAATGATGAATTTGCATTTGTTGATGAGACACTTTACTGATCTATGATTGGAAAGTTGCAATATGTTGTTCACAGCAAGTCGGATATAGCTCATACAGTAGGAATAGTTGCAAGATTTTTTGCAGATCCCAGAGAAACCCATATGACAACAATCAAGAGAATTTTTAGATACCTGAGAGGCACTAAATACTATGGCTTAGTATATGAAAAGAGGAATGATTTTGATTTAAAAGTTTATACTAATGTTGATTGGGTGGGAAACATTGATGATAGGAAAAGGACAAGCGGTGGAGCTTTCTTTCTAGGTGATAGACTAGTAAGTTGGCTTAGCAAGAAACAAGGATGCATTTCATAGTCAATAGCTGAAGCTGAATATGTCACTGCAACATTGAATTGTACCAATATAGCATGGATCAAACAACTGTTGGAAGGTATAAATGAGAAAGTTACCAAGCCAGTAACTATATTCTATGATAATACTAGTGCCATTAACATTTCAAAGAATCTGGTAATGCACTCTAAGACAAAGCATATCTCTATAAAGTATCATTATCTCAGAGAAGAAGTTCAAGAGAAGAAAGTTGTGCTAGAATATATCAGTTCAAAGGAGCAAATAGTAGACATCTTCACAAAGCCACTGCCAAGGGACACTTTTTAGTATCTCAGAAGCAAGTTAGGGGTCCTACCCCTATCTTCTACTCACTGACAAATTTCAGTGAAAGCATCAATTCGATGACTCCATAGAATATTATTTGTGGATTGATGTTGATTTACACACTTTAGGAGGTTTTCTAAAGGTGTGCAAGTAATAGTAATTGAAGATAAGATGCTCTGATTATGAACGAAACTGCAAGGAAATTACTTCACAATGGCAAAAATCATGAATTAGTTTTTCCTTTTAGCATTGTTGTCAAAGGGGGAGAAGACTAATGACAGGGGGAGAAGACGTCGAGAGAAGGTTTAAACATCTCAAGGATAACAGGAGAAGTCTAACAACAATCTAAATCTGAATCAGTTGGAATAAATCAAGTTGGTATTACCATTTAAAGTTGGTTTTGCCATCAATGCCAAAGGGGGAGATTGTTGGCATTAAAATAGAAAGGAGATTTTTGGTATTTCAATAAGGATATTCAGAAGGTTGTTGGAAGATTATTGATATAACTAAAGAAGGATGATTACTGTCTTAATAATATTATTTTGTCATTGATGTCAAGAAATTGATTTTCTGATTCAGTATGATGTTGCCATATCTTGAGAAGTATATTTTGATGAGTATTAAGAGGTTAGTAAGTGACACGGAAAGAATGTGATAAGGAAGGGGAATAATAAGTTATTCAATGGGCATCTATTACTGAGTTAGACAATGATGAGATCATGTTGTTTTGATTGTTTTGATATCCTACATATGTTGTTGATTATAAGTTTAATATTGTACTATGTCACCGAGCAAAGAACCTAGTCGGTAAACCCTAAGGTACCTAGTCAGTAAACCCTAAGGTTATCAATATCAGTTAAAGAAGGCATAATGTCTACTAAGTGAAGTTTACTATTAACTGAGTAACAACCAAGTTATAATAGATCGCATTAGATGGATAAAAGCATTATTTAATGAAGGATGCTGATGAGCTGGAGATGAATAAATGATTGGTATGTCATGCAAGAAGTTTGTTAAGGATCTACGACAATGGAAAATCAAGAGGAAGATCTACAACATAGATTGAACCACAATAACCTATCACAAGTTCCAAGGAAGGAATGCAAGTTCCAAGGTGAGGTAAAACATTTTTTTGATCGAAGGATACATTGAACCTAGTCAAGTTTGATGATCTGATGGCTAAGATTGATCATGAGAAATGTGATCAAGGAGATTAAGCATTAGAAATTATTTATAAATAAGGAATTGTTGATGAACAATGTATGTGGGCAAATGTATGCACAGTGATGCTACATGAATGTTTACTAAGCTCAGAAGCTTGAAGATCTGATTGGAGAATAGATTGAGAAGCCCTGCAAGCCCAACAAGGGACAAGATCAGTCTTATGACAAGATTGTTTTGAGAAAATATAATCTTCTTTAGCATTTCAGATGTGAAGTTGCAGAGATATTTTAGTACTATTATTTATTTTGTAAGTGACAGAAGATCTCTTAACCGAGTGGACCTAACAGTCTTATTTGTAAACCCTCTAGCAAGGTACCATTCTAAATGAGTGTTTGAAATCTTTTGACAAGGTCACTTCTAACAAAGTGCAAGACTCTAACAAGTCTGAGGGAAATCCCTTAACCGGGTCACATCTAGCAATGTGTTTATAATCTTTAACAGAATTAGCTTTTAACTGAGCATACTCTAGAAGGGTATATTTCTTAGTGGGTCTGAAATCCCATAGTGGTTTTTCCCTATTTGGGTTTCCACATTAAATATGGTGTTATATGTGTTGTGATGTTATCTTTTCATGAGTTTGAATGTTTTACAGTTTTGGTTATATATTTTGAAATATGAGATACCAAGGTTGAATCTGTTGAATATATTGAACAAGTTAAGTTTGTATGATTCACCCCCCCCTCTCATCTTATTAACTATTGGCATTAGATCTTTACACAATTTGTTCTTAGGAATGTTGCTTGTTGTACCAGAGGATTCAACTTTTTCAAATGTGTGAAAACCAAGTCCAGAGATATCACCCTTCGTCCTTTGAGATTGAATTTGTTCTTCCAGCATGGTAGAACCTCTATTGAACTTCTCCAATTTCTCATTAACTTCAGTAAGATGTCTTGTGAGATCTTCATTGTGTTTTGACAGGTTCTCTCTCAGAGATGATGCAAGTTCAAGATCTAGCTGTAGGTTCTCATTTTCTTCTCTTTTAGCAACCAAATTCTCATGCATAGTGACATTATCCTGCTTGATCTTGGAAATCTCTTGATCCATTTCCTTGATAAGATCTTCAGAAGCTCTTTTGGCTTTCAATTCCTAGCTCATGCAGATAGTGAGACCTTCTAGCTCTCTCCTTAGATTCAATTTCTCATCATTTAACTTTTCAAATTCCTCTACTAAAGCATAAATATTGGATTCATCTAAGAAACTATTATTAGATATCTCTAATAGTTTTTTAGTTAGCTCTCTACTTTTGACTTGTGAAGCTTTCAGTTTGACCCTAAGGGTTTCAAGCTCATTCCTTGTAGCTTCTAGCTCTCTAGCCATCTCGAAGTAGCTCATGTCCCCCATGGTGGTTTCAAGGCTCCCTTGTAAGGATTAGGCTTCAAAGAGGTTAGGATTTGATACCAATTTATGGACTTGAAAAGAATTGAGAGGGGTGGGGGGTGAATCAGTGACACCAAAAGTAAATCTAGTTCAAACACCAACTAGTTGATGAACTTAACAAAGCTTTTAAACGTGATACATGCAATCCATAATGATATAACATCATCCACAATAAGTAAAATATCCACCATAACACAAGTGTTTGTACATGGAAAACCCAAATAGGTAAAAACCATGGTGAGATGGAACTCACAAGTTAACTATCTGCAGTAATAGATAACTGATCAGTTAAGGTCTACAAAGTGCTCTGCTAGGAGTGAATCTTGTTAGAGATCCCAAAGCTTGATTAGAATATTATACCATGTTAAAGGTAGTACCCTGTTAGGAGTAACCTTGGTAGAGGATTTATGAATCCAAACTAAAGGATCACCCTATTGGAGGATTTATACATTGAATCGTGTTAGAGCTTACCCGGTTAGGGGATTTAATTCTGTTGTAATTGTTAGAAAACAATAGGATTGGTTTAATCTATTCTGAGTAGTACAATACTTGCTTGATCAAATCCTTCTAAACATATTCAACACTACTCTTTTGCATACTCTGCAAGTTAACTCTCTTTTTTTTTATATGATTTCATGTCGGCCTTAAGAAATCATAACACAATTTCCTAGGTGCAGTGTATCTAGATAAGTGATCATAACTCATCACAAAAATTACTACCAAATAGTCGGTGGGATAACTCATCATGATCTATCGTAACTCATCACAAAATAATTGAATACTGGTTGGAACAATCAAATACCAGTTTGAGTGAAACATATGAACCATTATCCTTGAATGTTATGTCATGATTTCTTCTTGATCTCCATCTTGATCTTCATCTTTGTCCTGACGGTATAGCCATAGGTTGTCTCTTATGCACATACCGGTTATTACAAAGTACTGGTTAGAGATTAACCACTACGTGTATTGGTTGTCAGTTTAAACAATTGAAGTTACACTGGTAGTCAATATAATCATATGTGTGTGTGTGAGTGTTTCATCAATGACAACATATGATGAATACATTACAATCATCATGCCAACAAAATGTACTCAACCTCTACTACTGATAAGGATACCAAGTCCTACTTCTTACTTAACCAAGGTACAAATCTATCTCACAAGAAAAATGAACTACCATTGATACTTCTTCTATCATCCACACAACTAGTCCAATCAACATCAATATTGGATTTCAAAGACAATTTATCATCCATTTTATGCTACAAACTATATTTTAGAGTGACCTTCAAGGATCTAAATATCCTTTTGACAACCTTATAATGAGTTTTTTTATTATTATATTGATATCTTGCAACCAAACATACCACATGCATAATATTAGGTCTATAAATAGTCCTAGGAGAAGACAAATTTGTTCAAATTATATGATCTTCACATAACTTCTCAAACTCATTTGAAGTGAAATCACCTCATATATCAAATCTTAAACATTTGGTATTTGCATCTACTTCACTCTCAACAATAGATTCAAAGGTGATAAAATCATGTAAATATTGGTATTTTTCTTTCAAAAATTTAACCCAATTTATTCTAGAATAATCATCAATAAGGAATATAAAGTACTTTTCACCATTGTGTCCCTTTTTCTTGGTTTCTCTACACAAGTTAGTGCGTGTCATGTCTAATGATTTTGTGAAAGAGTACTCCTTGTTCTTTAATCTTGTTGTAGACTACTCTCCCCTTTGAAATTATTTACACAAGCTGTTTGTAGGCATGATGATCCTTGGGAAGTCTCTTACCACATGTGTAGATCTAATCTTCACCATGTTTCCAAAGTTGATATGACATATTCTCTTGTGTCGTAACAAAAAATCACTAGTTTGTGTTATATCCAACATTCACTAGTTTGTATCATTAGAAATCTTCTTCCATTAGCCTCCTTTAGGTGATAGACATTCCTATAATTCCTAGTTCCTTCAACAAATAGTCTTCAAGATTTAACCTTTATAATTCACAAAACATTTCATTGAATATAAGATTATATCCTTTGAGTTACACTTATAACAAACACTAAGGAGATTGTGTTTCATTACTTAAACATAAAGAACATCCTCTATCTTTTTATTCATAATATCTTAATTCAAACTTTTCCAAGTCTTCTTCATTTTTTTGAAATAATTGAAAGGTGTAGGTCTTCTACACCATAACTCATAAGGGGTCTTAGAGCTCTTAACAATGAAATTGTTTGTATTAAGAGTATATACATAAGTATGAACTACTACTTCTAAATACACATAAGGAAAATTAGCTTATACTAACATTTTCCTTGCCATCTCTTAGACTTTTCTATTTTTTCTTTCTACTACCCTATACTATTGAGGAATCTTACGAGAAGACAAATGTCTTCTAATTGCATGATCTTCACATAACTTTTCAAAGTCATTTGAATTGAATTCACTTGATATATCATATCTTAGACATTTAATCTTAGCATCTACTTCATTGTCAACCATAGATTTAAATACTTTAAAATTATCTAAATATTCTATTTTTTCTTTCAAAACTATAGCCCAAGTCATTCTACAATAATCATCAATAAGAAACATAAAATACATCTTTCACTATTGAGTCCCTTTTGCCTGGTTGGTCTACAAAATTTAGTGTGCATCATCTTTATGTGTTATGTAGAAGAGTATTTTTTCTTGAATCTTGTCCTAGTCTACATTGTCATTTCAAATTATTTACGTAAGGAGTTTTTTAGGCCTGATGATCCTTGGCATGTCTCTTACTGCATGTGTATATCCAATATTCACCATGTTTCCAAAGTTTATGTGATCCATACTCTTACACCATAGCCAACATTCACTATTTTTTGCCATTACATAGTTTATTCTATTAGCCTTGTTTAGGAAATAGATGTTCATACCAGTCCTAATTCCTTTACAAAATATTCTATTAGAGTTACCTTATGTAATTTTGTAACCTTTTTGATAGAATGTATTATTATATCCTTTGATCTATACATCTTAATAACACTAAGGAGACTGTATTTTAGTTGTTTAACTTAAACAACATCCTTTGTCTTTTTCTTCATCGCATCTTGATTCAAACTCTCCCAAGTCTTCTACATCTATCTTGGTGTAACATTTTCTACCATATTTTTTGAAATACTTGACATTAGTAGGTCTTCCACATCATAATTTATAAGAAGTCTTAGACCTGTTGGCCCTCAATTGGACACTATCAAGAATATAGACATAGGTATGAACTACTTCTTTCCATTACACATAAAAAAATTCAGCTTATTTTAGCATTTCATTTACATCTCTTGGACTATTCTATTCTTTCTTTCTACTACCTCATACCGTTGAGGGGTTCTCGGAGAAGAGATATGTCCTCTAATTGCATGATCTTCACATAACTTTTCAAACTCATTTTATGTGAATTCACCTCCTAATCCTAGCATCTACACCATTCTCAACAATATATTTAAAGGCTTTAAAATCATATAAATCATTTTTCTTTTCTTTCAAAAGTGTAACCCAAGTCATTCTAGAATAATTATTAATAATCAACATAAAGTAACTTTCACCATTGAGTCCCTTTTTTTGGGCTGGACTGCACAAATTAGTGTGTATGATCTCTAAAGCTTTTGTAGAAGAGTGCTCCTTGTTCTTCAATCTTTTCCTAGTTTGCTTTCCCATTTTAAGTTCTCTACATAAAGTGTTTATAAGCTTTATAATCATCAGCATGTCTCTTACCACAAATGTAGATCTAATCTTCACCATGTTTTCAATTTTGATGTGACCCATCCTCTTGTACCTTAGCCAACATTCACTTATTTGTGCCATTAGATAAGCTATTCTATTATCCTTCTTTAGGTGATAGATATTCCCATCAATCCCATATCATTTAGTAAATCATCTTCCAAATTTATCCTTATTAATTTTACAACTTTTGTCATAGAATGTAAGATTATATTTCTTAAGTTGCACTTCTGACTATCACTAAGGAGATTGTGTTTTAGTTATTTTACATAAATAACATCTACATTTTTCTTCATGACATATTGATTCAAAATTTTCCATTTCTTCTTCATCCCTCTTGATAAAAAAAAATTACAAATTATTTTTGAAATAATTGATAGCAATAGGTCTTATATACCATAACTCATAAGAGGTCCTCCAGTTGTTGACCCTCAATTTTATTTTGTTAAGAAATTAGGCATAGGTATGAAATTCTTCTTTCCAATTTACATAAAAGAAAATTAGATTCTTTTAACATTTTCCTTGTGATCTCTTATACTATTCTATTATTTCCTTCTACTACCCCATACTATTGAGGGCTCCTAGGACAAGAGAAATATCTTCTAATTACATGATCTTCACAAAAAAATTCAAAGTCGTTTGAAGTGACTTTAACTCCTATGTGAGATCATATACATTTGATATTAGCATCTACTTCATTCTCAACCATATATTTAAATGCTCTAAAATTATATAATATTTCTTATTCTTATTTAAAAAATGTAACACGTCTTCTAGAATAATCATCAGTAAGCAACATAAAGTATCTTTTGTTGGTATTTTGGATATGTTGATATGGTTTTGTCATTGATGTCAACACTTTCCATCACTTTTCAACACTTATCAGCACTTCGAGATTGGTTATGTTCACCGACATGCAAGTGACTTATGCATAGTCACCGGTATTTGGTTCACCAGTAGGTTATATTGTTCACCGACACTTGGAATCACTTGGAGACTACTTGGTTATGTTGGAAACATCATTTGGACACTTTTTTTTGGTGATTTGTTCATTGGCTTATTTAGGTTTGCATATTTGTGATTACCGGCAAATAGGCCCAGGATCTACACCGATAGGTATATCTATTCCAGATCAGCACGACATGATATGGAGATGATTTAGTATTATTGTAAATGCTTTGAGCCGACAACATGCATCATATATTCATTTATTTGTAACTGATTTTATTATAACATCTTTTAGTGAGCCGACCTACTCAATTGGTCTTAGGTTATGGTATAAATATAAGATCTCATTTGTGAGATTATAGATATGCAAGAAACAAGATTGCAAATTGGTATATGCAAAAAGAAGCAGAACTATACACGTAGACATCATTTGAAGGTTAAAGGAAGGATTTTGTGAAGGCAATCAGAGCTAAACCAATACTAAATATAGCATATGGAGATGCTATTTTGAGTAGTACATTATCATTGGATTTAATCATCAATTTGTAGTTAGTGTGACGCTCATTTCGTGATTGAGCAGTGAGCTCTAGGTGCTTGGCCTTTCTGCATGTGTAGACCCCCTATTGTGCACACATACTATCTGCAATAGTATCATTTGATTGTGGGTAAGGTTTCCCACCATGGTTTTTCCCCTTACAGGGTTTCCACATACAAATATTGGTGTTATGTGTTGTGGATGTTATTGTCTTTCTATTTCATGCATTAATCTTTACCAGTACTGCAATTAACTTTTAAAACTGTCTACCAGCATAAAGTTTGGTTTACCGGTATTAAGCATTAAGTTTTGGTTAAGTTATTTTTGGTTGAATTTATTGGACAACTAATTCACCCCCCCTCCTCTGAGTTGTCTTGAGGACCTAAGAATTGGTATCAAAGCTTAGTCCTCTTTTTGTAGAAGTTTAACAGCTTAAGGAGATCCAATGTCTTCTAACTATTTCAGGAAGGACAATCCTAAACTTGATGGAACCAACTATGGCATATAAAAGATTAGGATGGAGATAGATATGAATTGCATTGGAAAAGACATATGGGAGGTTACAAAGAATGGTTATACTACTCCTACTCCCGGTTAGCCTAATCCACCAACCTTAGGAAAAAGATGAAGAAAATGATTGCAAAGCAAGAGAAGCACTTTTAAGCACATTGTCAGATCAGAAAATCATGGGATTGTCAGATAGGTCTACTGCTAAAGCCATTTGGGATAGATTGGAAACATTGAATGAAGGTGATACCACAGTCAAAATTACAAAACTTGAATCCTTCTGGGTCAGGTATGAAAATCTGAAAATGGAAGAGGATGAAAGAATTTATACTTTTTATGGAAAGAATAAATAAAATTATTTTAGGTATACAATATTGTGGAGGAAACTTAAGCTAAGATGAAATTGTTTCCAAATTTTTAAGAGAATTACCACCTACATATAAAATGAAAGTAACTGCTATAAATGAATTGAGAACAATGCCTAATACATCATTAACTAGAGATACTTTGATTGGAAAACTTTCAGCTTTTAAAATTGAGGAATTTGGTCCTGTTACTACTATAAAGACAAATTTAGCATACAAGGCATCAACATCATCTGCATCATCATCATCATTATTTTACAAATCTGATTGGAAAGCCTTTTATGTAAGACAACTTGAAGAAATCAGGAAAGAAAATGAAGAACTTGAAGCACTAATTGCAAGGAAAATGCCCAAAGGTCCTATTGGAAGTAAGTATGAAGGTAAAGCACCATTTAAATGTTTTAACTGCAATAAGATTGGTCACATTGCATCTAGGTGTCCTGATAGACATGCAAGATTAAAAGAAGAAGATATAAGAACATACAAGCCTAACCCTGAATATCAGAGATACAGATTTAAGAAAAATAGAGTCAAATCTTGTTATCTTGCTACTGAAGGAGTCACTGATGATTCTGACGAGGATCCAGCAGACAATGGATGGGTTTTTGTTGCTATAATAGAAGATCAACTAGCACCTACTATTCAACTAGTAGAGTAGGCCTTGGCAGCTAGAATTGAAGATAAGGATGAATGGATCATTGATTCAGGATGTTCACATCAAATGACTGGTGATAAAAGTAAATTCTTAACCTTTAAGGAAAACAATGGAGGTCTAGTAATATTTGGAGATGATAAAGCTTGCTTGATCAAAGGAAAAGGCTCTATATCTCTTGATGGTAAGCACAATACTAATAATGTTTACTATGTTGAAGGTTTAAAGCATAATCTTTTGAGTGTTGGTCAATTAGTTGAAAAAGGGTTCTAGTTACAATTCAAGAATGGTAAATGCAAAATCATGAACAAAACTGGTTTGGAAATTGATGACTATTCTATAATGTGTTGGGTTACTTTTCTTAGGGAAAAATAAGAAGCACTTGGTATATTCAAGCTATTCAAAGTGATGGTAGAGAATCAAACTGGTAAGAAAATTAAATGTCTGAGATCAGATCAAGGAGGTGAATTCACATCTTAGGAATTTAATACATTCTGTGAAGTGAATGGAATCAGAAGACAGTTGTCAGCACCCCGGACACCCCAGTAGAATGGATTTGTAGAGAGGAAAAATAGAACAATCTTGGATGTAGCTAGAAGTATGTTATTAGAAGAAAATATACCACATGTATAGTGGAGAGAAGCACTAAGTACAATGGTTTATACATTCAACAAAGTACACATCAAAGGTGAAATCGGTAAGACCCCTCATGAATTATGGTTTGGTAATACTCCTACTCTTAAATATTTCAGAATATTTGGAAGTAAATGCTATATTACAAGACATGAGTATATTGGCAAATTTGATCCTAGAAGTGATGAAGGAATATTTATTGGTTATTTATCTAAGAGCAAGGCATATAGATGTTTTAACAAGAGATTGCAGAAAATTGTTGAGAGCACAAATGTGAAGATTGATGAACAATTTAGAGGAAGTTCAAGGTACATAGACTCTAAACCGACAACAGAGATACTGACAAATGAACCTACATTGAATACTCTGGTACATAATGAAGATCCAGTTACACCGGCATCATCTAAAAAATCCATAGTAACTAAGGAACAACAACAAACAAAGACACCCTGGTATGTAAGATTGAACCACTCTGAAGATCAGATAATTGGGAACAAGTATCAAGGAGTCATGACCAGAGGAGGACTGGCAAATGAAGAGGTATGTCTTATTTCTCAAATTGAACCAACATTAGTTAATGAGGCATGTGAAGATAAACATTGGATTAAAGCTATGGAAGATGAATTAGAACAAATTGAAAAGAATAACACATGGACATTAGTTCCCGGCCTAAAGACAAAAATGTGATTGGAACAAAATGGGTACTCAAAAACAAATTCAATGAAGATGGTAAAGTAATCATAAATAAAGCAAGACTAGTGTGTAAGGGATATTCATAGAAAGAAGGAATTGATTACAATGAAACCTTTGCACTGGTAGCTAGAATTTAGGCAGGTAGATTATTTTTGGCTTTTGCAGCACACAGGAACTATAAAGTATATTAGATGGATATTAAATGTGCATTTCTGAATGGAGATATTGAAGAAGAAGTTTATATTGAACAACCTGATGGATTTTCTTTGACAGATGACAAAGATATGGTTTGAAAGTTAAGGAAATCTTTGTATGGGTTGAAGCAAGCTCCAAGAGCTTGGTATGATAGATTGGATAAGTATCTTTTGAAGACTGGTTTTTCTAAAGGTAATTCTGATAGTAACTTATATTACAAAGTGACTAATGATGACATATTGGTTATAGAATTTTTTGTTGATGATATAATCTTTGGAGGAGAAGATGGATTATGTAAAGACTTTTCTAATGAAATGTAACAAGAATTTTAAATGTCTATGATTGGAGAGATAAAATTCTTTTTAGGATTACATATTTCACAGACTGATAAAGGTATATTCTTGAGTCAGTCTAAGTACTTGAAGGAGTTACTAAATAAATTTGGTATCGAGAAATCTAAACCGGTAAGCACACCTATGACTACAACTGACAAATTATCACTAAGGGATGAATCAAGACTTGTTAATCTGACTAGGTACAAATCTATGATAGGAGGTTTATTGTATTTGACACAAACAAGACCTGATATTATGAATGCAATATGTATTGTTTCAAGATTTGAGAGTAATCCTAAAGAAAATTATGAATTAACAATAAAAAGGATTTTCTAGTACTTACAAGGCACTACAAATCTTGGCTTATAGTATCTTAGAGATGAAAACTTTGAATTATATGCATAAACAGATGCAAATTGGGTAGGAGATGTAGATAACAGAGAAAGCACAACCGGTGGAGCATTTTTTCTTGGTAGCAGGTCAATTTCTTGGTTGAGTGAGAAACAAAGTTGTACATCTTTATAAACAACAGAATCAAAATATGTTGCAACAACAACTAATTGCACATAGGTATTATGGCTTAAGAAAATACTGAAAGACATAAAGGTAAAATGAAAGGAACCTATAACTATCTATTGTGGTAATATAGAAGCAATTGATATATTAAGAATCTGGTATTACATTCTAAAACTAAACATGTTTCTATCAAATTGATTTTTTTGAAAGAGAATGTTGAAGCAAAATAAGTGAAATTGGTTTATGTGAATACTAAAGAGTAGATTGTAGATATTTTCACTAAGCCTTTGCCTAAGGAGACTTTTGAATATCTTAGAGATTAACATGGGGTTATACCCCCACCAGTAGAGACCTAGACAATTGATGTTTGTCATCAACCGATAGAATTAACAAAAAAATCTTTTATTTTGGCTTTGATGAGGAGAACTACTTCTCAGGGGGAGTAGTTGGGATTTTGTGTTTGAAACTATTTTTGTATTGTTTTGGCATTTGATGTCAAAGGGGGAGAGATTGATATGGAAAAACACTTGGAAAACATATATTATTCCTTGGGGGAGAGACTTTATCTCTTGGAGAGAGATTATTACTTTTGGGAGAGATATTATGTATTTTGATTTCTAGTTATGATCTCTTTGGGAGATTATTGGTTTTGAATTTTTGGCAATTCTATTTTGGCACTTTGATGGTTTTTCCATCTTGTGTTGCCATAAATGCCAAAGGGGGAGATTATTGGTATTTTGGATATGTTGATATGGTTTTTTCATTGATGTCAACACCTTTCATCGCTTGTCAACACTTATCAACACTTGGAGATTGGTTATGTTTGCTGGCATGCAAGTGACTTATGCACAGTCACTAGTATTTGGTTCACCGGTAGGTTATATTATTCACCGGCACTTGGAATCACTTGGAGACTACTTGGTTATGTTGGAAACATCATTTGGACACTTTGTTTTGGTTATTTGTTCATTGTCTTATTCAGGTTTGCATATTTGTGGTTACCGACAAATAGGTCCAGGATATGCATCGATAGGTATGTCTATTCTAGATCAGCACGACATGATATGGATATGATTTAGTATTATTGTAAATGCTTTGAGCTGACAACATGCATCATATATTGATTTATTTGTAACTGATTTTATTATAACATCTTTTAGTGAGCCGACCTACTCAATTGGTCTTAGGTTATGGTATAAATATAAGATCTCATTTGTGAGATTATAGATATGCAAGAAACAAGATTGCAAATCACTATATGCGAAAAGAAGCAAAGCTATACACACAGACATCATTTGAAGGTTAAAGGAAGGATTTTGTGAAGGCAATCAGAGCTAAACCGGTACTAAATCCAACATATGGAGATGCTATTTTCAGCAGTACATTATCATTGGATTTAATCATCCAATTGTAGTCAATGTGAATCTCATTTTGTGATTGAGCAGTGATCTCTAGGTGCTTGGCCTTTCTATCTGGAGTAGTATCATCTGATTGTGGGTGAGGTTTGCCACCATGGTTTTTCCCCTTATAGGGTTTCCACATACAGATATTGGTGTTATGTGTTGTGGATGTTATTGTCTTTCTGTTTCATGCATCAATCTTTATCAGTATTGCAATTAACTATTAAAACTATCTACCAGCATAAAGTTTGGTTTATCGATATTAAGCATTATGTTTTGGTTAAACTATTTTTGGTTGAATTTATTAGACAACTGATTCAGCCTCCCCTCTTAGTTGTCTTCGGGACCTAACATATTTCACCATTGAGTCCCTTTTTCCTAGTTGGTCTATACAAGTTCTTGTGTATCATCTCTTTTGCTTTTGTTGAATAGTACTCCTTGTTATTGAATCTTGTCCTAATCTACTTTCTAATTTGAAGTTATTTACATAGGGTGTTTGTAGGTTTGATTATCCTTCGCATGTCCCTTACCACAAGTGTATATCCAATCTTTACTATGTTTCAAAAGTTGATGTAACCCATGTCCTCTTGTGCCATATCCAACATTATGTAGTTTTTGCCATTAGAAAGCTTCTTCTATTAGCCTTATTTAGATGATAGTCATTCCCATCGGTCCTAGTCCCTATAGAAAATAGTCTTCTAGAGTTACTCTTTCTAATTTCATAAACTTTGACGTAGAATATGTTCTGTAATGGTAAAAAATTAGGGTTTCTATGACTAGAGGAAGAAAACCACTAATTTTTACTTGGGATGACCATTACATTTAAAGGAGGAGGAGTCCAATAGATTCAATCTCAAATCAACAAAGATCAAGACTGAATACTGATTGGATTAATTAATTTGGTGTTCCTCTTTTGTAAGTTGAATTGTTGAATTTAGATAAAGCTCTAAAAATGAAGGTAAAAACATGAAAACAGTGAGCTAAAGATGCATTTTTGAGTTGTACACTTGGATCTAAGAAATGTATGCAGATTCGGATCAGATCCCCAAAAAATCACCTAAAATATTGAGACCATGGTGGTGGTCGCCATGGTCCTAAGAGATTTTTTGCAAACTAAAGGGGGAATGATTCATTATAGTAAATAAAGCTTATCCTAAAAATCACAACTTCGTACATGTTTCCTACACAGAAAAAAGGGGAAATAGGTTGGGAATCAAGGCTTACCGAACTCAAAACCTAGTCGAGTAATCAACCTTGAATGAAATGTTACAAATACTAAAATGAATTATGGAAAGATTTATCGTTGATCAGAAATGACTAATAATGATGCTTTTCTTCTTGAATGTAATCACATATGTTGTATAAAAGGGCATGAACATGACAAAACCTTAATCACAAACACATGCTTACATATGAATGATGTAAAGTTTCTTCATAATAGATAGATGAAGAATATGTAGCCTTGATGATGAATGCTTCAATATTTGAATGTTTGGTTTCTTGATTGCTTGAGTTCTTGTGCTCCCAATTTCACCATCTTATCCAAAATCAGAGGGGAAGACCTCCTTATATACTTTTCGTCAGGAAATCTAGTTAATTTTCAAGCAAAGTCAAACACAAAGGAAGGTTTCCCACTCAAATTTGAGATAGGGCAAGGGGTTTACAATAGGGCCCAATTAGGGAGGACCTTGGTATGGTTCCATGTACCTAGTCAAGACCAAGGTACCGCACCCCAATCCTACCCTAATATGGGGCTAGGGAAAAGGGGCAATGCAAGGTAAAATGTGATATTAATGCCATATTTGGATGATGCAAGTGTAAATGGGTCTTAGTCAAGCATAGGGATGTGAACACTAAGATAAGGACCCCAAATATGGTCCAAATTGTAAGGGGGTATAATTTAGGATGATATATTTATCCCTCACTTTAGAGAGAGTATGAGATTATGTAAATACTCATGGTAAAGTAGATGAAATAGAAATAAAGAAGAGGAGGAACATGGAGCAAGATCACAAGGAGTATAAGACAACACTAATTTTGAGGAACCAAGCCCCTTATATTAGAATGTTAACTCACTCAAACATATGCAAGAAAACCCACATAAACAAGACAAAAACAAGAAGACAAACAAAGATGAAAAAAGACAAAAAAGGGAAAAAAGACAAACAAAAGATAAAGACCAAAAAACAAGACCTGAAGTCAACTAGCTAATGAGGCCTCGATATCAAATTGTCTCAAAAAACAATGTAATTCTTGAAAAATTCCATCTCAAGAACACAAATGATAACATAAAAGAGAAAATCACACATCATCCATCAACTACAAATAGCTAAGCTATGAGCTAATGAGAATAAGGAAAGAGAGGGAGCATGAATACACCCTAGATGTGTTTTCTAGGTGATCCATGTTGTGGATGAGAGTAAGAGTAGTCTAACCATGTTCCACTAGTTCCACTAATCCTAATTTGTGTGTGCAAGTTATGTATGTATTCGAGAATAAAGCATCTTGTGTAAGACTATTTTGTCTGGTTTCAAGAATGAACACCCCATATAAGAAAAATTATGCATAGAATGGGGATAAATTATTAGGATGCAACAATCCCATTTTGATAAATGAAATGAGGATTAAGCATGAGGATTCAATAATATCATAAGTGATGGATAAAATAGGGATGAAACATGAGTATGCAGCAATCTCACATTGATAATCGATTGTAAAAATTGCAACTAAGAGGCCACATATATTACCCCCCCCCCACCATTAAGATGTCAAAATAGTCCTATGTTGATGTCTTAAGCTAGATAAAAACAAAGACACACACATTCAAGGAGATATCCATTAATTAATAATCCAAGATATAAAGAAATACTCTTGAGTAGGCTTCATTTATTTAAGAAAGGAAGAGATAATTTTTAAGAAGATAGCTTGCAACAAACATAAAGGGATCCCTCTAAGGGATGCATGATTAAAAAAGGATGAAGAGATATTTTCATAAAGATATATTCTCCAATAGTAGAGGAGATACTTAATAAAGATGACATCCTATAAGGATATGAGGACTAAGAATACAAACCTTCTCCATAGTGGATTCTTAGGATTGCCCACTTTTAGTAAGGATAGATTATTCATAAAAGATGCACCATTTCAGAAAAGGAAATCCATACAAACTCATAAGAAATAACAACAAATTATAAAAGATGAAAATCAACAATGGAAAAAAGAAAATCTTTGGAAAAAGAGAGAGAATTGAAACATTATTATTTCCCCCCAAGCATGGAGCCAATGACACCAAAGAGATATCATCTATAAAAGAAACACTCTTCTAAAATAAGAAAAAGATCCCCAGTAGGGATGCATATCACAATATATAAGGGTTAATTATAAAAGATACAACTCAATAAAGAGAATACTTTGATGAGTGATTGTAGACTTTTAACGCTAAGGAAGAGATCAAATTAAGGATATGCACTTATAAGGCAAGGATAAGATCCTCATTAGGGATACTTGTTCCAATAAGAAGGAGGAGATCCTCAATAGGGATATACACCTCCACAATCAATAAGATATCCTTAATAAAGGTCATAATTAACAAATGGAAACTGATAAAGGATGATTGAAAGGATATTCCTACCCCCCAAGCATGGAGACAAGAATAAAAAATACTATTATGTTGCTACCAAATTATGATGGTGACTGAAATTGTACCATCATGAATGACAATGAGCCCCCAATAAGAAAGCTACCAATGTCACATAATAAGGAGCAACATAATAGGAACTTAAATGTTATGTGAAAGCAAAAATATGAGAGTCCAACTCATTTCCATCTAGTATTTGAATGGTACCAATTACAATAAGTTGTTGAATTTTATCTGCTAAATTATGACATTCATTAGTGGCATGGCCAAGGATTTGATGGTACTTGCAAAACAAAAAATTTGTTGATTTTTCTTAAGATTATTTCATTGTTTCTTTAAAGGGAGAGTAATCAAGTTGAATTTAATAAGCTCACACAAAACAATCTCTTATTTTTGTGATAAGTTGTAAGAAGACATAGATGTATTAGACAATGGAGGAGGGGATGTTAACATAGGAGGACTTTGGAAACCTAGATCTTCTTGTGAAAAATGTGGTGTAGATTTCTCATGGCCATCAAAAATTTGTTGTTTACATCCTAAACCATATCCATTATGTCCATGCATATATATTTAAATGTATTGCATAGAGGGTTCATTCCTAGTATCAAAATCTAAAGATCTCTCATCATTATCAAGACATGTGTTGGAAGGAGAAGTTGGAATTGATTTAGAAGATGTTTGGATAAGTGGCATGCATAGGGCTCCTTCAAGGCTTCCTTCTTAGATTGAGGGATCTTATACCCATTGAAGGAAGGCATAAAATCTAATGTACCCCAATTATTTTTCTAAGGAAACATCATTAATAGGAGATTGTGTTATTGAAGGAATCATACTATTAAAGGGAGAGATGCATCCTACTTCATCATAAACAAAATAATAAGGATTAGGATAATCCTTGGTTATGTAAATTTCATTGTGATATATGAATTTTATTGTGCGATGAAGAGTAGAAGGGATTTCTTTCATAGCATGAATCCATGGTCTACCTAGAATAATTTTATAATTAAGATGGTTCGGCATGACATGAATAGGAGTAGGTAAATTCATAGATCCTACTTTGATAGGTAATTTGACTATACCAAGTGTCTCTCTAGGAACATTATCAAATCCATAAACACAAAGATGGTTAGGTTGAATAGAAGACTGATCTCAATTTATATTTTCTAATAAATCAACACAATAAATGTTAAGTGATGACCCATTATCAATAAAAGTGCCTATTATGTTGTGTTCATAAATACACAGAGTAATCATAAGGGGATCATCTCTATTTCTAACCTCCATAGAAGGAAATTCATCTTGTGAGAATGTGATCTCATTTAGTTTAGGATAAGGATGAGGAACCACTTTATGAAAGGCTTCTTGTATCAACCTATGGTATGAAAGGGAAGTTTGAATAAAGTCCCAAAGGGAGATCTTTTCTAAGATATTATGGATTTTCTCAACAAGATCCTTATGAATGTGTTTCTTAGGGTGAGAGGGGGAAAAAAGAGAAGTGAGAAGAACATTGGGTTCTTTCTTTTTGACACAAGAATTTAATGTTTGATGTATTTGAGAGCCATATTTTTGTTTTCATTGTCTTTCCATATCATTTCTTTCACATATGTATTTTGCTACTTTTAGGATATTACGAGGTTCCTTGGGTTTAGGCTTCTCATAACTAAAACATGAATGGTATTGACTTGATTTCTCTCTTTTTTCTCTAGTGATACATCTCTAGAAGGGAGCGAATTAAGGAAATTGGTAATGATTTCATCATCTTGCACCAAATTATCCTCATGGGGTAGCTACATTTTAGGATAAACATCATTCTTCAAAGACTCATCTTTAGGAGGGAGATATTTGAAAGAAGTGTTCATAAGCTTTTCTTGCACCAATGTGCCCTCATTGATAGAACTAAATTTTGGAGAGGGTAAATCAATGTCCATCAACACTTCTTCTCTGGGAGAGATACCATGTATGGAAGATAAAGTGTCATGAAGAAAGGTGTTTATGATATCTTTCTCTTTCTCTAAGACATTCTTATGGGAGATTCTAGTAGAAAGATCAAATTCAATTTTTAAAACTTCATCCTTAAGAGGAAGAGTTGTAAAAGGAGTGTTAATAGTCTTTTCTTTCAACAAAATATCCTCATGAACAAGAAAAGATTTAGGAGAAGAATTATCATGGTTCATTCGAGTGTCACCTCTAAAAGGTAAAGCTTGATAAAGAGGATTGTCAATGACATCAACTTATTTTGTTACAAAAGCTTCTTCACAAATAGGATTGATAGAAGATAAAGGTTCATAAAGAGGATTCTCATGCATGACAATATCCTTGTGAATTGTTGGAGATTTAGAGAATAATTTAGAGGGAAGGATGAAGTCAACAAGAGTTTCATCCATCACCTCAAAGTCATCACTAATAAATGGCTTACGCATTATGTTGATTAACCTCTGGTAAAAGGATGGTTTAGAAAGCTTAGGATAAAGGAAACCATCAAGAGCCTCCTCAAGTTCTTCTCCACTATATACTTTTCTGAAAGGATAGTCATTATAAGCAAATGGATTGTCAAAGGCACGATAATCTTGCAAAGAGTAATTTGACATTTTGAAAAAAAAATGCTAAATATTACAATTAAATGAACTAAAGCATCCAAGCACATAAAATACATAAAGTGATATATATATATATTGTATTTTTCTTTAAAACAAAACTATGAAATGAATGCATCTAAATCTAAAAACACACTTAAAAAATTTAATTGAAAATTGAACTTGTAAATGAAAAAATTAAATTTAAAAACACCCGGATCTAAAATAACTAATCCAAACTTTTCCAACCCACAAGCTCAATTTTAAATTTAAAAATTAGGGTTTTTTGTGAAATTAACCTCTAAATTTTTTAAATTTAATTGGAAATTGAACTTGTAAATGAAAATTTGAATTTGAAAATTTAAAACACCTAGATCTAAAATAATTAATCCAAATTTTAGCAAAACATAAGCTCAATTTTAAATTTAAAACTTAGGGTTTTTTGTGAAATTAACCTATAAATTTTTAAAATTTAAATTTGAAATTAAACTTGTAAGTGAAATTTTGAATTGTGAATAATGAAAAGAACTTAGATTTGAAAAAATTAATCAAAATTAAACAATTGAGAAAATTAATTTTGAATTTAAAAGTTAGGGTTTTAGTAAAATTAACCTCTAAATTTTTAAAATTTGCAAGGAAATCAAACTTGTAAAAGAAAATTTGAATTTTAGATTGCATAAAAACTTAGATCTAACAACATAGGTCAGAAGTAAAGGTGCAAGATGTCGGGTTCACCAAAATGTAATGTTGAAAAATTAGGGCTTCCACTATTAGAAGGATAAGACCACTAGTTTTTGCTTGGGATGACAATTACATTCAAAAGAGGGAGAATCCAATAGATTGAATCATAGATAAGAAAAGATTAATATTGAATAATTATTTGATTGATTAATTTGGGGTTCCTCTTTTGTAAGTTGAATTGCTAAATTTAGATAAAGTGCTATAAATGAAGGTAAAAAGATGGAAAATAGTGAGCTACAAATGTGGGATTGAGCTATGCACCTGGATCTGATTTGTAGCACCCGCCAACAAACCCCAGGGAACTTACATTGACAACCTAGAAATGGAGTAAAAAAAATTTTTTTTTACTAATTAAGTTTCCATTTATCATTGTCTAGGCAATGTGATTACAAATTAATACACTTATTTTGTCTTAGTGTTGAATCTTAAACATTGTTTGTCTAATTATGTTCTTGACATAAGCAAAAACATGATTACATAGTCTCATATAGCTCCATACGGCATATTGACATTACTACTTAAATTATCTACTAACTTTATGATTGTTAATCCACACATTAAATTTAAAAATTACATGACAATGCATGTATGCACTTAATGATCTAGCTATAATAATGTCTCCACATAAGGGTATGCTATATAGGCTTCCCTCTAATCTCTAATGCATTCTACTATCCATAATGCTTAACAACTACACATCTACATGAAAGATAAACCTCTCTATACACTAGCTCCTCCTAGGAGCTCAAACAATTCAATCCTACAAATATACATGCCTTAGCATAACTAATGCCTTGGAACCTCATACTCTTTCTAGCACATGACATTAAATGAAAAGTGTCTATCAAATGCACCTTACTTATGATTGCACATCCTATGCATACATGATTATAATGCATCCACTTGATGATCTATCACACCATGTAATGCATAGTTCACTAACTCACATCCTACTACATGTATTCTACTAAATGTTAATGCCTTAACATGCTATGAAGTAAATCCTAATAGATTATCTTAATGACCTTATCGCTGCCCACAAGTGACATTCTACACTTGATTTCTTTACAACCTAGTACTATCATAATGTTAACTGAACTATTGCTGCCCACACACATAATGCATTTCTTATAAACCATTCTATCTAGAGATGTCACAAAATGTATGCATGCTAGCTTATCTATACATCATTATGAACATTGGCATTGTCTACAAATTGATTGTTTGATTGGATTCCATCATACTCATGAGTTTACCTTAATGTAATTAATCTTCTAAGTCTTGTTGTAGTTTCCAGTCACTTGGCTAATTTAGTTCCTATAATGCCTAACTAATGTCTTTATGGTGTATGACATGTTTTCTACCTTTATCAATAATGTTTAGCAAGCTCTTGTTTAATGGTCATTAGATAGGTTTTAGATTCTCATAAACATTATGTAACATCTAACTATATTCCATCCACATATACATGAAAATACATCATTCCCATACAAAGGTTCCTTTCATAGTTTCGAGTATAACATTATTAAAGTAAACAAATACATCTTTTCTCTGTTACAACATGAATCTAACTACGTGTATACATCCATTACATGCCATGATGGTGTCACATAAATGTTTAAATTTCTACCCAAGGCTATTTCCATTATAAACACATAAGATATAACTTACTAACTATAGTATAGCATAAGCATGGCAATTACAACACAAGTGTTTAAGTCTTTACACATGTTTTACAATGTTGTCCTAAAGATGAAACAACTAAGAGTCTATACTCTTTTCACATGTTTACAATGCTATCCAAAAAGATGCATAACCTTTACTAAATCAATAATACATATGAACCATTATATCACAAACCAACAAATGAACTCTAGGGTATGCCTAAGTCTAGTGTATAATCATGGATACACTACATGCTACTAATACATAACCCATATGATTATAAGATTTGTCAACCTTCAAATGATTCCTACACTATTACACAATGAGTATATCTCATATGACATGAAGTTTTAGTACATAAATCTACTCCATAGAATCCATAGATATCACGAAGAAAGATCCAAGTCCACGCGCAAGAAGCACAACAACAAGAAGGGAAAAAACCCCAATGACAAAAATCTCCAATCACCTGACCAATGTGGAAACTACAAGGAACCACCCTCCAAGCTAGGAGATGTCACTAGGTCCCAAAACACACACTACACCTAGGTTGATTCTTAAGACCAAATGGACTAACATCAAGAAATACTTCCATACACATGGGCCAAACACCAATGTAATCAACAACCAAGGTAACTCCCAGAGGCTGACTAAACATCAAAACATAAATGTGAATGTATAAAACAAGGGAATCACATGTACAAGGGAGTGTCATCGCATGACATAATAAACACAAGGTTCTTGCCTAAGGTACACAGAGCCATCTAAACCTTTGAGAGACCAAGGGAGATTGGATTACCATCTCCACAGTCTTCTCATGCTCATCCTAAAACATCCTCCTTGAGACCGAGTCATGAGGCACTAGATCATTTATTATCTTTTTAATTAACTATCTACCCATTCACATTAATTAATTAATTATCACTTGATTAGAACAAGGTAAACTCCCTTAGGCCCAAGAGGTATGGACTGCATGCATCCGTACAAGGAACCTCATGATAGTTCATCTCTCATAACCCCAAGTATCACAAAGGAGCCCACTCCCTTACATGGACCCACAACTACATTACAAGAGGCTCTAAGTCAAATAAGTAAGTCTAAAATAAGACATTATACAATACTCAAACCATGCATAGACACATGCTCAAGAAGATTAAAAATCAACATGCAAGAATGGATGAGCCTCTTGACCAAAAGAGTACATAAACTAAGTTGATACACTGCTACAACCAAATTAAAAACAATCTAGCAATGTCTTCACACTTGCTGTTATAAAATTAGCAATACAAACAAATGGTCTTCTCAAGGTAAAACATCGTTAGAAAATTTCAAATAACAATATAATTTCATATTCAGATAATAGCATCAAAACTAAAACAAAAATAAATATGTGATTAAAACATATGCAAGTTAGCCTCTAGTACCAAATATTTACAGCATAACACATAGCGTAGAAATAACATTCACAAATGAAGACAAAAGAATAAGATGGGGGCAACATTTACTTTACACTTGGCTTGCACTATAACTCGCAAGCTGCACCCAATTCACAATGAAACATATATTCCAAACCTTAAATTTGTATACAACCATTACATTGACACATACGCTCAACAATAAAATGGTCAAATAAACATCATATTACATCAATCAAATTACTGAGTATACATATATATACACAAAACTTCCCAACACACTAATTATGACTAGTGAGTATATTGAACCCATCAAAAGGGGTGTTCAACCCCATTAAATATGATAATTTCCAAACAACATCAATACTAGATAACTCCTAGCACCAAAATTGTGGTGTTGTTGCTATATTATGCACCCACCATCACATGGGTGGTGCAGTGCACCCACCATATTATTGGTGGTGCTACTATACCCACCATGTCGTGGGTGGTGCTAGGCACCACCACATCATGGTGTGCTACTGCACCCCAAGTCATGCATGGTTCTACAGACCACCATGACGTTGGTGGTGTAGATAACCCACCATGTCGTGGGTGTGCTTAGCACCACCACAACATGGGCGGTGCAACAACATCCACCATGTCGTGGGTGGTGTTGGCACCAAACCCATTATATGGGTTATTCAAACAACAAAATAATAAATGAATAAGTGGGTGGTGGGTATAACTATGAGGCAACAACCCTAATCTAGAATATGGATAATATAAAATACATTAAATCCCCCAAATAATAGAGGTTTTACAAATACAATAATAGGAGATCTAAAATAATAGATAATTATTTGAATTGTTGAATACAAGCAATAAAAAGAAACCTGAAGCCATATAATTATTTTGATTCCAATCATGAATAGAGAAAATATAACGAAATGTAGATTTCATACACAAAATTCTTTCCAAATATCATTAAAATAACAACACCCCCAATTAATTCAGTTTACATTACAAATCATATAACCTATAGTCACAAATAATACACACACACGGTTCCCAAACTGAAGAAAGAGACATGAAAGAAGAATGAATAACAGGAACCAACCTCTTCCCTGTGTGATGGAATAGAAACATCTAATGGAAATAATTCTCACTCCTAGTTGCAGCTTCAACCAATTCTAAAGGCAAGCTTGCAGACAAAACCCCTAAATAGCCAAAGTGCTAGCCAAACCAAAAATGAGTGTCGAAGAAAAATTTGCAAAAGAAGGAGCCAAAAATGCTTTTCATGACAGGATTTTAAAACCAAAATGAAAATACTTTGAAAACCTAGCCATCCAAACAACCAATGAAAATATTTCCCTTCCAGCTATGGGGATAAAATAAACTTATTTTCCCCATTTATTTTATGGGATTTCAAAAATCAACTTGAAATAAAAATCACAATATTATTAAAACATTAAAACATAATGATAGGGTAATTATTTATTATTTACCATTATCATCATTATTATTTCTAATTACTAAAAATATGGCTATTGATAAAAATCATTTAAATTAATCAAACCCATAATAATTTTAACATTAGATAAATAAAATAATTGTATAGTGAGGAAGACAAAATTGGGGGTATTTTACCTAATAAACATATTTTGGTTGATTTTAATTCTTTTATTAAAAAAAAATATTTACTAGATTGTAAAACTTTAAATGGTCCTTTTACTTGGATGAACAAGAGGAAGGATTTTTTTGCAGATTGCAGAAAGACTTGATCGTTTCTTGATTTTTGAAAATTGGATATCTTCGGATGTGGATGTTGTTGCAATGGTTTTTTCTAATTTAGGTTCTGATCATTTTCCTATTATGTTATCTATTTTAGATGATAGAGCTCCTTAGAGAACCTCATTTAAGTTTGAACCTATGTGGTTTAGGGACCCATCTTTTTTTATGCTTTTGGAATCTTGGTGGTCTTTGACTCCTTTTGTTTCTTGAACTAGAATGTTTCGATTTGTCAAAAAACTCTTTTATCAAGGAGAAGATAAAGTCCTGGAATGTCTCACATTTCAAAAATATTTTTGGTGAGAAGTCTAGAATCCAAAATGAGCTTGAAGCCTTAAATAGTGTGGTTATGAGTATTGGTATGGATTCTGCTACTTTTTCTAAACATAAATTATTAAATACCCAGCTTGAGGAAGTTCTTTCCTGAGAAGCAATCTATTGGCAACAGAAGTCCAGAGGGTTGTGGCTTGTGGAGGGGGATAGGAACAAAAAAATTTAATTTCTCCACAAAAATAAAGAGACAAAGGAGTAGGATCTCTTGTATTCAATATTCTTTTGGGGTCTTCTTAATTGAGGAAAAGGATATCGTCATTGAAGCCATCAGGTTCTTTAAATCCTTGTTGATGGCAAAATCTTCTTCTTTTGATGGTAGTTTTACCTTGGCACTCCCTCATCTTATTTCTAAGGAGGATAATAAAATTCTTATGGACCCTTTTTCTATTCAAGAGGTGAAAGAGGTTGTTTTTTTGTATGGCCCGTAAGAAGGCTCTAGGCCCTGATGGGTTCATTGCTTTGTTCTTCCAAAAAGGTTGGTCTTTTCTTGGGAATGAGATTCTTCTTTTCTTGGAGGAAGCCAGGAGAAATAGATCTATTTTAAAGGAAATGAATATTGTTGGTGTAAATAATTATTCATGTTGGATATTATTACACCTTAAATAAGTTTACTTAGGAAATGCATTTCATAGTAGTTTGGGTATGATACACTTGGGTGTTTGTGCCACATTGGGATAGTGTGTGTAGGAGAATTTCCACCTTTTGTTGACTTATTTTATTGTTACATTCCACATTCAATGGGTGATCCACCTCATGTGGAATATTATATTGTTCTCCTACCTACCCACACCTATTTCCTACCTACCCTTGTTTCTTATTGAGCCACATGTCATGTTTGTGTGCTCACATATCCATATAGCCTTGCCTATATAAGCAAGCTCATATTCATTGTATGTAACAATTGATGATCTAGTTGATTAGTATTTTCACCTTGATAGAATACTGTTTATTCCTATCATTATTTTGTCTCTCTATTGTATTTTTCATTTAGCCCTTGATCTTGGCAAAATCTCACAAATACTATTCTTATTTCCATCATCCCTCAGACAGAAAATCCTAAGTCTTTTGTTGATTTTCACCCTTTTTTTTTATGTAACACATTGTATAAAATAATTACTAAGGCAATCTCATGAGGCTTGCTAGGCTCATCCCTATGATTTTTTTCGGTGAACAGGGTGGGTTTGTTCCTAGTAGGGAAACTGCAAAAATGGCCATTGTGGCACATGAGGTTCTACAATCTATCTCCATGATTCTCAAATTAGATATGATGAAAGCTTATGATAGGGTTAGTTGGAAAGCATTATCTTTTGCTCTTAGAAAACTTGGTTTTGGGGTCTAGTGGGTGAGATGGATTAATGAATGTATTTCAACTGCCATATTTAATGTTATCCTGAATGGTTCCCCTTGTGGTTTTTTTGCCTCTTCTATAGGGCTTCAGCAAGGTGATCTTTTGTCTCCTTTTATGTTTATCATTTTGGCTAAAGCCTTAAGTAGATCTAACTTGGTTGCTAGGGAGGCTTGTCATTGGAAAGGTATTAGTATTCCAAATATGACAGATAGGCACTCACATTGTCTTTTTACTAATGATACTTTATTATTTGGACGGGCTAATATGGCTGAGGAAAAATTTATTAGTAAGATTATCATGGATTGTTCATCTTTTTCTTGTCAAAAAGTGAATAATGCTAAGTCTAAGATATTTTTTCTTAATGTTTCTCCCTGGTACAATCGAGGTTGGTTAAGTTTTGGGGATTTAATGTTGGTCATTTCACTTGCAAGTACTGCTAGGAACCAGGAAGGACAACTGAGAGGGGGGGGGTGAATCAATTGTGAACCAGTTATATATAAATTATAAACCAAAGCATAGTATTCCAACTTAAACCTTAATGCTGGTAAACCAAAATTAAATGCAGGTGAGACATATTAATAGTTATAGTAGTACCGGTGGAACTTAATGCATGAAACAGAAAGAGAAACAACATCCACAACACATGACGTAGATATTTTGACGTGGAAACCCTATAAGGGGAAACACCATGGTGGGAAACCTTACCCATAATCAGATGATACTACTGCAGATAGTAAGCATAAATAAAGGGGTTCTGCACATGCAGAAAGGCCAACTTCTTAGAACTCACTACTCAATCAAAAAATAGGAGTCACACTAACTACACAATTGAATGGTTAAATCTAATAATAATGTATTGCTCAAAATAGCATCTGTAATGTTGGATTCAATACCGGTTTAAGCTTTGAACATGAGTGTTAAACACCTTCATAACCTTCCTTCAGCCTTTAGTTAATGTTTTTTGTGATTTTCACAAGGATCTACTTATTTTCACTCTTCAATATTTGCTCATACCATTTTGATATCCATGTACATATCCGATCTTCAATAAGATCTTACATTTATACAAAACCTAAGACCAAATGTTAAGGTCAACTCACTAAAGATATTACAATTAAATCAATTACAAAAAAGTCTTGATGCCATACAATATGTCGAATCAATACAATTACAATCAATAAACCAATTCCAAAATGTGTCATGCTGATCTAGAATAGATATCATGTATTAGTCCCTACCCTAGACCTATATGTCGGCAAAGGCAAATGTGTCAACCCAATTAGACCAATAAGCAAAACACCAAATCCCAACATCCAATCCATGTCTTTGACATAACTAAAATATCTCCAAATGATAACAAGTCATCATCACTTCTGGTAAACAATATAACTTATTGGTGAATCATATACCGATGACTATGCATAATCCAATATCCAATCTTAGACCACAATGTGCTGGTTCAACAATAAACCAACATAACCATAGTGCCAAATCAACAATGTAGACTTCCAAGAAGATAAGTGTTGACATCAATGACAAAACCAATGCAACACATGATGAAGTCATCCATAATACAAACAATCTCCACCTTTGGCATTGATGGAAACACTAGATGGAAAAACATCTAAGTGCCAAAAACCAACAAACCAACAATCTCACAAAATAGATCAATACAAAGTTTTGTGCCAAAACAAAAACCATATAACAAAAAATACTTCTCTCCAAAGTAGAATGTTTTTCCATAGATATCTCTCCCCTTTTGACATCAAATGCCAAAGTAGTTAAGAATTAAAACATAACATACAACTGAATACTCCCCCTGAGCAGTATCTCTCCTCCATCAAAGCCAGAAAAAGATATTTATGTTAGTTCCTTCCAGTTTGATGTCAATCTTCATCTTTCAAGTCTCTGTTGGTGGGGAAATTACCCAAGCTAGTCTCTGAGATATTCAAATGTTTCCTTAGGAAAAGGCTTAGTAAAGATATCTACAATTTTCTCTTCAGTGTTCACATTAACCAATCTCACTTCATTTTCTTCAACATTCTCTTTCAAAAAATTATACTTAATAGAAACATGTTTTATTTTAGAGTGAAATACAAGATTCTTTGATATATTAATTGTTGCTGAATAGTCACAATAAATAATTATTGGTTCTTTGCATTTTACCTTTATATCCTTCAAAATTTGCTTGATCCATAATACTTGAGTACAATTAGTTGCTACTGCAACATATTTTGATTCTATTGTAGATAATGATGTACAAGTCTCCTTCTTGTTGATCCATGAAATTAACCTTTTGCCAAGAAAGAATGCACCACTAGTGGTACTCTTTTTGTCATCTACATCTCCTACCCAATTAGCATCTATGTATGCACCAGTGATAACTTTAAGAAACCCCCCCTCAAAAAAAGATAAAATTTTGGTGAGTTTTTATTTATTTTGGATAAAAATAATAATTTTTATTGGTGAATCTTTTATTTTTTAAAAGAAAAATATTAATTTTATTGACGATTTTTTTTACATCAATTTTGTTTGGTATAAAATCTTGGCAAATCTTAGAAAATAATAAGAGTGCATTGATTTTGAATAAAAGGGGTAAAAACTTTATTGAAACTCAAGAACAAGATTTACAAAGAGAGCCAAAGCCATGAGCCCCAGGACAGAACCAACCAGCTAGCCCCACTACAACCAATAACTTAACCCTCCATATCCTTAGTAAAAATCTTCTGCAATTCCTGAGATTGATCCTCAAAAAGATGATCCCAACCTTCAACCTTCCAATCACTACCATGTTTCAAGGCCCACTTTGCTAGACAATCAGCTGCTCTATTCCATTCTCTAGGGATGTGGATAAAGGCCACCTACTCCGTTAAAGAACTAATATGGAGAATCTGCTGAACAGTCCCTGAACTACCACTGTATCCCATTATCCTTCTGCTCATTCAACAAGTTAAGAACAATTTGTGAGTTTGATTCACAAATCACCTACCTTTGACCCTGCTCCTAAGCCCATTCAAGGGCATAGAGAATTGAAAATCCCTCCATAAAATTATTAGAGTACCTCCCTTTATGAACCAAAAAGAGGAAAACTACCTACCCCCTTCTATTCCTACCTACACCCCCAACACTAGCTAGGCTAGGGTTACCCCTAGATGAGCCATCAGTGTTAATCTTGATAATCCCATCCTAAGGGGGTATCCACCTTCCCACCCTTTGAACCTTCTTTGAAGCCCTTCTACCTCTCCTGACACAAGCTAAGGCCGGAGACATCTCTTGTAGGCCAAACCTACTCACAATGTCTGCCTCATCTGTATTCAATAGAAAGTTCACCTCACATTTAGCTTCCACTATCTCCCAGATCATGGCCATGATCCTATTCCAAACCCGTTGAACAAACAATCTGACCTCATGAAAGATCCTTCTGTTCCTCTTGAGCCAGATCTGCCATAGAATGAAGATGGGCCCGATATACCAGACAGTCTGGAGGAAGGAGGACATGATAGGAGGTCTGCCCCAACTACTCCAGAACTCCAACAGAGAGTCTGCATGGACACACGGATGCTTCCACACCCCCCACCAATAATTCCAAATAATCATCGAGAAGGGACATCTAAAGAATAGGTGTGAGGAATCTTTCTCCCCATTACCACACAAAACACAAATAGAAGGCCCCAAGAATCCCCATTTGCAGATATTGTCCCAGGTTAGACATTTATTCAAAGCCAAGGTCCACACAAAATAGTTACACTTCGGCTAGGAAACATTATTCCACACCCATTTCCACCAGTTCACCTCCCCTTCCTCCAGACCTCGGTTCAACAATTCCTGGTATCCACTAGCTACTATAAAAACTCCCTTAGGATTTGGAGATCAAGCAAGCCCATCCCTTCCCTTGAGGAAGCTGCAGTGTCTACTCACCAGAATGCCCTACAACTCTGCACACTCAACCACCATCCCAACAACCGACCACTCATTAGTAGCTTTCCACCTCTCCAAATCCAGCCTACCACACCTATAAGAAGCCTTAAAGTCACTCACCCTTGACCAACCTACCTCCAAAAACCTTTGGCTCAGATTCCCAAGATGAGCGAACTGATCAAGGATTGGAGGATAACCATCGCACGAATCATTCCAGAAAAGGACCTCTTCCCCCCTTCTACAAATCCAAAAAAGCCCAGACTTAATGAGAGCCACCCCCCTCTTGAGAGTGACCTAAATTGAAGAGCCCTTTCCCTCAAGCGGATACCTAGGGATTTCCTCCATCGGGATCCTCGTCATATACTTGTTGGCCAAAATCCTAGCCCAGCCACGATCCTGTTCCACACACCACCTCCAATACAATTTAGTAGCCAATGCTTCCCCAAAAAGAATAGACTACCTTAGACCAAGTCCCCCCGACTACTTTGGACTACACAGTAAGTTCCAATTAACTAGACTCCATTTGGAAGAGGAAAGATTTCCTGCCCATAAGAATTGCCTAGCCAGAGAATCCAATCCCTTCAAGAACCACTTAGGAGCCACATGGAGAATACAGTGATAGATTGGAAGAGCCTAAACCATCGACTAAATCAGTTTAACCCTCCCAGCAAAGGATAGCCATATGTGAGTCCAGTGATCAACCTTTGTGTGAAATTTATCAAGAATGCCCTGCCAAGACTCCCTAGGAGGTTTTCCAGGAGAAATAGGAATACTCAAGTAGATCAATGGCAGGGAGCCAACTTGGAATCTTAATATAAGAGCAATCCTCCTTTGAATAGTTTCAAGAGTGTTGAAGAAGATGATAGAAGATTTATCCTCATTGATCAACTGGGCCGAGGCCTCAAGATAAACATCTAAGGTCTTCTATAGATTTGTAGCTTCTTTGACCCAAGCTAGCCCCATAAAGGCTGTGTCATCCACAAACTACAAATGTGACTGCGGCTGGAGGTCATTACCCCATCTCCAACCCTGAATAGTACCTAGCCCCACATTCTGCTTAATCAGCCTCCCCAAACCCTCAGCCAACAGAATGAATAAATAAGGTGAGAGAGGGTCCCCCTGGTAAAGACCCCTTGAAGCACCAAATAGCTCAGTATGGTCTCCATTAATAAGCACTGAGAAGGAAGTAGTCATAACATAACTCATAATCCACTGGACCCACTCATCACCAAAACCAAAGGCCCCAAGGATCTTCTGAAGGAAGGACCACCAGACTCTATCATATGCCTTAGCCATATCCAGCTTGATAAACATAGCTTTTTCCTTGGATGAAGCCATAGAATGAATGGTCTCTGTAGCAATGACCACACCATCCAGAATTTGGCAACCTTCCACAAAACCACTTTGCTCCTTAGAGATGACATTCCCCAAGCACTTCTTCAATCTCTCCGCTATCAGCTTAGAGATGATCTTATAAACCACATTACAAAGAGAGATAGGGTGGGACTGACCTAACCAGATGGTTCCTTCACACTTGGGGATAAGAGCAATGAAAGGTGCATTCAATACCCTAAGCATCTACTTGTTCCTCTAGGACTCTCGGACTACATCCAATAAATCCAGTTTGATAATATCCTAGAACTCTTGAAAGAATTCCATCAGGAACCCATCTGGGCTAGAAGTTTTTCCTTTCCTCATGTGAAAGACAATCCTTTCCAGCTCTTCCAATAAGATAGGACACAAAAGATTCTCATTCGTCACCCTCATGACCAGAGATGGAATGCAATCAAGAACCTGATTCTCTACCACCGAATACCCCGGGGGGTCCTCCCTATATTGGGCCTAAAAGAACTGTAACGACTCCCTAGAGATCTCCTGCAAGGACACACACTGCTCACCTCTATCGTTGACCAGAAAAGGGATAGAGCTACCATATCTTCTTGCTTTCACCTAGTTGAAGAAGAAAGTAGTGTTCCTATCCCCCTCCTTCAACCAATCATTATGAGCCCTCTACTTCCGATATAATTCTTCTCGAAGCTCCCATTCCTCAACCACCTTCACAACCCTTTCCTCATCCCTAAGGAGCTCCTCAGATAGGCCTTGTTCTCTAATTTCACTGGTGATCCCATTCAACACCAGTTGAGCAGTACTCTTTGCATGAAAAATATTCCCAAATCCCTAGTGGTTCCACTGCTTAAGCTAATACTTAATAAATTGAAGATGCCTGGCAAAAGAGTACATGGTAGTGCCAATGGGTGGCTTCCCCCTCCTCCACCACTCCACAACAAGGGCCTATAGGGAAGGATCCTGAAGCCACATAAGTTTAAATTTTAAAGAAGGAGAATGAGCTACCTAGGCTAAAGAAGAAACCGGCTTGATGGGCCAGTGATCTGACCCTCTCCAGTCAAGAATGTCAGACCTTGTGGACCACCCTCCACCAATCCAGAAACTAGAGACCAGGAAATGGTCCAGCCTCTCTACAATCCAATACTCTCCCATCCTCCTATTGCTCCAAGTGATCAAACCATTGCTAGGCTTAATGTCAACTAGCTGCAACAAGGATATACTATCCTAGAACAAGACAGACAAAGGTTCCAATCACATGACACCCCCTTTCTTCTCACTCAACTCAAGGATGGCATTGAAGTCACCTGCCATAATCCAAGGATGAAAAGGGGCCATCCTTTGCATACCAGAAATATGGGACCACAGGTTTCGCTTACCCTGAAACTCATTAGGGGCATAGATGTTAGAAAACAAGATGGGTTCCCCAATCTCAAGACTAGAGAGGACCCCAGATAAAGATGATCTGGATGCAACCCACCAAATGGGGTGAAATATTGAAGGGTTCCAAAGACATGCCACCCCTTCGGAGGATCCAGCTACCCCAACACACTGACACTCACCTCTCCCCCACAACTTTGGCACTAGTCCCATCATACTCTCCACTGAGATTTTAGTTTCTTGTAAAAATAGGACGTCTGGTGAATGATTCCTAATCAAATCCCGAACAACTTTTTGTCTAGGGCCACTGTTCAAGCTCCTCACATTCCATGAAAGCACAATCATTTAGGGGGATTGGAAAAATGTGAATCAAAAGTCTTTACTGACCCTAACTCAACCAAGTTCTCCCCCATCAATTTGATCTTATCCAGATCCTTTTTTCTGCCAGCCTTTGAGCTCTTCTTTGAAGCACTTTTCTTAATATCTTTCTGATGCAAACCCAGGAGGGTGGAGGACTTATTGCTTTTCACCCTAGTCGAGTCCAATTTCAAAGCTAATGGGGAACCCTTCCCCTCAACCATATTCTCTTCCAAACCAGGAGTGGGTCCTAGCTGAACCCCTACTAGTTGATCCATCTCCATCTGTTGGCTTCCAACCACAAGCAGGGCCTGGGTAGAGTCCTCAATTACACTTTTTGATGCCCCCATGATGCACCTTGATCCAGAGGGATAAACCCCAGATTAACTTCCTAGTGGCTAAGATCATCCAAGACCTTGAATCTATTGAAGGAATCCTCCCCCTGTCTCTCCTATAAGGGCCTCTTTTGTCCTCGGTTCTTGTTCTTTGCCTTAACTGCAACATAACTATCAATACCCGCAACCTTGACCGACATGGTAGCTTTCCCTTTCTCAGCCCTATCTAGGCTCGGGTCCGACTGCTGAGATTGACACAAAACTGATTTATATCTAGGACATTTACACATAAATGACCATACTCATGACATAGATGACACCAAAATGGGAGAGTCTCATAATCTAACTACTGAGTCCAAGAATAAGAACCTGTGCACATATCTATAACATCTAGCAATGGTTTACTGAGATCAATTTCAACACAAATGCGTGCGAAGGTCATTACCTTTCTCCCTAGGGTTTGAATTGAAGATCCCACTGGCCTCCCTAACAGAGCAAAAAGCATCCGTAGCATGTCCTCTCGACAGCATTCCACAGGAAAACATGGTAGTCGAACCCACACTGGAACCCTTTTTAGGAGCTCCTCTGAAGGAGTAAACCCTGCATGCCAAGGTTTGATGAACAAACACACTTGGTTGTAAAAATATGGGCTGCCTTCAAATACCCTATGGTGATCCTCCATGTAGTTGAAAGTAACCATGAAATAGTTATTTGCCAACAAAATAATCTCCATTTCCCCTTTCGGTGCCCAAGTCCTATGTGCCCAGTTTTCCAAAAACTGCAAGGACACCCTCATTCCCAAAAACTTGCAATAAAGGGAATGCTTTGAAAAATAACCAATGTCTTCAGCTATCATCTCAGGAGGAATGACCAACTTCAGCCTCTTGCTACATCTCTCCAAACATCCATTAATCTTCATAATGCGAGAACTGCCAACACTCCCATTCCTAGAATTAGATGAAAAGAGATTATTGTTGAAAGTCTTCATACTCTTAGGTGGGGGTTTTGAGCCCACCACAGCCCAAAAATTTATAGTTGACACATCCAACGATGCCGCACCACCAAGCAACGCCATCAGAATAGCGAAAATAAAAACAAGGACCAAGCACCCCACCCCAAAGGGGCCACACAAGGAAGCACAGCTCCCAAAGCACCCTCCCTCCCTCACCACTGAAAGGAGGGCCTACTGACACCCCAAACCTATGGGAAGAAAACCCCAGTAGCCCAAAACCCACCTCCGTGTAGCCTACACCCAGCCCCACTCAGCCTCAACCCTGCCCCCATGCAACCAAAGCCCCACACCCCAAAACCACCATAGCCCCCTCCACACCTAGCAACACCCCCATAGCCACTGAGCTCCCCTAACCCCCTGCAACACCCTTCCCCGTTGCACCTGCAAACACCCCACATGCGAGCTAGGGCCACAAAACCCTAGCTCGGCCTCTCAGGGACCCCCAGATGCATGCCTTTCTATAAGAGTGCATTGATTACTATTGCAAATAATTTTATTTTAATAAATGAATTCTTCTAGAAAAGTAGAGGCCTAAGGTGGAAATCATTAATGAGTTTAAAGGGTAGACACTACTTTATTTAGTTACTGCCATTAATTTAAATTAATCTAATATCCCTTTTTGTATTTTATTAGATAAAATGTACTTAAAATTTGCAATACTCATCGGCCCCAAAATTATTTTTATACCATTGATTTCCATTGAGGTCAACAATTGAAAAGCAACTCAACCTCCATGAGCATTACAACTTGTAGGTACAATTTACCTCATGGACTGCAATGGTGGTCATTAGATTATATTTTGAATCAATGGTGGCAACTAAAGATTGTTGATAAAACCCTAAAGTAGCTAATAATTATGATGTATTATTATCAAATTAATTCAAATTTAATAATAAATCATAAAATTTTGGCAAATTTGATCCAATCATGCATTGAATATTTTGGTGAATCTTTGACTTCAAAAAATTTATAAAATAAACTCTCTAGAGATTTAAATAAGACTAAAATAAAATTTTGTAAAAATGTGGTGATTTAGGTCACCTTAAAACGTGAAATATTAGCCAAATTTTGATTTCCAAAATTTTAAAAATAGCCAATTGCCGAATATTAGCCACTAAAAAAATCACTAGTATGCACATAACTCAAAATTGTCATCCTTAGGATACCATAAACCAAGAATTATTGTGCCTTGTAGGTATCGGAAAATCCTTTTTACTGTTGATTCATGATTTTCTTTAGGATTGCTTTGAAATATTGATACAATACATACTACATTCATTATATCAGGTCCGGTTTGTGTCAAATACAGTAATCCTCCAATCATAGATTTGTACCTTGTCGAATTAATAGGAGATGAATCATCCTTCAATGTCAATTTATCAGTTGTAGTCATAGGAGTGCTTGCCGGTTTGGAGTTTTCCATACCAAATTTCTTCAAAAGTTCCTTCAATTATTTTGTTTGACATATGAATATACCTTTATCTGTTTGCGAAATCTGCAAACCTAGAAATTTTTTTTATCTCTCCCATCACAGACATTTCAAATTCTTCTTGCATCTTGTTATCAAAGTCTTTAAATAATCCATCTTCACCTCCAAAAATGATATCATCTACAAATACTTCAATAACTAAAATGTCATCATTCGTAACTTTGTAATACAAATTTCTGTTAGCATTACCTTTTGTGTAACCAAGCTTTAAAAGATATTTATCAAATCTAGCATACCAAGCTCTGGGAGCTTGCTTCAATCCATATAAAGCTTTCCTTAACCTGCAAACCATATCCTTATCATTTTTCAATGAAAATCCATCAGGTTGTTCAATTTAAACTTCCTCCTCAAGATCTCCATTCAAAAATGCACATTTTACATCCATCTGATAAACCTTTTAGTTCTTATGAGCTACAAAAGCAAGAAATAGTCTAACTGCCTCAATTCTAGCTACCAGTGCAAAGGTTTCATTATAATCAATTCCTTCTTTCTATGAATAACCTTTACAAAATAGTATTGCTTTGTTTTTGATTAATTCACTATCCTCATTAGGTTTATTTCTATATAACCATTTCGTTCCAATTACATTTTTGTCTTTAGGTCGAGGAACTAATGTCCAAGTGTTATTCTTTTCAATCTGTTCTAATTCTTCTTCCATTGCTTTTATCCAATGTTTATCTTGACAAGCTTCATCAATTGATGCTAGTTCAACTTGAGAAATTAAATAGACCTCTTCATTTAATAATCTTCCTCTAGTCATAACACCTTGATTTTTATTTCCAATTATCTGATTCTCTGAATGATTCAATCTTATATACATGGGTTTACTCTGATTTACATTCACATGATGTTGTTCTTCAATCACTATTGAGTTTTTTGATAATTTCGATGTGACTGGGTCTTCACTCTATACTAGTGCAATCTATGTTGGTTCATTTATAATCATTTCAATTGCTGGTTCTAGAGATCTTTAAACTCCTCTAAAATGTCCATCTATCTTCATATTAGTACTCTCAATGATTTTCTGTAACCTTTTATTAGAACATTTATATTCCTTCTAGATGAATAACCAAGAAATATTCCTTCATCACTTCTAGGATCAAATTTGCCATTATACTCATCTCTCCTAATATAGAATTTGCTTTCAAATATTTTGAAATACTTAAGAGTAGGAGTATGACCAAACCATAGTTCATAAGGGTTCTTACCAGTTTCACTTTTGATGTGAACTCTATTGAAAGTATAAACCATTGTATTCACTACTTCTCTCCAGTACACATGAGGTAGATTTGCTTCCATCATCATGGTTCTTGCTATATCCAGAATAATTGTGTTCTTCCTTTCCACAACTCCATTCTGCTGGGGTGTACAGGGTGTTGATAGTTGTCTTTTGATTCCATTCACTTCACATAATGCATTAAATTCTCTAGATGTAAATTCTCCTCCTTGATCTACTATTAAACATTTGATTTTCTTTCTAGTTTCATTCTCTACCATTGCCTTGTATATCTTGAATTTCCCAAAAGCTTTTGATTTCTCCCTGAGAAAAGTAACCCAACACATTCTAGAATAATCATCAATTATTAGCATAAAGTATCTATCACCTTGTAGACTTCTTGTTCTTGCTAGACCATATAAATTACTATGAATTAAATCAAGAGTATTATTAGATTTCTCAGAAATGCTCTTAAATGTTTTCCTAACTTGCTTTCCCATTTGACATTCCTTACATACCAGATTATGAGGTTTCACAAGCTTAGGCAAATCCCTTACTGCCTTAGTTGAACTTATCTTTATAATGCAATCAAAATTCACATGACAGAGTCTTTTATGCAACAACCAACTTTCATCAATGTGTGCAATCAAGCATGTCTTATCACTGGTATTCAAGTGAAAGATATTACCTTTAGTCTAATTACCGATTGCAATCTCCAATCTAGTTTTGTTCATGATTTTTCATTTTCCATTCTTGAATTGTAACTGAAATCCTTTTTCCACTAACCTACCAACACTCAAAAGATTATGCTTTAAACCTTCAACATAGTCAACATTGTCATTATTGTGCTTACCATCCAAAGATATAGTGCCCCTATCTTTGGTTAAACAAGCTTTATCATCTCCAAATCTTACTATACCTCCATGAATTTCTTGAAAAGATAAGAATTTTCTTTTATTACTAGTCATATGATGCGAGCATCCACTATCTAGTATCCATTCATCTTTTCCTTCAATTTTTGCTGTCAATGCCTATTCTACCAGTTTGACAATAGGAGTCGGTTGATCTTCCTTTATTGCAACAAATGCCCATCCACTATATGCTGGATCTTCATCAGAGTCATCTGTAACAACTTCATTTGCATAGTAACATGATTTATCTTTATTTTTCTTAAATTTGTATCTATGATATTAAGGGTTAGGCTTATATGTTCTTTTTGCTTCCTCCCTTAATATTGCATGTCTATCAGGACACCTAGAAGCTATATGACAAATTTTATTGCAGTTAAAATGTTTAAAGGGTTCTTTACCTTCATACTTACTTCCTACTGGACCTTTAGGCATCTTCCTTGCAAATAGGGCTTCAAGTTCTTTTATATAAATTTCTTTCCAATGAGATTTGTTAGATGATGATGATGATGCTTTGAAAGCTAAATCTGTCTTGACTGTAGCAACAGGACCAAACTCTTCAAGCTCAAATGCATAAAGTTTTCCAACCAAAGTATCTCTAGGAACTAATGTATTAGGAATTGTTCTCAATTCATTAATAGTAGTCACTATCATTTTGTAAGCCAGTGGAAAAGATCTTAAAACTTTAGAAAAAAAAATTCATCTTCACTTAAAGATCCTCCACAATATTGTATTCCTTAAACAATTTCATTAACTCTTTCCATAAATGCAGAAATTCTTTCATCTTCTTCCTTTTTTAAATTTTCATACCTGACCTGGTAACATTCTAGTTTTGCAATCTTGACAGTGGTATCTCCTTCATTCAATGTTTCTAGTTTATCCCAAATAGCTTTAGCAATAGATCAATCTAATAATCCCAAGATTTGTTGATCTGATAATACACTCAGAAGTGCTTCTCTTGCTTTGTAATCATTCTCCAAGTCCTTAGCCAATGTATGTTGATGAGGTTGATTCTGAGTAGCACCAACATAGCCATTCTTTGTAACATCCCATATATCTCTTCTAATGCATTTCACATGTGTTTCCATTTTTATCTTCCATATACCATAATTAGTTCCATCAAGTTTCAGACTATCCTTCTTGAAAATATTTGCTGCCATAGGATCTCCTCAAGTTGTTAGGCTTCTGCAAAAAGAGGACTCTTCTCTGATAGCAATTGTTACGAACTGGGAAGGACAACTGAGAGAGAGGGTGAATCAATTGTGAACTTGTTATATATAAATTATAAACCAAAGTAGATTATTCCAACTTAAAACTTAAATGTTAGTGAGATAGATTAATAGTTATAGCAGCACTGGTGGACATTAATGCATAAAACAAAAAGAGAAACAACATCCACAACACATGACACATAGATTTTGACATGGAAACCCCATAAGGGGAAAAACCACAGTGGGAAACCTTACCCACAATCAGATGATACTATTGTAGATAGTAAGTGTATACAAATGGGGTCTGCACATGCATAAAGGCCAACAACCTAGAGCTCACTGTTCAATCACAAAATAGGAGTCACACTGACTACACAATTGGATGGTTAAATCCAATAATAATGTACTTCTCAAAATAGCATCTGCAATGCTAGATCCAGTATCGGTTTAAACTCTGAACATGAGTGCTAAACACCTTCATAACCTTCCTTCAACCTTCAAATAATGTCTGCATGATTCACACAAGGATATTCTTATTTTCGCTCTTCAATATTCGCTCATGTACCATTTCTATATCCATGTACATATCCGATCTCCAATAAGATCTTACATTTTTACAAAACCTAAGACCAAATGTTAAGGTCGGATCACTAAAGATATTATAATTAAATCAATTACAAACAAGTCTTGATGTGATACAATATGTTGGCTTCATAAAATTACTATCAATAAGCCAATTCCAAAACGTGTCATGCTGATCTGGAATAGATATCATGTACCGGTCCATAACCTAGACCTATCTATCGGTAAAGGCAAATGTGTCAACCCAATTAGACCAATAAGAAAAACATTAAATCCAAACATCCAATCCATGTCTTCGACATAACCAAAAGATTTCTAGATGATAACAAGTCATCATCACTGCTGGTGAGTAATATAACCTGTCGGTGATGCATATACTAGTGACTGTGCATAAGCCAAAATACAAGTCGGGACCACAACGTGCCAGTTCAACAATAAACCAATATAACCATAGTGCCAAATCAACAATGTAGACTTCCAAGAAGATAAGTTTTGACATCAATGACAAAACCAATGCAACACATGATGAAGTCATCCATAATGCCAACAATTACTTCTAAGGGATTCCTTTTTTTACAGGTTCTAAAAAGAATAACTTTTGGGAAAGAATATCCTCTTCCATATTGACTAGGATTCTATCTTGGAGCCATAAGTGGCTTAGTTTCCCTAGTAAGATAGTGCTTATCAAGTCTTTGTTGAATGTGGTTCCTATTTATCTAATATCAGTCTTAATGGCTCCTAAAAAAGCAGTTGTTAACTTGCTGTCAGTTTTGAGGTCCTTCTTATGGAATAATGATGTTAGTGGTAGGGCTAGAATACCATTGGTGGCTTGAGATAAGGTTTGTTCTTTGAAGAACCTGGGAGGAGCTAGTATTAGAGACTTAGGTAAGCAAAATTTGGCATTAGGGGATAAATTAGTGTGGAAGTTATATAAAGAACCTTCCTCCAAGTGGGCTTCAATTTTATTTGCAAAATATTTAGGGAATAGATCTAGGGGGCTATTTTCACAGCTTCCTCACTTCCCAAAGGATTAGAAATATGGAAATTTTATGTCTAAATGTAGGTCTATTATCCTCCCGAGTTTATCTTGGCTTGTGCATAATGGTAGGAAAGCAAAAATTTTGGAGGAACTATGGAATGGTTTTTCTGCTTCAACTAGTATTAGAGATTGGTCAACCCTTATGTCTCAGTTAAAGTCTTCTTGGGGAATTTTCATTTCGGATTATTTTTATTTGGATTTGTCTGGTCTTGTGCCAGTTGCTCGATGGAAATTGGTTTATTCATTCCTTGTTGGTCAAAAGATTAAGCCTGCTTATGTTGAGGAGTTAAATAAGTGACAAATTATTTTTTTCCAAAAGTGATAATGAGTTAATTTGGATCCATTCTAAGTCTGGCGGTATACGGTTAAAGATGGGTATAAGTTTTTATCTGCTAGCTGTAGGGGGAATTGTGGCCCTCTAGAATTTTTTGGCATATTACTTGTCTTCCAAAGGTAGGTGCTTTTGCTTGGTTGGCTATCTACGATAGAGTCCTCACTAGTATGAGATTAGATAGGCTTGGGATCACTATTGTGTTTCCTTGTGTGTTGTGTGGCTATTCTTTGGAATCAACTAATCACCTTTTTATTCGTTGCGCCTTTTCTTCAAAGTGTTGGTAATATTTTTGGTCAATTGAATTGGTCTGCAACATTATGTGGGGATATACAACCTCAGTTTAGGAGTTGGCCTTCTTTGTGCTCATCCTCTTTTTATTCTTGTTTGTGGGATATTTCCCCTTCTATTCTGATCTGGAATATTTGGCTGGAGAGGAATAATATATTTTGTAGGAAAAAGGTTTCCTCCCTAGATGATGTACTTTATTGTATAGAGAAATCCATTTCAGAATCTACATTGGCTTTTATATTCAAGGGTTTGGATTCTCGATGTTCTTTCTCTTATTGGGATAGCTGGATTATGAGGCATTAGTCGATCTTGAATTTACTCCCTCCTCAGGGTGCTATTTCTAGGAATATGGCTTCTAAAATCAAGAGAATGGAGGTGACTTGGTTGCCACCTCCTAGGTCCAAGTATAAGCTAAATTTTGATGGTGCCTCACGTGGCACACTGGGTAAGTCTCCCATTGCACTAGTAGTTACAGATGTTGATTCTAAAATTATTAGGGCAAGATGTCAGTGTATCCCGGATGGGACTAACAATATTGCATAATTTCAAGCACTTTCTATTGATCTAGATTTGTTAATTTCATAGAATTTTAAAGAGGTTGTGATTGAAGGAGATTCTATGGTGGTCATTTATGTTGTAGCCAATCGAGTTTGTTATTCCTGGCATTTACAATATTGGTTGGGTAAAATTTTGTTAAAACTTATGTTTTTTAATTCATATTCTTTCTCACACTCTTATAGGGAAGCAAATTTTATTGCAGACTATTTGGCTAATAAGGCATTAGATGATAATATTCAAATCCTAGAGGATATAGATGTTTTTTGTCTACCTCCTTTTCCTAAGAGACCTTAGTATTTTCTTGGAGTATTTAGTTTTATTTGGTTCACCCTCTTAAGCTCTACCTCAACCTCACACTTTATTTGGGATCATTAATATTTATGCATTTTTTTTGGGATGGAAAAACGAGGCCTTCTTTTGGCTCTCTACTTGATGTCTTTAGATTGCATCATTGTTTATGATTGCAAGGAATGTGTTGGTTGGATCATTGTTTCTGAGATGATGTGTTGTTTGGTGATGACTTAGGTGAGGTGTATGATCTTCTCACGGTGTTTTATGATATTTCTTGTACTTCTCTTTGCTTGGCACGAGCTATCTTTTTTAAGGCTTTGTGAATGATTCCTTCTGTGTGGTGTGGCGGCTTGTGATCTTTTGCTGGTATGGGGAATGTATTGTAGCTCGTGTGGCTTTATGGTTTTGCGCCAGTTTTTTAGATGAGATGGACTATCAAGCTTGTGTGATTTTATGACTACTAGTGGTATGAGGTTATCAAATAATGATGTTTCTTTTTTTTCTCTTATATATGTTCACTGGATCTATGCATTTTGTATTGCTTGTCTCTTATGGTTTTCTGGGTTTTCTTGATGGATGTTTATACTGCCAATTACATAATTTCGTTGCCTATTAAGATTTGTGACTTTTAGGATACTCATACCTTCACTGATGAGAAGCTTACCAGGTTGTTTAAGTTACATTTTTTGGAGTTTTCTTTTTCTATTCGTAAGGTGGTGGGTCAGAGGTGGCTAGTGGAAAATACTAATGTTTTCCTTGCTAAAACGGCTTCTCGATTTGTTACTATTTGTATGGATATGCTCATGGATGCTTCTTTGGTTTGGGTATTATTGGATGCATACTTACATCCCTCTTTTTATTCTTCTTTTGATTTGGATAGTGCTTTGTCTTCTTATCATTTTGAACTTGGCGATTTTCCTTATGGTGGCTTTTTATCTAGGCATCGATTATTATTTAATGGCTAGCATTATGAATTACTTTCAGTATTGAGAGGTGATTTGGTTTTTGATAATTATGATGTTATTGTGCTTGCTCTTATAGCCTTCTTGGATCATGTGTCAATAGTTACCTTGGCTATTTTTATTAATGTTTTTATCAGGTTTACAATTTCTTCTTAACTCTATGAATGTAGTTGTCTCTTCCAAGCACAGTGAAACCTTTGTAGGTGATTGCTCTAGAGGATCATTCTTAATATGAGGTGATTTCACCTCCTCCAGATGAGGGTCCAAGAAACTGGTTTCTTCATCCTTGATGGTTGCATGCTTTGCCTTCTTTTAAGGTTTTTGGTAATTGAATTTTTTAATTGGTTCCTAAAGCTTTGGATGGGTTAGGTTCTTATATTGTAGTCAGAGTTGGCTTATAAGATTTTTGGGATGGGTTGGGCTTGGGTTGGAGGTTTAAAATATCCTTTCTTGTTGTAATTGTACATGCTATACCCACCCTATGGTGTATGGTGGTCTTTTTATGAGCAAGACCAGAGGTTTTCTTTGCCTAGTTCTTTCCTACCGGTGCTCATTGAACCAAGTTTGTAAAAAAATAATAATTAACAAAATTAGTGGTTCTCCACTTTTATTGAAAAAGAAAAAAAAATTAAAATAAACAAAGAAATAATTAAATAAAGCTTAAAATCGCCAATAACAAAATAAAATCAATAAGGTGAAATAATTAAATAATTTAATAAATCAAATCACTATCTACACTAATTATTAAATAAAATCTGAATTAAATGTTAATTTAAATTCAATTGCAAAAATAATTAAATAAACAAAAAATGTTAAATCACAATAAATTAAAATAACACTACCACTAGAAAATAATTATAAATTATTATCAAATAATTACTCAATCAAAACAAATCATTTACCACCAAATAATTATCAAATAATTACTCAATCACTAAATCAATAAATCATGATTAAATAGATTAAAATAATTTATTTATTACTATAGTCAATAAATCATAATTTAAACAAATTAAATAAAGTAAATAATCATCTCACCATGCCACATACTCACAATCATAACGATCAACTCTACATGGCAAAATTCACCAAGACTAATGACAAGTACTCAAGGACAACCTAGCCCTAGAGTGTGGGTAGGGAACAACTGACACCTCTGAACCACATATTTGCCATTTGGAAGAGACACACTCACACTTGTAAAGCCAGGGGAGCTCACACCCAGTTGCCTGGGAGGAATGAATGTCCTAGTACCTACAACCCTGCAACCACAATGAAGATACAAGTGTGTGTGTATATATATATATATATACAAGACAGATAGATGGAGGGATATCACAATGACACATCTTGCTCACAATGAGTGATGTGATGTTGATCCCCCAACAAAGACAGTCACATAGTATCCATATAGTGAACATATAACTCATGAAACATTGCATCATAGGTGAATCAAAATAGGGCTAGTATGTCCATTCCAAATGAAGCATGATCCATAAAATCTATCAAAGCACGTGATAACCAAAATGCCATTACTAACCATCTAGGAATCATAACTAGTCATGAGCACATTCAATAAAATCAATAGTATCAGGTCATGTAATGTCTATCATCAAAATCATAAACTGAAAACACAAATAGTCATATTCAATATCCATGCATCACATAAATTAAATCATATCCATCGCACAAAATAAAGGTATGATCAAGTCAATCCAAAATGAGTCTGCTCAAGAGTGGGAACTACATGATAATTCTATGCAGATTTAGATCTGATCCCCAAAAGAGAACCTAAAATATCGAGACCATGGTGGTAGTCACCATTGTCCTTTGATCTTTTCACATAGAGAAGGGGGATTGTTTTGTTACTGTAAATAAAGATTATCATGAAGATCACATCTCCGTACCTATTTCCTAAACATATAAATATAGGGAAATAGGTTGGGAATAGGGGTTTGCCTAAGTCAAGCCTCGATTGAGGAATCAATCTTCACTAAAATATTGAAAATACTGAAATAAATGATGGAAAGATATACCTCAAGTCTGTAATGACTAATAATGATGTTTTTCTTCTTGAATGTAGTCACATGGGTAAGTGCACAAAGATGGTGGTAAAAAAAGGGGGGTATAAGTGGACAACTTTTTTTTTTTCTGAAATCAGGTGGACTTGAACTTGGAGGTAAAATTTGAAAGTCATCCACTCAAGATATGAAGATAATCAAAGAACAAATATTGTAGTACTCTGAATCTAGTTTCCAAAATACTAAACTTTTTCAAAATTGGATAAGATTAAGGGGGTCAAATCCTTCACACATGAAAAAATGACCCTGATTTTTTCAGAAAAACATAACATAGTGTCTGACGTGCGCATAAAAAAAGTCATAGTTAGATTTAGTATTTTGACAAATCATTCAGCAGAAAGATAGTTAAGAGTGAGCACTAGAAGATGTGTATTTGTTTTGTAATTTTTTGTTCAGTATTTGTTTTTTATTATTTTTCCAATCAAGCACATCCTGAAAATTAGGTACCTGTTTGTGCATGAAGCATAAGTTGCACTAAACAAATCAAAAAATACTTTTTTTAAAAAAAATTGTAAAGAATAAAGTGCACTACAATAAAATATAAAGTTTTTTAAATTTGGATAAGTATATCAAAAGTTATTAAAAAAATGGTGCACCTATGTTTGTGAGAACTATGGAGACACTAGTTAAAGAAATTCAATAATAATATGTTATTGTTGTTCAAATTGAAAACAAATTATATGGTTAAAAAGCTCAGAAGATTGGTGAAAATATGGTGCCAATTTTAGAAATACCCATTTTAAGAAGTGTAAACCTTATGATGACAAAGTTGATAAACCAAGTTGGTTAAATAAAACACGTCAAAAATGAGAGAAATGGAGGGAAATCAAACTTCCAATCCGTAGCTTTGTCATCCAGGCCTATTTGCAAGCCTAAATAGTCAAAAGCACATATAGGGTACTTATTGTTTAAAAAGTGCATACGGGGGTACTTATAGTGTAAGTAGTGCATACGCGCTTGTTTCCC